>NW_027461687.1:0-300000 GCF_050947455.1 Rhinoderma darwinii | reverse complement strand
CTTCTAAAGACATACAAATTCCTTACATCCCACAAAACTTCTTTAATGATTGCTAACATAATACACCACACCCTCTGTTTTTTCCTATCTAACATTCCCAACCCAAACATTATTACCTCAAACGTCAGTTTTTTAACCCCAACCACCTCTTTACACAAAGGACTCACACCCTTCCACACTTCCTGAGCCACATCACAATTCCAGAATAAATGTAAAATACTTTCACACCCTCCACACCCCACTCTTGGACATGCTTCACTCCTCCCAATCCCACGATTTCTTTGAAACTCTCTCACAGGCAACGCTCCATGCATACTTTGCCATACAATCTCTTTCTGTCTATTTGTTATCCCATCCGTTTCCAAACTCTTCCATACTCTCCCTACATTCACCCTTCTCACCATATTTATAGGACACTGCACTTCTTTTCCTTCAATACATCTCAACATCTCTTTTTTATTTCTCAACACATCACCCTTCCCCAACAACTCATAGCTTTTCAAAAACTTTTCCACATACAGATACCACTTTGGACATATAAGTGCATACGGCACTCTTAAATCTCTCCCTATCCATCCTAATCTGCATAACACACTCCCACTCAGATATCTTACCATACATGCAAATTTCCAATCACCTCCCATCATCCTTCTTACTGCAAACACACTATTCACTCCCAAATATACCTCAATATTAGGAAACCCCATTCCCCCATTCTTTACACTTTTCCTCACAGTCTCTCTCTTCACTCTCTCCATCTTAGAACCCCAAAAAAATACCATCAACACTCTATTCAATCTTCTCAGCATCATAGACCCTGGCGGAAAGACAAAAGCAACATACAACAAAATTGGTAAAATCACACTTTTAATCACAAGAATCTTCCCAGCAAAAGACAATTCTCTCAAACGCCAGAAATTCATTTTCTTAATAATCTTTTTACCAACATCCTCCCAACTTTCATTCCCATCCAATTTTTCATCAAATTTCACCCCCAAAATCTGAATCGCTCCTTCCACACATTTTACACCTAAATCTTCTCTCCTCCCAATGTTCCCAAACCTCTTACATTCACTCTTATCCCAATTTACTCTAAATGCAGATGCCCCACAGAACAAAGCAACTAACAATTTTGCACGCCTTACCGCAGCATCGGATTCACAAATCACACACACATCATCCATGTATGCTAATACTTTTACTTCTTTCCCACCACAACCAGGAATCTTCACACCTCTCATACATTTATCCTTCCAAAACATCTGTAATAAAGGCTCAATCGCACAAATAAAGGCAATCGGAGACAGGGGACACCCCTGCCTCACACCGGAACCCACACTTATCTCACCACCAACCCATCCATTAATGAGAATCTTACTATACACATTTTTATACAACACTCTTACAACATTCACAAAGTCACTAGGAAAACCCATTCTTACCAAAACTCTAAATAAAAAATCATGCGCCAAACGATCAAAAGCCTTTTCAAAATCAATTGACAGAACATTCAATACTTGTTTCCTCTCCATGCTATCCCATATCACATCTCTCAGCAAACACAAATTCTCACTAATCCTCCTCCCCGGCACTCCACACACTTGCTCCTCCCCAACCACCTGACCAATCACATCTCTCATCCTATTTGCAATCAGCTTAGCAAACACCTTATAGTCCACATTCAACAAAGTAATCGGCCTCCAATTTTTAACATCATTCACATCCCCTTTCTTATAAATCAAAACCACCACCCCACTTTTCATACTTTCAACCATCCTACCATTCTCCCACATAAATTTATAAACTTGCACCATATCATCCTTAATCACATCCCACATTTTTATGTAAAATTCCATCGGTAACCCATCATCCCCTGGGGTCTTATTCACAGCCATACTATCCAACACTCTCTTTACTTCATCCTCCTCAATGTTTCTCATCAAATTTGCATATTCAATTACTTCCACCCTATTTTCAATCATACTCACCACTTCAGCCTCCAAGTCCCTATCAATCTCTTTCACTGCATACAATTCTTTATAAAAACTTTCAACCACAGAAAACACTGCTTTTCCTTTCACCACCCTTCCATTTTTATCATACACTCTCACCAAATCCTCCTTTTTCCCCACTACTTTTTTGAAAAAATACCTAGAACATTTTTCCCCCTTTTCCAATTTATCTAATTTTGACTGATACATAATCTTTCTACCTTTTTCTAACAACCATTCCCTCATCTCATTTTTCACACAATCAATCTCCTCATCCACACTCCAACCTCTCTTTTTAACCTTCTGGAGAAAATTCAACCTTATATTATAACATTCATACCTCTTCCTCCTCTCCACAGCTTTCCTATAACCAACCTTTCTAAAAAACACACGTGTTCTTTCTTTAACCCAATCCCACCATGTTATTATATCCACAAAATCACCTTTTTTCTCACACCAAAACCTATATGTATCCACATATTTTCCACAAACACTCTCATCATCCAACAAACTCACATTCAATTTCCATAAACCCCTCCCACTCCCACAATCCTCATCCCAGACCAACTCACACTTAATGCACTCGTGATCAGAATATCCTACCTTCATTTGCATATATCCCTTACCCATCACCCCCTTAGAAACAAAAATCATATCAATTCTACTGCTGTGTCTCCCACTATCCGCATAATAAGTATCTACTATAGGGTTAACACCACACAGGTGCACTACATCCCTCAATCCAAAATCAGTGAGTACAGACTTTAGCACATTCCCAGACACATCCAAATCCCCTCTAGTATCACAGTTAAAATCCCCCACCCACACAATATGTTCCCTACCTGGCAAAAACAGTTTAATTCTCTCAAACAACTCCACTCTCTCTTCCTTTTTTGCAGACGCATACACATTAATTACACGCACATTCACACCACATACTTTTATAACCACTAACAGGCACCGCCCCTCCTCAATCACTGTGTAGCTACAAACCTCCACCCTGCTACTCCTAACCAACACCCCAACACCATCATTTCTATTGTGACTAGAACATGACCATATTGCTGCACCAAAACCCCACTCCTCCTGCTTAACTATATACTCTATCCCACACTCCTGCACACAAATTAAATCTGCTCCACTGAAAGACAATTCCTCCAAAATGGCTGCTCTCCTGGCCCGGTTTTTAAACACCCGGACATTGGAGGACAGAATTTTAAACGACATTTTATAACTGCCCTAGGCAGAAAAAGGTGAAAAAACACAAAGCAGAACCCTCAAACTTTCCGGGTTAAAGGCCCGGGAGAGTTTTCTTCACTAGTCTCATACTCCATGTTCGGCTCAAACAATGCCTGAAAGGCGTTCGCCGTCTCCACACTTTGCGTCTCCACCACTTCAATTCTCTGTTTTTTTGGAAAGTTCCCCACTCTCTGTGGGCGAAAAGACATCTCCACTTCTCTCACTGGACTCAACACTCCAGAGGAAGACCATTCTGATATCCTCTGAGATTCTTCTACCACAGGGCTTGGCATGTCCTCAATGAAAGTTTCCTCAATTGCCTGCACCTGCGTGCTATCTCGCTCAGCCTCAGCCAATATTGCATCAAGGATTTCTTTCTGCCTTTGCTCCTCCACCTCCCTTTCTATCTTTAACCTCTCATTGGCTTCCTCTTGCTTCTGGATATTCTTCTGTCTCTGTGCCTCTCTTTCCTTTTCCTCTTTCTCCTTTCTCTTCTTGCCCACTGGGCAATCTCTATACAGGTGCCCCACTTCACCACACAAATCACACGATCGGGGTTTCGTACATGCACCTGCCTCAAGTCCAGCCATCTTACAATTCCTGCACACCTTCACCCCAGGGCAGCACTCCTTAGTGTGACCAAACTGGTGACAGAACCGGCAAAATTTTGGCATATTTTGATAATACAAATATCCTCTATAGCCAGCAATGGAAAAGGACAATGGAGGGCTCTTAACTCCACCAATACAATCCGGGTCCAGCTTAAACTGGACGAAAAATTTATAAGTTCCATTGAACACTTTCAATGAGCTGGTCATTTTGGTTCCCCCTTTCACACTGGTGCAATATAAACTCAAAAAGTTCTTGATTAAGTCCAGCTGGGTAAATGGGTTGAAGACATGTACAAATAGTACCCTCTCTCCCATAGCAAATAGAGGCACAAAAGAGACATTTTTCAAAACCTCACAGTTAGCATTCACTTTTAAGGCTTCATAGAAATTTAAACAGTCATTTTCTTCTTGAAAGGACACATCATACAATCCTTGCTTTCTGTTTTCTTGCACGCAGAATAATTTATAAAGAGGGATACCTGCCATGTCGACCACCAGCTTCCTTCCAACAAATTCAACGGTGTTCTTACCAGAATCACTTGGGTCTACCTTAATTCGAATGGTTCTCTCCACCGGTGTTGTCCTTGCTGCATCCATGCTGACTATACCTGCCGATCCACGATCACAGAACGATCACCACTCTGGTTCCTCCCAAGGGAAAACCCGCACCCCCTGACCAAGACCAGAGCAATAAACTCTGATCTTAGCCAAAAGGCCGAGAAGCGATAACCCGA
Organism: Rhinoderma darwinii; assembly: GCF_050947455.1. Lineage (NCBI taxonomy): Eukaryota > Metazoa > Chordata > Amphibia > Anura > Rhinodermatidae > Rhinoderma > Rhinoderma darwinii. The sequence continues at coordinate 295,425 of NW_027461687.1, read as the reverse complement.
ACGGGCCGCGCGTTGCCCGAGCCTGCCCGATACTGCTGTTCAGCCCTTGCAGCGATTCAGCCTACTTCTAGGCAATTCCATAAGGGCCCTGCAGGCTCACACACTCACAGCTACACGGGAGGTGAATAAAGGCCGGAGAGGAAGCCAGACAGGATTTGCTTCTTTTGCTTGCACCACAATGCAGTGCTGAATGAGGAGGAATCTACATAAAAACGCCTTCCTGGCAACGCCCAAATGCCCTGCTGCCATGCAGATAAACACTGGCAGCAGCAGCAAGTGCATGCCCACAGCCACCCCTTGTTCCTTCACACCTTGTATCAGCTGTAATCCAGTCCAGTCCAGTGCTGCCTGCTGAGCAGCACTGACCAACACTGCCTGGGCCCAGCCTTTTATCTCTGAGGCCCCATTATGATGTCAGAAAGCTGGCTCTGGCTCCTCAGGGCTCCACTATGACACGTGCAAAGTTCCGTCTGAACTTTATATAAGACGGTGCGGCTCAGTCAGTCACTCAGTGTTGCCTGAGAGGGCAACACTGCAACAGCCGGCCGCCAGGCTGTCTTTTTTTGCACAGCTAGTTGCCTCCAGGAGGCCACAAGAGGGAGACAAGGGACTGCAAAATGGAAAATAAGCATCCACCAACTTTACAGACAACTTCTCCTTGCTCCTACAACCTCCATCCTTGCACAGTTTGTTATTCTTCTAGGTAACATAGTAACAAATCCAAATTGCTGCTCTCTTTGTAGGCAAGCAAGGCTTTGTTGCAACTGCAATTCTTACTCCTTCTTGAAATGTAGGGACGACAGTACATTCCATCACATCCATCTAGTGTACACAGGTAGGTCCATTGTGGCGGGCGGGCGGCTTTAATGGCTGTTTGCTGTTCCCCTACTCCACTCCACTATTTGACTGTGGTGCTGCATCAATCAGTGGCTGGCTCAGGTGCAGCTCTTTAACTTACCTAAAAGGGAGGGCGGAGAGAAGACAAGGAAGGTGAATGAGCTGTTCCAATGTGAAATGCCGGAAACACAGACACACAGACGACACAAAACAAGAGGTGGCAATGTATTCATTAATTGCATTTAATCAATTAGCTCATTATCACTCATGCATTGTCCAACAGGTGTTGAAATAATGGGATTAAAAGGGGAGATCCCTTCAGAAAGACAGAAACAATGGCAAACACAAAAAACACTTTTGGAATCTGATTTTAGTCAACACATAAGGAAAGGGTGCACCGGTCCTGGAAATACTGCAATACCAGGTCAATGCGTGGAGTGGACAGAGCAAGCTCTATTTCCATCTCCCTGTTCTAAAAATCCATTTAATATATGGTCCCCAGATAGGGGACGTATCAGATATTAAACTGATAAGAACAGATTTTTTTTAAGTTGACTACCCCAACTTTGGGGGTAAACGTTTATTTAAAATTTTTCAGGTTTTACAATAAATTAACATTTTTCAACATTTTTACAGGGATTCAAATTTTACAACAATGGTTAAAAAAATAAATACAAATTGTCAGATTAAAATCATACAATTTATAAAAGGGCACTTGGTGGCATCATATTATAGAATTCCATTCGCTAAAAAACCATTTTCTACTTAAAACAGGAGAGAATTTTTTGTCTAAAAGATAATACTTGTGCATTTCATAAAAACAAATTCCTAAAATATCATTCACAGATAAAATTTCATGTTTGAATAAAAGAATATTCCTGGCCGCCCACAGAGCTGCTTTAACGCAGTTAGTAATCTTCCATGCCATAATTTTCTGAGTCCTTGTTGGGCACTCCAGACATCCGTAAAAAACGCCTTCACTTGTAATTCTCTTTATTCCGGTTATCTTCTTCATCAAGGGGAGGATTTTTGTCCATATAAGTTGTGAAAAATAACATTGCCAAAAGAGATGTAAGACTGTCTCGTCATCGCGGCATCCTCCCCTTGGACACGCAGCCGAGTTGGTCAGTCCCCTTCGATGCTGGAATGCCCGGCATGGAAGACACTCGTGGGCGCAGCTCCAGGCCAGATCCTTCTGTGAATTAAAAATGAATTTAGCATTAACCATGCTCCAGATAATTTTGCATTTGTTTTCATTAAAATTGCTAATGGGGGCTATTAAAACATTTTCTTTGATTTCCTTTAAAACATATTTACTATTTTTTACATCTTCTATTCTTTTGTCTTTTAGGTTAAAAAGGTTCACTATTTTTTCTAAAATCTTATACTGGTCTGGCAGGTTAAAAGCATATGGCGAGCTTAAAACCGTAGAGAACCATCCGTACCTCCTCATAAAATAGCCAGTGTTAAAACGGATAAAATAAGACCAGTAGTGTTCCTTAAAAACAGTATTAAGACACAGTGTAAAAAAATGGATTAAAAGAAATGCTTTTATATTTGGAAAATCTTTACCACCCATTAGCTTTGGTAACATCACTTTTTCTCTCCTGAGCTTCTCCATCCTAGAATTCCATAAAAATGTAAAACATGCCTTGGTAATCTTTTTTAATAAAATATCAGGGGGAGGGAAAACCATACTTAGATATAATAAAATTGGTAAAATCACCATTTTTGTGATTAAAATTTTTCCCTCCATTGTCAGTTTTCTAAGATTCCATAAACAAATTTTCTTATTAACTTTTTGTGCCACCAAGTCCCAACTGATAAAACCATTGTTTGACTCATTGAAGGAGACCCCTAAAATCTGTACAGACTCCGACACAGGGACTGGAATGTCCTGTAAAATCATATTGCCAATATTTAAAATATTACTTTTATTAAAATTGACTTTAAAACCGGAGGAGCAGCAAAATTGGTATATCTGTTGTAATGCTTTTTGCAGTGACGGGGCGTCCCTGCACAGGACCGCGACATCATCCATGTACCCCACTACTTTTGCCTCTAGTCCCCCCCCGCCCGGCAGGGGGACTCCACATATCTGCTTGTCATTCCTCAATCTGCAGAGTAGAGGCTCGATCGCACATATAAAAAGTAGTGGGGACAAGGGACACCCCTGCTTCACTCCGGAGTTTAAAAGGACATCCTGTGTCTTAAAACCCTTTACTAAAATCTTGCTCGTACAATTTTCATAAAAGGCCTTCAGAGACTGTAAGAAGCCTTCTGGTATACCCATCTTTTCTAAAACCTTAAAAAGATAAAAATGTGATACTCTATCAAAGGCTTTCTCGAAATCTATGGATAAAACCGCCAATCTGCCTTTTCTCTCCTTCGTATCACCAATAGCATCTTTTAAAAGGTTTAAATTGTCCCATATGCTCCTCCCAGGTATCCCACAGACTTGGTTGGAGTGGACGATTTTCTCTATAACAGCCTTTAGCCTATTCGCGCAAATCTTGGCCATTATTTTGTAGTCTGCGTTTAGTAAGGTGATAGGCCTCCAGTTTTTAATATCTGTTTTGTCCCCCTTTTTATAAAGCAGGGACACCTCACCTTTCTTCCAGGACCCCGGGAGGGCTTTTGTTCTAAAAACTTGAGTAAAAAGGGAATAGAGATCCTCTTTTAAAACTCCATAAAATGTGACATAAAACTCTATGGGTATACCATCAGGGCCAGGGACTTTACCTGTTTTAAAACTCTTGATGGTATCTAAAATCTCCTGTTCCGTAATATCCTGTAATAAAAAATCTTTGGAGACAGGATTTAAAACAGCGTCAACCTCCTTCAATGAGTCGTTCATCAAATCAACATTAACAAGCTTTATATTAAAAAGATCCGCATAAAATCTGTGTACCTTTTTTAAAATATTGTCAGTGTTTGTATCTCCATCAACATTGTCTAACAGGGTATGCTTATCGTTAATTTTCTTAAAAAAGTACCTGGAGCAGGTCTCATTTTCCTCGAGGTGTTTCATTTTTGAACGAAAGACAATTTCCTTACCTCTCTGCTCCAGGCACTGGGAGATCTCCTTCCTAATCTCCATAATCTCCTCCTCCACCTGCATACCCTGTTCTCTGAACTTGTATTGGGTCTGCAGACGGGTATTCAAATTAGCAAAAAAATCCTGTTTTTCTTTTGCTTTTCTCCTTCCGATTTTTATGAAAAAGTCTCTTATTTTTATTTTTATTTTCTCCCACCATGAGACTATGGACATATTTGGATGTCTTACCCGTCTGCAGCCCTTATAAAAGGTAATAAAATCAGATAAAATTTGCGGATCATCTAAAAGGGAAACGTTCATTTTCCAGGCTTTTTTGACAGTATTTTTCCCAATATCATTTTTAACTTTAAAATACAATAATTTATGATCAGATAAAACATTGGGATTAAGATCACATTTAAAAGGCAGTACTTGATAAGAGCAGAATATAAAATCGATCCTGGAGCTACAGTTCACATTGCTCCAGGTGACGCCGGCCTCTGCAGATAAATTGCTGTTACATTTCTTAAAAACATCAGTAAGTTTAAAATCAGTAACTATATCTTTTAATAATGAGGAGGTTTTGTCATAATTCCTGCTTACTGAGTTAGAGAACCGGCGTTCCCCCTTTAAAATACAATTAAAATCACCCGCTAAAACAAGTGGCTCTGAATCGTTTAAAAAAAGGGGTAAAATCTCTAGCATTCTAGCTCTTTCATTCTTGTCCGAGGACCCATAAAAATTTAAAAACTGCCATCTAATACCGTCTATAAAAGCTTTGACCAATAAAATTCTACCTGGTAAAATTTCATTAAAACTGTCAATTAAAACGTTCCCTTTAAATAAAATGGCGACACCTGCGGCTCTGAAATCGTTAGACCCGGACCACACTGAAGGTCCGAGTCTCCAGTCTTCCTTATATTTGTTGTAGTTCGTGCGATGTGGGATACAGCATTCCTGTAGGAAAAAAACGGTGGCGGAAAAAATAGAAAGATAGTCAAACAGGGCAGCTCTTCTCGTCTTAGAATGCACGCTCCTAACATTTAAGGAAATGCCACCTAACTCTGCCATGAGGAAAAGGGAAAAGAGACAGTCTTATGTAATCTTACCCGAGGTGGCCTCAGCAGTCCTCGGCGTTACCAGAGACCTCACTCGAACTCTCATCGCCCTCCGACTTCAAACCGACTGTATAACTTGAGGAGATTGGAGAGGAACTCATGTCAGACAGCTGACCCCCCGCCATACCTGAGGCACTTATCGCAAATGGGTCCCAGATGGACTCCACGGGCAAGGTTTCTGGAGCATATTGTATGGCAGCCTCCTCCCCTACGATAGGGGCAGGAAACGCACTCGCGGCCGTTTCCGGGACTTCTGTCACCTCAGAGGTAGCTATGCTTGTCTCCCCCAACTGGCGAGAAGGGGGGAGACCTTCAGCTGGTGCTTCCGGGGGCGCGTCAACTGGTTTCCCTGCTTTCGCTCTAGCAGGTACTCCCATCGGCACCCCCGCTGCCACCTCTGAGTACGCCCTACGCCTTTTAGTCCTTGCTGCCGCTCCGCCCGGGTCCTCTGCCTCAGGTACAGGCTGACCCAGCACCTCCTGCGGCCCAGGCGGATCAGCTTCATCCGAACTACCCATCTCCTCCGTTTCCTGAGGGGGCTTTTTCGTCCGCTGATCACTGGCTCTTCTCTTAAACCGCCTTTGCTCCTTTGGGTCACCTGTTTGGGGGGGTCTGCTGGAGGTGTCCATGTCATCTGCCTCTTCACCTCTTGGTTCCTCTCCTTGTGCGGGGGCGATCTGGCCTGCTGGCTGCTCTGGACGCCTCGGCCGGACCTCGGGTTGTTCCGATCTGTGGGGACAAGTAGCATATAGATGACCAACTCGGCTGCAAAAACGACACCTTTTCCCCAGAGGGCAAGTTTTGGCCTCGTGCTCAGAGCTGCCACAGTTCCTACAGGTGCTTTCGCAGAACTCTTTGGTGTGACCGTACTTTTGACATTTTCTACAGAATGGAGGCATTCCTGTATAAAAAAGATCTCCTGCCATATCACCTAATTTAAAGCGTGCTGGCGGCAACATTATCCCCCCTGCTGTATTGGCATCTCTATAACAAGTTACTAAAAATCTCCACTTTGACGTCCAAACTCCAACTTCGTTCATTATTTTGCCAATACATTTTACACTTTTGAAATAGGGGGATAAAAAGGACATCACATCTTTTAAATCAGCAAACGGGCAGTACATTTTTATCACAATCATCTTAGTGATGTCCAACACATGTTCGTAAAATTCAATACCGTCCAGTCTCGGATCGTTTTTTACCATGTATGCCGCCAGCAGATCTTGGAACACTCCATTCTGTACAAAAGTTACGTCGTATGTTCTTCTCCTAGGATAGTCTTGTACCGCCAATATCTCCCGCTTCTGAATGTTGAAAATGCCAACAAGCACGGTCTCCACCAAGAACTTCAGGCCGCAGGTCGTCGCCTTCTCTTCTGATACAATTACACGGATTGTATTCTTTATCCGGGCATACGCCGGTATCTCACCAGGACTTTCGTCCATGGTGAGGGGTTTTCAGGGAAAGTTACGCCACCCGTTGGTGACGTAACGTCTACGCAGCTTTCCCCTTTTCGGCCGAAGCCTACACGGGGGATATGTGGATCGCAACTCGTTGCTCAGGACTAAGCCTCTCTCCCAAATAGCAGCACGGGGGTGAAGTCCAGGCGAACCTGGACGATCCCCCGAGGCCGAGAGAGAGGGTACCTGAGCACCTCCTAACCAAGACCAGGCAGCACTGACTACAAGTAATCAGAACTACACTTGATCTCAGCCAGAAGGCCGAGAAGCAATAACCCGAACGGGCCGCGCGTTGCCCGAGCCTGCCCGATACTGCTGTTCAGCCCTTGCAGCGATTCAGCCTACTTCTAGGCAATTCCATAAGGGCCCTGCAGGCTCACACACTCACAGCTACACGGGAGGTGAATAAAGGCCGGAGAGGAAGCCAGACAGGATTTGCTTCTTTTGCTTGCACCACAATGCAGTGCTGAATGAGGAGGAATCTACATAAAAACGCCTTCCTGGCAACGCCCAAATGCCCTGCTGCCATGCAGATAAACACTGGCAGCGGCAGCAAGTGCATGCCCACAGCCACCCCTTGTTCCTTCACACCTTGTATCAGCTGTAATCCAGTCCAGTCCAGTGCTGCCTGCTGAGCAGCACTGACCAACACTGCCTGGGCCCAGGCTTTTATCTCTGAGGCCCCATTATGATGTCAGAAAGCTGGCTCTGGCTCCTCAGGGCTCCACTATGACACGTGCAAAGTTCCGTCTGAACTTTATATAAGACGGTGCGGCTCAGTCAGTCACTCAGTGTTGCCTGAGAGGGCAACACTGCAACAGCCGGCCGCCAGGCTGTCTTTTTTTGCACAGCTAGTTGCCTCCAGGAGGCCACAAGAGGGAGACAAGGGACTGCAAAATGGAAAATAAGCATCCACCAACTTTACAGACAACTTCTCCTTGCTCCTACAACCTCCATCCTTGCACAGTTTGTTATTCTTCTAGGTAACATAGTAACAAATCCAAATTGCTGCTCTCTTTGTAGGCAAGCAAGGCTTTGTTGCAACTGCATTTCTTACTCCTTCTTGAAATGTAGGGACGACAGTACATTCCATCACATCCATCTAGTGTACACAGGTAGGTCCATTGTGGCGGGCGGGCGGCTTTAATGGCTGTTTGCTGTTCCCCTACTCCACTCCACTATTTGACTGTGGTGCTGCATCAATCAGTGGCTGGCTCAGGTGCAGCTCTTTAACTTACCTAAAAGGGAGGGCGGAGAGAAGACAAGGAAGGTGAATGAGCTGTTCCAATGTGAAATGCCGGAAACACAGACACACAGACGACACAAAACAAGAGGTGGCAATGTATTCATTAATTGCATTTAATCAATTAGCTCATTATCACTCATGCATTGTCCAACAGGTGTTGAAATAATGGGATTAAAAGGGGAGATCCCTTCAGAAAGACAGAAACAATGGCAAACACAAAAAACACTTTTGGAATCTGATTTTAGTCAACACATAAGGAAAGGGTGCACCGGTCCTGGAAATACTGCAATACCAGGTCAATGCGTGGAGTGGACAGAGCAAGCTCTATTTCCATCTCCCTGTTCTAAAAATCCATTTAATATATGGTCCCCAGATAGGGGACGTATCAGATATTAAACTGATAAGAACAGATACTACACTTGATCTTAGCCAAAAGGCCGAGAAGCGATAACCCGAACGGGCCGCGCGTTGCCCGAGCCTGCCCGATACTGCTGTTCAGCCCTTGCAGCGATTCAGCCTACTTCTAGGCAATTCCATGGGGCCCTGCAGGCTCACACACTCACAGCTACACGGGAGGTGAATAAAGGCCGGAGAGGAAGCCAGACAGGATTTGCTTCTTTTGCTTGCACCACAATGCAGTGCTGAAAGAGGAGGAATCTACATAAAAACGCCTTTCTGGCAACGCCCAAATGCCCTGCTGCCATGCAGATAAACACTGGTAGCGGCAGCAAGTGCATGCCCACAGCCACCCCTTGTTCCTTCACACCTTGTATCAGCTGTAATCCAGTCCAGTCCAGTGCTGCCTGCTGAGCAGCACTGACCAACACTGCCTGGGCCCAGGCTTTTATCTCTGAGGCCCCATTATGATGTCAGAAAGCTGGCTCTGGCTCCTCAGGGCTCCACTATGACACGTGCAAAGTTCCGTCTGAACTTTATATAAGACGGTGCGGCCAGGGGCGTAACTAGGAAAGACTGGGCCCCATAGCAAACTTTTGACTGGGGCCCCCCTCCCCTGGGTGTCACACAACCCCCCCCCTTGTAGATAGTGCCTTTTTTACAGCCCCCCTTGTAGCTAACGCCATACAGCCCCCCCCTCTGTAGATAGCGCCATACATCCCCCTGTAGAGAACGCCATACAGCCCCCCCTGTAGGGAACGCCATACAGCCCCCCCTGTAGAGAACGCCATACAGCCCCCCTGTAGAGAACGCCATACAGCCCCCCCCTGTAGGGAACGCCATACAGCTGCCCCCCTGTAGATAACGCCATACAGCCACCTCTGTAGATAACGCCATACAGCCACCTCTGTAGATAACGCCATACAGCCCCCCTGTAGATAACGCCATACAGCCCCCCTGTAGATAACGCCATACAGCCCCCCTGTAGATAACGCCATACATCCCCCCTGTAGATAACGCCATACAGCCCCCCTGTAGATAACGCCAGACAGCCCCCCTGCAGAGAACGCCATACAGCTCCCCTGTAGATAACGCCATACAGCCCCCCTGTAGAGAACGCCATACAGCCCCCCTGTAGATAACGCCATACAGCTCCCCCTGTAGAGAACGCCATACATCCCCCCCTGTAGAGAACGCCATACAGCCCCCCCCCCTGTAGGGAACGTCATACAGCTCCCCCCCCTGTAGGGAAGGCCATACAGCGTTCCCCCCCCTGTAGGGAACGCCATACAGCGTCCCCCCTCCCAAAAAAATGCGACCTACAGTGTGTCCTACAAAAGACATGTATCCCCTCTCCACAGGATCTCCACAGGATAGGGGATACATGAGTGATCGCTGGCAGCGATAGGGAGAACGGGGGACTGAAAGTCCCCTGAACTTCTCCATGACTAACCTCTGACTTCCGGCGTCTGCGCAGCTCAATGAAAATGAAAGGAGCGCTGGTCACGCATGCGCACAAGCACGACCGGCGCTCCATTCATTTCTACGGAGCTGCCGACACTGACCCCGGAAGTCCGAGGTTTGTGATGAGAACTTCAGGGGACTTTCAGTCCCCCGTTCTCCCTATCCCCGCCAGCGATCACACATGTATCCCCTGTCCTGTGGAGATCCTGTGGAGAGGGGGGGGGATACATGTCCTGTGGAGAGGGGATACATGTCCTGTGGAGAGGGGATACATGTCCTGTGGAGAGGGGATACATGTATTTTGCTTTATTTTGCGCCTTCAGGACCAGACACCGTTTAGCCATTTTTAGCACATGTTAGTTAAATGGCTATAACTTTTTTATTTGTTGGGCTAACGACATGATTTTTGTGACGGTTTTTCCGTAGACAATGCAGGTTTCGTTTTTTTAGCGTTTTTATACACAGCTTTTTTGCTATTTTTGAATTTTTATTCATAAAGTTTGAAAATAATAGTAAAAAAATAAGCTTTTTTACATTTCAGCTATTTTTTTTTGGGTAATAACATAGTTTTACCCTAAAATAGACCTTTTATTTGTGATCGCCATTGTCTACCGTAAATTTTTAGATATTACATGTCTATATTAGGGTAATTGGGTCAGCGCTAGCGTTACAGCAATGATTGGCGGGGGGGGGGAACGTTTTTTTTTTGGGGTGGGTATTTTATGTGTATTTATTATTTGAATTTTTTGTGCACTTTACTTTACTATTTTTTTATTACTATGGTCTGTCCCTCAAAGGTCAAAAAAGACCTTTGGGGAACTTTATATATTTTTTATCTTTCTTTTACACCATGTTTTTCCCACTGTAACTGGAGCTGCACAGCAGCCCCAGTTACAGGGGAAATCAGCCCTCTCATAGTGACGATTGTCACTAATAGGGCTGTGCTGGCTCTTGTAAGACCCAGCAGCAGTCTGTCACTAACGGCACCCGGCGATCATGTGACCAGTCACATGATCACCGGGAGGAATAGAGACAGCGCCGCTGCTGCTGTTTCTATTCCTATACACAGCGTTCATTGAGCGCTGTGTAAGAAGACATCAGAGAAGACAGAAGCAGCGAAAGCCGCTTCTATCCTCTCCTCAGGGTCCCCGGCAGTCACTGACAGCCGGAGACCCGACATTCAGCTGCCCGATCACGCGGGCAGCAAGTTAAAACCCGAGCCGTAGAAAGTCTATGGCTCGGGTTTTAAGGACCCGTCCCTGACCGCTGGCCGTAAAAATACAGCCAGCGGTCGGGAACCAGTTAATGGCAGAGCGGGGAGATACCTCCCTGCTCTGCCGTAGTGTTCAGTGGCGTCCCGCTGTAGCAGCCATAGCGGCTGCTAGCGGAGCCTCCGGCCATGGTGGGGGCCCGTGCCGGCGGGCGACACGGGCCCCCTCATGCCGCGGGCCCCGTAGCAGCTGCTACTGCTGCTACGGCGGTAGTTACGCCACTGGGTGCGGCTCAGTCAGTCACTCAGTGTTGCCTGAGAGGGCAACACTGCAACAGCCGGCCGCCAGGCTGTCTTTTTTTGCACAGCTAGTTGCCTCCAGGAGGCCACAAGAGGGAGACAAGGGACTGCAAAATGGAAAATAAGCATCCACCAACTTTACAGACAACTTCTCCTTGCTCCTACAACCTCCATCCTTGCACAGTTTGTTATTCTTCTAGGTAACATAGTAACAAATCCAAATTGCTGCTCTCTTTGTAGGCAAGCAAGGCTTTGTTGCAACTGCAATTCTTACTCCTTCTTGAAATGTAGGGACGACAGTACATTCCATCACATCCATCTAGTGTACACAGGTAGGTCCATTGTGGCGGGCGGGCGTCTTTAATGGCTGTTTGCTGTTCCCCTACTCCACTCCACTATTTGACTGTGGTGCTGCATCAATCAGTGGCTGGCTCAGGTGCAGCTCTTTAACTTACCTAAAAGGGAGGGCGGAGAGAAGACAAGGAAGGTGAATGAGCTGTTCCAATGTGAAATGCCGGAAACACAGACACACAGACGACACAAAACAAGAGGTGGCAATGTATTCATTAATTGCATTTAATCAATTAGCTCATTATCACTCATGCATTGTCCAACAGGTGTTGAAATAATGGGATTAAAAGGGGAGATCCCTTCAGAAAGACAGAAACAATGGCAAACACAAAAAACACTTTTGGAATCTGATTTTAGTCAACACATAAGGAAAGGGTGCACCGGTCCTGGAAATACTGCAATACCAGGTCAATGCGTGGAGTGGACAGAGCAAGCTCTATTTCCATCTCCCTGTTCTAAAAATCCATTTAATATATGGTCCCCAGATAGGGGACGTATCAGATATTAAACTGATAAGAACAGATACTACACTTGATCTTAGCCAAAAGGCCGAGAAGCGATAACCCGAACGGGCCGCGCATTGCCCGAGCCTGCCCGATACTGCTGTTCAGCCCTTGCAGCGATTCAGCCTACTTCTAGGCAATTCCATGGGGCCCTGCAGGCTCACACACTCACAGCTACACGGGAGGTGAATAAAGGCCGGAGAGGAAGCCAGACAGGATTTGCTTCTTTTGCTTGCACCACAATGCAGTGCTGAAAGAGGAGGAATCTACATAAAAACGCCTTCCTGGCAACGCCCAAATGCCCTGCTGCCATGCAGATAAACACTGGCAGCGGCAGCAAGTGCATGCCCACAGCCACCCCTTGTTCCTTCACACCTTGTATCAGCTGTAATCCAGTCCAGTCCAGTGCTGCCTGCTGAGCAGCACTGACCAACACTGCCTGGGCCCAGGCTTTTATCTCTGAGGCCCCATTATGATGTCAGAAAGCTGGCTCTGGCTCCTCAGGGCTCCACTATGACACGTGCAAAGTTCCGTCTGAACTTTATATAAGACGGTAAGGCTCAGTCAGTCACTCAGTGTTGCCTGAGAGGGCAACACTGCAACAGCCGGCCGCCAGGCTGTCTTTTTTTGCACAGCTAGTTGCCTCCAGGAGGCCACAAGAGGGAGACAAGGGACTGCAAAATGGAAAATAAGCATCCACCAACTTTACAGACAACTTCTCCTTGCTCCTACAACCTCCATCCTTGCACAGTTTGTTATTCTTCTAGGTAACATAGTAACAAATCCAAATTGCTGCTCTCTTTGTAGGCAAGCAAGGCTTTGTTGCAACTGCAATTCTTACTCCTTCTTGAAATGTAGGGACGACAGTACATTCCATCACATCCATCTAGTGTACACAGGTAGGTCCATTGTGGCGGGCGGGCGGGCGGCTTTAATGGCTGTTTGCTGTTCCCCTACTCCACTCCACTATTTGACTGTGGTGCTGCATCAATCAGTGGCTGGCTCAGGTGCAGCTCTTTAACTTACCTAAAAGGGAGGGCGGAGAGAAGACAAGGAAGGTGAATGAGCTGTTCCAATGTGAAATGCCGGAAACACAGACACAAAGACGACACAAAACAAGAGGTGGCAATGTATTCATTAATTGCATTTAATCAATTAGCTCATTATCACTCATGCATTGTCCAACAGGTGTTGAAATAATGGGATTAAAAGGGGAGATCCCTTCAGAAAGACAGAAACAATGGCAAACACAAAAAACACTTTTGGAATCTGATTTTAGTCAACACATAAGGAAAGGGTGCACCGGTCCTGGAAATACTGCAATACCAGGTCAATGCGTGGAGTGGACAGAGCAAGCTCTATTTCCATCTCCCTGTTCTAAAAATCCATTTAATATATGGTCCCCAGATAGGGGACGTATCAGATATTAAACTGATAAGAACAGATACTACACTTGATCTTAGCCAAAAGGCCGAGAAGCGATAACCCGAACGGGCCGCGCGTTGCCCGAGCCTGCCCGATACTGCTGTTCAGCCCTTGCAGCGATTCAGCCTACTTCTAGGCAATTCCATAAGGGCCCTGCAGGCTCACACACTCACAGCTACACGGGAGGTGAATAAAGGCCGGAGAGGAAGCCAGACAGGATTTGCTTCTTTTGCTTGCACCACAATGCAGTGCTGAATGAGGAGGAATCTACATAAAAACGCCTTCCTGGCAACGCCCAAATGCCCTGCTGCCATGCAGATAAACACTGGCAGCGGCAGCAAGTGCATGCCCACAGCCACCCCTTGTTCCTTCACACCTTGTATCAGCTGTAATCCAGTCCAGTCCAGTGCTGCCTGCTGAACAGCACTGACCAACACTGCCTGGGCCCAGCCTTTTATCTCTCAGGCCCCATTATGATGTCAGAAAGCTGGCTCTGGCTCCTCAGGGCTCCACTATGACACGTGCAAAGTTCCGTCTGAACTTTATATAAGACGGTGCGGCTCAGTCAGTCACTCAGTGTTGCCTGAGAGGGCAACTCTGCAACAGCCGGCCGCCAGGCTGTCTTTTTTTGCACAGCTAGTTGCCTCCAGGAGGCCACAAGAGGGAGACAAGGGACTGCAAAATGGAAAATAAGCATCCACCAACTTTACAGACAACTTCTCCTTGCTCCTACAACCTCCATCCTTGCACAGTTTGTTATTCTTCTAGGTAACATAGTAACAAATCCAAATTGCTGCTCTCTTTGTAGGCAAGCAAGGCTTTGTTGCAACTGCAATTCTTACTCCTTCTTGAAATGTAGGGACGACAGTACATTCCATCACATCCATCTAGTGTACACAGGTAGGTCCATTGTGGCGGGCGGGCGGGCGGGCGGGCGGCTTTAATGGCTGTTTGCTGTTCCCCTACTCCACTCCACTATTTGACTGTGGTGCTGCATCAATCAGTGGCTGGCTCAGGTGCAGCTCTTTAACTTACCTAAAAGGGAGGGCGGAGAGAAGACAAGGAAGGTGAATGAGCTGTTCCAATGTGAAATGCCGGAAACACAGACACACAGACGACACAAAACAAGAGGTGGCAATGTATTCATTAATTGCATTTAATCAATTAGCTCATTATCACTCATGCATTGTCCAACAGGTGTTGAAATAATGGGATTAAAAGGGGAGATCCCTTCAGAAAGACAGAAACAATGGCAAACACAAAAAACACTTTTGGAATCTGATTTTAGTCAACACATAAGGAAAGGGTGCACCGGTCCTGGAAATACTGCAATACCAGGTCAATGCGTGGAGTGGACAGAGCAAGCTCTATTTCCATCTCCCTGTTCTAAAAATCCATTTAATATATGGTCCCCAGATAGGGGACGTATCAGATATTAAACTGATAAGAACAGATACTACACTTGATCTTAGCCAAAAGGCCGAGAAGCGATAACCCGAACGGGCCGCGCGTTGCCCGAGCCTGCCCGATACTGCTGTTCAGCCCTTGCAGCGATTCAGCCTACTTCTAGGCAATTCCATGGGGCCCTGCAGGCTCACACACTCACAGCTACACGGGAGGTGAATAAAGGCCGGAGAGGAAGCCAGACAGGATTTGCTTATTTTGCTTGCACCACAATGCAGTGCTGAAAGAGGAGGAATCTACATAAAAACGCCTTCCTGGCAACGCCCAAATGCCCTGCTGCCATGCAGATAAACACTGGCAGCGGCAGCAAGTGCATGCCCACAGCCACCCCTTGTTCCTTCACACCTTGTATCAGCTGTAATCCAGTCCAGTGCAGTGCTGCCTGCTGAGCAGCACTGACCAACACTGCCTGGGCCCAGGCTTTTATCTCTGAGGCCCCATTATGATGTCAGAAAGCTGGCTCTGGCTCCTCAGGGCTCCACTATGACACGTGCAAAGTTCCGTCTGAACTTTATATAAGACGGTGCGGCTCAGTCAGTCACTCAGTGTTGCCTGAGAGGGCAACACTGCAACAGCCGGCCGCCAGGCTGTCTTTTTTTGCACAGCTAGTTGCCTCCAGGAGGCCACAAGAGGGAGACAAGGGACTGCAAAATGGAAAATAAGCATCCACCAACTTTACAGACAACTTCTCCTTGCTCCTACAACCTCCATCCTTGCACAGTTTGTTATTCTTCTAGGTAACATAGTAACAAATCCAAATTGCTGCTCTCTTTGTAGGCAAGCAAGGCTTTGTTGCAACTGCAATTCTTACTCCTTCTTGAAATGTAGGGACGACAGTACATTCCATCACATCCATCTAGTGTACACAGGTAGGTCCATTGTGGCGGGCGGGCGGGCGGCTTTAATGGCTGTTTGCTGTTCCCCTACTCCACTCCACTATTTGACTGTGGTGCTGCATCAATCAGTGGCTGGCTCAGGTGCAGCTCTTTAACTTACCTAAAAGGGAGGGCGGAGAGAAGACAAGGAAGGTGAATGAGCTGTTCCAATGTGAAATGCCGGAAACACAGACACACAGACGACACAAAACAAGAGGTGGCAATGTATTCATTAATTGCATTTAATCAATTAGCTCATTATCACTCATGCATTGTCCAACAGGTGTTGAAATAATGGGATTAAAAGGGGAGATCCCTTCAGAAAGACAGAAACAATGGCAAACACAAAAAACACTTTTGGAATCTGATTTTAGTCAACACATAAGGAAAGGGTGCACCTGTCCTGGAAATACTGCAATACCAGGTCAATGCGTGGAGTGGACAGAGCAAGCTCTATTTCCATCTCCCTGTTCTAAAAATCCATTTAATATATGGTCCCCAGATAGGGGACGTATCAGATATTAAACTGATAAGAACAGATACTACACTTGATCTTAGCCAAAAGGCCGAGAAGCGATAACCCGAACGGGTCGCGCGTTGCCCGAGCCTGCCCGATACTGCTGTTCAGCCCTTGCAGCGATTCAGCCTACTTCTAGGCAATTCCATGGGGCCCTGCAGGCTCACACACTCACAGCTACACGGGAGGTGAATAAAGGCCGGAAAGGAAGCCAGACAGGATTTGCTTCTTTTGCTTGCACCACAATGCAGTGCTGAAAGAGGAGGAATCTACATAAAAACGCCTTCCTGGCAACGCCCAAATGCCCTGCTGCCATGCAGATAAACACTGGCAGCGGCAGCAAGTGCATGCCCACAGCCACCCCTTGTTCCTTCACACCTTGTATCAGCTGTAATCCAGTCCAGTCCAGTGCTGCCTGCTGAGCAGCACTGACCAACACTGCCTGGGTCCAGGCTTTTATCTCTGAGGCCCCATTATGATGTCAGAAAGCTGGCTCTGGCTCCTCAGGGCTCCACTATGACACGTGCAAAGTTCCGTCTGAACTTTATATAAGACGGTGCGGCTCAGTCAGTCACTCAGTGTTGCCTGAGAGGGCAACACTGCAACAGCCGGCCGCCAGGCTGTCTTTTTTTGCACAGCTAGTTGCCTCCAGGAGGCCACAAGAGGGAGACAAGGGACTGCAAAATGGAAAATAAGCATCCACCAACTTTACAGACAACTTCTCCTTGCTCCTACAACCTCCATCCTTGCACAGTTTGTTATTCTTCTAGGTAACATAGTAACAAATCCAAATTGCTGCTCTCTTTGTAGGCAAGCAAGGCTTTGTTGCAACTGCAATTCTTACTCCTTCTTGAAATGTAGGGACGACAGTACATTCCATCACATCCATCTAGTGTACACAGGTAGGTCCATTGTGGCGGGTGGCTTTAATGGCTGTTTGCTGTTCCCCTACTCCACTCCACTATTTGACTGTGGTGCTGCATCAATCAGTGGCTGGCTCAGGTGCAGCTCTTTAACTTACCTAAAAGGAAGGGCGGAGAGAAGACAAGGAAGGTGAATGAGCTGTTCCAATGTGAAATGCCGGAAACACAGACACACAGACGACACAAAACAAGAGGTGGCAATGTATTCATTAATTGCATTTAATCAATTAGCTCATTATCACTCATGCATTGTCCAACAGGTGTTGAAATAATGGGATTAAAAGGGGAGATCCCTTCAGAAAGACAGAAACAATGGCAAACACAAAAAACACTTTTGGAATCTGATTTTAGTCAACACATAAGGAAAGGGTGCACCGGTCCTGGAAATACTGCAATACCAGGTCAATGCGTGGAGTGGACAGAGCAAGCTCTATTTCCATCTCCCTGTTCTAAAAATCAATTTAATATATGGTCCCCAAATAGGGGACGTATCAGATATTAAACTGATAAGAACAGATACTACACTTGATCTTAGCCAAAAGGCCGAGAAGCGATAACCCGAACGGGCCACGCGTTGCCCGAGCCTGCCCGATACTGCTGTTCAGCCCTTGCAGCGATTCAGCCTACTTCTAGGCAATTCCATGGGGCCCTGCAGGCTCACACACTCACAGCTACACGGGAGGTGAATAAAGGCCGGAGAGGAAGCCAGACAGGATTTGCTTCTTTTGCTTGCACCACAATGCAGTGCTGAAAGAGGAGGAATCTACATAAAAACGCCTTCCTGGCAACGCCCAAATGCCCTGCTGCCATGCAGATAAACACTGGCAGCGGCAGCAAGTGCATGCCCACAGCCACCCCTTGTTCCTTCACACCTTGTATCAGCTGTAATCCAGTCCAGTCCAGTGCTGCCTGCTGAGCAGCACTGACCAACACTGCCTGGGCCCAGGCTTTTATCTCTGAGGCCCCATTATGATGTCAGAAAGCTGGCTCTGGCTCCTCAGGGCTCCACTATGACACGTGCAAAGTTCCGTCTGAACTTTATATAAGACGGTGCGGCTCAGTCAGTCACTCAGTGTTGCCTGAGAGGGCAACACTGCAACAGCCGGCCGCCAGGCTGTCTTTTTTTGCACAGCTAGTTGCCTCCAGGAGGCCACAAGAGGGAGACAAGGGACTGCAAAATGGAAAATAAGCATCCACCAACTTTACAGACAACTTCTCCTTGCTCCTACAACCTCCATCCTTGCACAGTTTGTTATTCTTCTAGGTAACATAGTAACAAATCCAAATTGCTGCTCTCTTTGTAGGCAAGCAAGGCTTTGTTGCAACTGCAATTCTTACTCCTTCTTGAAATGTAGGGACGACAGTACATGCCATCACATCCATCTAGTGTACACAGGTAGGTCCATTGTGGCGGGCGGGCGGGCGGCTTTAATGGCTGTTTGCTGTTCCCCTACTCCACTCCACTATTTGACTGTGGTGCTGCATCAATCAGTGGCTGGCTCAGGTGCAGCTCTTTAACTTACCTAAAAGGGAGGGCGGACAGTAGACAAGGAAGGTGAATGAGCTGTTCCAATGTGAAATGCCGGAAACACAGACACACAGACGACACAAAACAAGAGGTGGCAATGTATTCAATAATTGCATTTAATCAATTAGCTCATTATCACTCATGCATTGTCCAACAGGTGTTGAAATAATGGGATTAAAAGGGGAGATCCCTTCAGAAAGACAGAAACAATGGCAAACACAAAAAACACTTTTGGAATCTGATTTTAGTCAACACATAAGGAAAGGGTGCACCAGTCCTGGAAATACTGCAATACCAGGTCAATGCGTGGAGTGGACAGAGCAAGCTCTATTTCCATCTCCCTGTTCTAAAAATCCATTTAATATATGGTCCCCAGATAGGGGACGTATCAGATATTAAACTGATAAGAACAGATACTACACTTGATCTTAGCCAAAAGGCCGAGAAGCGATAACCCGAACGGGCCGCGCGTTGCCCGAGCCTGCCCGATACTGCTGTTCAGCCCTTGCAGCGATTCAGCCTACTTCTAGGCAATTCCATGGGGCCCTGCAGGCTCACACACTCACAGCTACACGGGAGGTGAATAAAGGCCGGAGAGGAAGCCAGACAGGATTTGCTTCTTTTGCTTGCACCACAATGCAGTGCTGAAAGAGGAGGAATCTACATAAAAACGCCTTCCTGGCAATGCCCAAATGCCCTGCTGCCATGCAGATAAACACTGGCAGCGGCAGCAAGTGCATGCCCACAGCCACCCCTTGTTCCTTCACACCTTGTATCAGCTGTAATCCAGTCCAGTCCAGTGCTGCCTGCTGAGCAGCACTGACCAACACTGCCTGGGCCCAGGCTTTTATCTCTGAGGCCCCATTATGATGTCAGAAAGCTGGCTCTGGCTCCTCAGGGCTCCACTATGACACGTGCAAAGTTCCGTCTGAACTTTATATAAGACGGTGCGGCTCAGTCAGTCACTCAGTGTTGCCTGAGAGGGCAACACTGCAACAGCCGGCCGCCAGGCTGTCTTTTTTTGCACAGCTAGTTGCCTCCAGGAGGCCACAAGAGGGAGACAAGGGACTGCAAAATGGAAAATAAGCATCCACCAACTTTACAGACAACTTCTCCTTGCTCCTACAACCTCCATCCTTGCACAGTTTGTTATTCTTCTAGGTAACATAGTAACAAATCCAAATTGCTGCTCTCTTTGTAGGCAAGCAAGGCTTTGTTGCAACTGCAATTCTTACTCCTTCTTGAAATGTAGGGACGACAGTACATTCCATCACATCCATCTAGTGTACACAGGTAGGTCCATTGTGGCGGGCGGGCGGGCGGGCGGGCGGCTTTAATGGCTGTTTGCTGTTCCCCTACTCCACTCCACTATTTGACTGTGGTGCTGCATCAATCAGTGGCTGGCTCAGGTGCAGCTCTTTAACTTACCTAAAAGGGAGGGCGGAGAGAAGACAAGGAAGGTGAATGAGCTGTTCCAATGTGAAATGCCGGAAACACAGACACACAGACGACACAAAACAAGAGGTGGCAATGTATTCATTAATTGCATTTAATCAATTAGCTCATTATCACTCATGCATTGTCCAACAGGTGTTGAAATAATGGGATTAAAAGGGGAGATCCCTTCAGAAAGACAGAAACAATGGCAAACACAAAAAACACTTTTGGAATCTGATTTTAGTCAACACATAAGGAAAGGGTGCACCGGTCCTGGAAATACTGCAATACCAGGTCAATGCGTGGAGTGGACAGAGCAAGCTCTATTTCCATCTCCCTGTTCTAAAAATCCATTTAATATATGGTCCCCAGATAGGGGACGTATAAGATATTAAACTGATAAGAACAGATACTACACTTGATCTTAGCCAAAAGGCCGAGAAGCGATAACCCGAACGGGCCGCGCGTTGCCCGAGCCTGCCCGATACTGCTGTTCAGCCCTTGCAGCGATTCAGCCTACTTCTAGGCAATTCCAATTCCATGGGGCCCTGCAGGCTCACACACTCACAGCTACACGGGAGGTGAATAAAGGCTGGAGAGGAAGCCAGACAGGATTTGCTTCTTTTGCTTGCACCACAATGCAGTGCTGAAAGAGGAGGAATCTACATAAAAACGCCTTCCTGGCAACGCCCAAATGCCCTGCTGCCATGCAGATAAACACTGGCAGCGGCAGCAAGTGCATGCCCACAGCCACCCCTTGTTCCTTCACACCTTGTATCAGCTGTAATCCAGTCCAGTCCAGTGCTGCCTGCTGAGCAGCACTGACCAACACTGCCTGGGCCCAGGCTTTTATCTCTGAGGCCCCATTATGATGTCAGAAAGCTGGCTCTGGCTCCTCAGGGCTCCACTATGACACGTGCAAAGTTCCGTCTGAACTTTATATAAGACGGTGCGGCTCAGTCAGTCACTCAGTGTTGCCTGAGAGGGCAACACTGCAACAGCCGGCCGCCAGGCTGTCTTTTTTTGCACAGCTAGTTGCCTCCAGGAGGCCACAAGAGGGAGACAAGGGACTGCAAAATGGAAAATAAGCATCCACCAACTTTACAGACAACTTCTCCTTGCTCCTACAACCTCCATCCTTGCACAGTTTGTTATTCTTCTAGGTAACATAGTAACAAATCCAAATTGCTGCTCTCTTTGTAGTCAAGCAAGGCTTTGTTGCAACTGCAATTCTTACTCCTTCTTGAAATGTAGGGACGACAGTACATTCCATCACATCCATCTAGTGTACACAGGTAGGTCCATTGTGGCGGGCGGGCGGGCGGCTTTAATGGCTGTTTGCTGTTCCCCTACTCCACTCCACTATTTGACTGTGGTGCTGCATCAATCAGTGGCTGGCTCAGGTGCAGCTCTTTAACTTACCTAAAAGGGAGGGCGGAGAGAAGACAAGGAAGGTGAATGAGCTGTTCCAATGTGAAATGCCGGAAACACAGACACACAGACGACACAAAACAAGAGGTGGCAATGTATTCATTAATTGCATTTAATCAATTAGCTCATTATCACTCATGCATTGTCCAACAGGTGTTGAAATAATGGGATTAAAAGGGGAGATCCCTTCAGAAAGACAGAAACAATGGCAAACACAAAAAACACTTTTGGAATCTGATTTTAGTCAACACATAAGGAAAGGGTGCACCGGTCCTGGAAATACTGCAATACCAGGTCAATGCGTGGAGTGGACAGAGCAAGCTCTATTTCCATCTCCCTGTTCTAAAAATCCATTTAATATATGGTCCCCAGATAGGGGACGTATCAGATATTAAACTGATAAGAACAGATACTACACTTGATCTTAGCCAAAAGGCCGAGAAGCGATAACCCGAACGGGCCGCGCGTTGCCCGAGCCTGCCCGATACTGCTGTTCAGCCCTTGCAGTGATTCAGCCTACTTCTAGGCAATTCCAATTCCATGGGGCCCTGCAGGCTCACACACTCACAGCTACACGGGAGGTGAATAAAGGCCGGAGAGGAAGCCAGACAGGATTTGCTTCTTTTGCTTGCACCACAATGCAGTGCTGAAAGAGGAGGAATCTACATAAAAACGCCTTCCTGGCAACGCCCAAATGCCCTGCTGCCATGCAGATAAACACTGGCAGCGGCAGCAAGTGCATGCCCACAGCCACCCCTTGTTCCTTCACACCTTGTATCAGCTGTAATCCAGTCCAGTCCAGTGCTGCCTGCTGAGCAGCACTGACCAACACTGCCTGGGCCCAGGCTTTTATCTCTGAGGCCCCATTATGATGTCAGAAAGCTGGCTCTGGCTCCTCAGGGCTCCACTATGACACGTGCAAAGTTCCGTCTGAACTTTATATAAGACGGTGCGGCTCAGTCAGTCACTCAGTGTTGCCTGAGAGGGCAACACTGCAACAGCCGGCCGCCAGGCTGTCTTTTTTTGCACAGCTAGTTGCCTCCAGGAGGCCACAAGAGGGAGACAAGGGACTGCAAAATGGAAAATAAGCATCCACCAACTTTACAGACAACTTCTCCTTGCTCCTACAACCTCCATCCTTGCACAGTTTGTTATTCTTCTAGGTAACATAGTAACAAATCCAAATTGCTGCTCTCTTTGTAGTCAAGCAAGGCTTTGTTGCAACTGCAATTCTTACTCCTTCTTGAAATGTAGGGACGACAGTACATTCCATCACATCCATCTAGTGTACACAGGTAGGTCCATTGTGGCGGGCGGGCGGGCGGGCGGCTTTAATGGCTGTTTGCTGTTCCCCTACTCCACTCCACTATTTGACTGTGGTGCTGCATCAATCAGTGGCTGGCTCAGGTGCAGCTCTTTAACTTACCTAAAAGGGAGGGCGGAGAGAAGACAAGGAAGGTGAATGAGCTGTTCCAATGTGAAATGCCGGAAACACAGACACACAGACGACACAAAACAAGAGGTGGCAATGTATTCATTAATTGCATTTAATCAATTAGCTCATTATCACTCATGCATTGTCCAACAGGTGTTGAAATAATGGGATTAAAAGGGGAGATCCCTTCAGAAAGACAGAAACAATGGCAAACACAAAAAACACTTTTGGAATCTGATTTTAGTCAACACATAAGGAAAGGGTGCACCGGTCCTGGAAATACTGCAATACCAGGTCAATGCGTGGAGTGGACAGAGCAAGCTCTATTTCCATCTCCCTGTTCTAAAAATCCATTTAATATATGGTCCCCAGATAGGGGACGTATCAGATATTAAACTGATAAGAACAGATACTACACTTGATCTTAGCCAAAAGGCCGAGAAGCGATAACCCGAACGGGCCGCGCGTTGCCCGAGCCTGCCCGATACTGCTGTTCAGCCCTTGCAGCGATTCAGCCTACTTCTAGGCAATTCCAATTCCATGGGGCCCTGCAGGCTCACACACTCACAGCTACACGGGAGGTGAATAAAGGCCGGAGAGGAAGCCAGACAGGATTTGCTTCTTTTGCTTGCACCACAATGCAGTGCTGAAAGAGGAGGAATCTACATAAAAACGCCTTCCTGGTAACGCCCAAATGCCCTGCTGCCATGCAGATAAACACTGGCAGCGGCAGCAAGTGCATGCCCACAGCCACCCCTTGTTCCTTCACACCTTGTATCAGCTGTAATCCAGTCCAGTCCAGTGCTGCCTGCTGAGCAGCACTGACCAACACTGCCTGGGCCCAGGCTTTTTTCTCTGAGGCCCCATTATGATGTCAGAAAGCTGGCTCTGGCTCCTCAGGGCTCCACTATGACACGTGCAAAGTTCCGTCTGAACTTTATATAAGACGGTGCGGCTCAGTCAGTCACTCAGTGTTGCCTGAGAGGGCAACACTGCAACAGCCGGCCGCCAGGCTGTCTTTTTTTGCACAGCTAGTTGCCTCCAGGAGGCCACAAGAGGGAGACAAGGGACTGCAAAATGGAAAATAAGCATCCACCAACTTTACAGACAACTTCTCCTTGCTCCTACAACCTCCATCCTTGCACAGTTTGTTATTCTTCTAGGTAACATAGTAACAAATCCAAATTGCTGCTCTCTTTGTAGTCAAGCAAGGCTTTGTTGCAACTGCAATTCTTACTCCTTCTTGAAATGTAGGGACGACAGTACATTCCATCACATCCATCTAGTGTACACAGGTAGGTCCATTGTGGCGGGCGGGCGGGCGGCTTTAATGGCTGTTTGCTGTTCCCCTACTCCACTCCACTATTTGACTGTGGTGCTGCATCAATCAGTGGCTGGCTCAGGTGCAGCTCTTTAACTTACCTAAAAGGGAGGGCGGAGAGAAGACAAGGAAGGTGAATGAGCTGTTCCAATGTGAAATGCCGGAAACACAGACACACAGACGACACAAAACAAGAGGTGGCAATGTATTCATTAATTGCATTTAATCAATTAGCTCATTATCACTCATGCATTGTCCAACAGGTGTTGAAATAATGGGATTAAAAGGGGAGATCCCTTCAGAAAGACAGAAACAATGGCAAACACAAAAAACACTTTTGGAATCTGATTTTAGTCAACACATAAGGAAAGGGTGCACCGGTCCTGGAAATACTGCAATACCAGGTCAATGCGTGGAGTGGACAGAGCAAGCTCTATTTCCATCTCCCTGTTCTAAAAATCCATTTAATATATGGTCCCCAGATAGGGGACGTATCAGATATTAAACTGATAAGAACAGATACTACACTTGATCTTAGCCAAAAGGCCGAGAAGCGATAACCCGAACGGGCCGCGCGTTGCCCGAGCCTGCCCGATACTGCTGTTCAGCCCTTGCAGTGATTCAGCCTACTTCTAGGCAATTCCAATTCCATGGGGCCCTGCAGGCTCACACACTCACAGCTACACGGGAGGTGAATAAAGGCCGGAGAGGAAGCCAGACAGGATTTGCTTCTTTTGCTTGCACCACAATGCAGTGCTGAAAGAGGAGGAATCTACATAAAAACGCCTTCCTGGCAACGCCCAAATGCCCTGCTGCCATGCAGATAAACACTGGCAGCGGCAGCAAGTGCATGCCCACAGCCACCCCTTGTTCCTTCACACCTTGTATCAGCTGTAATCCAGTCCAGTCCAGTGCTGCCTGCTGAGCAGCACTGACCAACACTGCCTGGGCCCAGGCTTTTATCTCTGAGGCCCCATTATGATGTCAGAAAGCTGGCTCTGGCTCCTCAGGGCTCCACTATGACACGTGCAAAGTTCCGTCTGAACTTTATATAAGACGGTGCGGCTCAGTCAGTCACTCAGTGTTGCCTGAGAGGGCAACACTGCAACAGCCGGCCGCCAGGCTGTCTTTTTTTGCACAGCTAGTTGCCTCCAGGAGGCCACAAGAGGGAGACAAGGGACTGCAAAATGGAAAATAAGCATCCACCAACTTTACAGACAACTTCTCCTTGCTCCTACAACCTCCATCCTTGCACAGTTTGTTATTCTTCTAGGTAACATAGTAACAAATCCAAATTGCTGCTCTCTTTGTAGTCAAGCAAGGCTTTGTTGCAACTGCAATTCTTACTCCTTCTTGA
This sequence comes from Rhinoderma darwinii, assembly GCF_050947455.1. Taxonomy (NCBI): domain Eukaryota; kingdom Metazoa; phylum Chordata; class Amphibia; order Anura; family Rhinodermatidae; genus Rhinoderma; species Rhinoderma darwinii. The sequence continues at coordinate 269,790 of NW_027461687.1, read as the reverse complement.
AATGTAGGGACGACAGTACATTCCATCACATCCATCTAGTGTACACAGGTAGGTCCATTGTGGCGGGCGGGCGGGCGGGCGGCTTTAATGGCTGTTTGCTGTTCCCCTACTCCACTCCACTATTTGACTGTGGTGCTGCATCAATCAGTGGCTGGCTCAGGTGCAGCTCTTTAACTTACCTAAAAGGGAGGGCGGACAGTAGACAAGGAAGGTGAATGAGCTGTTCCAATGTGAAATGCCGGAAACACAGACACACAGACGACACAAAACAAGAGGTGGCAATGTATTCATTAATTGCATTTAATCAATTAGCTCATTATCACTCATGCATTGTCCAACAGGTGTTGAAATAATGGGATTAAAAGGGGAGATCCCTTCAGAAAGACAGAAACAATGGCAAACACAAAAAACACTTTTGGAATCTGATTTTAGTCAACACATAAGGAAAGGGTGCACCGGTCCTGGAAATACTGCAATACCAGGTCAATGCGTGGAGTGGACAGAGCAAGCTCTATTTCCATCTCCCTGTTCTAAAAATCCATTTAATATATGGTCCCCAGATAGGGGACGTATCAGATATTAAACTGATAAGAACAGATACTACACTTGATCTTAGCCAAAAGGCCGAGAAGCGATAACCCGAACGGGCCGCGCGTTGCCCGAGCCTGCCCGATACTGCTGTTCAGCCCTTGCAGCGATTCAGCCTACTTCTAGGCCAGACATGGGCAAACTACGGCCCGCGGGCCACATACGGCCCGTTAGGCTTTTTAATCCGGCCCGCCGAACTTGTCCAAATAATAGTAAAAACCTCCTTTTTTTTTCCCCTTTCCCTGCAATGCCCACGTTTTCCCAATAGATGGCGCACTCAAAACACATTGACCGTTGTTAACCCCTTAACGCCGAAGGACGGATATATCCGTCCTCAGCAGCTGCTAGTTCGCGCAGGAGGACGGATATATCCGTCCTGTGATCGCGCGGGTACTGACAGTTTACCCACGCGATCAGCGGCAGGAGCACGGCTGTTATACACAGCCTGGCTCCTGCTGCAACTGCCGGAATCGAAGCACGCGCCGATTCCGGCAGTTTAACCCATTAAATGCCGCTGTCAACAGTGACAGCGGCATTTAATGTGTTTGACAGAGGGGGGAACTCCCTCTGTCTCCCGATCGGCGCCCCCGCAAACAAATCGCGGGTCGCCGTCGGGTTTCCATGACAGCCGGGGGTCTAACAAAGACCCCCAGGTCTGTCTTCAGCATCTGCCTGTTAGGCGATGCCAGAGGCATGACCTAACAGGATGCCTGTCAGTTTTACACTGACAGGCAATAATGCTTTGGTATACGAAGTATACCAAAGCATTATATATGCGATCGGCATATCGCATAGTGTAGTCCCCTGGTGGGACTAAAAAAAAAAAAGTAAAACCGTTAAATAAAGTTTGTGAAAAAAAAAATAAAAAAAATTACAGTCAAAGTCAAATAAAACTACTTTTTTGCCCCAAAAAGTGGTTTTATTTAATAAAACGGTCAAAACAAATCACACATACACATATATGGTATCCCCGCGATCGTAACAACTTGACCAATAAAATGAACACATTACTTAAACTGCCGGATGAACGGCGTCCAAAGAAAACGCAAAAAACAACGGCAAAATTCTCTCTTTTCTCCCATTCCCCCCATAAAAAATAAAATAAAAGTTCATCTATAAGTCCTATGTACCCCAAAATAGTACTAATGAAAACTACACATTGTCCCGCAAAAATCAATCCCACGTACGGCCACATCGACGGAAAAATAAAAAAATTACGCCTCTTGGAACGCGGCGATGCAAAAACAAGTAATTTTTTTCTAAAAGGGTTTTTATTGTGCAAACGTAGAAAAAACATATAAAACCTTTACACATTTGGTATCCCTGTAATCGTGCCGACCCATAGAATAAAGTTAACATGTTATTTACGCTGCATAGTAAACGGCGTAAATTTATAACGTGAAAATTAATGCTGGAATAGCTGCTTATTTTCAATTCTCTCCTAAAATAAAGTTAATAAAAGTTAATCAATATGTTATAAGCATCTAAAAATGGTACAATTACAAAATACAACTCGTCCCGGAAAAAACAAGCCCTTATACGGCTATGTCGACGGAATAAAAAAAGAGTTACGACTCTTGGAATGCGACCGTGGAAAAACAAAAAATAATCCTTGGTCATTAACGTGCAAAATGGCCCGGTCATTAAGGGGTTAATGTGGCGCGTATTTCTCTTTATTTCACTTTAATTTTCACTTCGTTTCACGTCACCATTAAGCCCTTCGGTTTTCAAAGAGTACAATATCAGCCGTCACTTTGCCACGAAGCATGCAAACTATGCTAGCAAGCAGTCAACACAAGAACGGGCGGCTACTGCTCAGAGGTTGGCAGCTAATTTACAGAGTCAACAGAACTTTTTTCTTGATAAATCACAGTGCGTATGTTATTTTAATCTATTTACATTTCCTTCTCCCAGTATCTGCGAAATAGTATGTAAATGCCATATCTTGCATATTCCTTGAGACAAATTTATTAACTGATAAGGGCTATTTTTCACATTTGAAAGACAGTTAATAAATTGGGTTGTAGTGTTCTTACTGTGCTATGAGGTTTGCACACACTACATTTAATGCTTCAGTATATCCGGCCCAAACACTCCCTCCAAATGCTCCTGGCCCGGCCCCTCTGTCAAATTTTAGAACCCATTGTGGCCCGCGAGTCAAAAAGTTTGCCCACCCCTGTTCTAGGCAATTCCATGGGGCCCTGCAGGCTCACACACTCACAGCTACACGGGAGGTGAATAAAGGCCGGAGAGGAAGCCAGACAGGATTTGCTTCTTTTGCTTGCACCACAATGCAGTGCTGAAAGAGGAGGAATCTACATAAAAACGGCTTCCTGGCAACGCCCAAATGCCCTGCTGCCATGCAGATAAACACTGGCAGCGGCAGCAAGTGCATGCCCACAGCCACCCCTTGTTCCTTCACACCTTGTATCAGCTGTAATCCAGTCCAGTCCAGTGCTGCCTGCTGAGCAGCACTGACCAACACTGCCTGGGCCCAGGCTTTTATCTCTGAGGCCCCATTATGATGTCAGAAATCTGGCTCTGGCTCCTCAGGGCTCCACTATGACACGTGCAAAGTTCCGTCTGAACTTTATATAAGACGGTGCGGCTCAGTCAGTCACTCAGTGTTGCCTGAGAGGGCAACACTGCAACAGCCGGCCGCCAGGCTGTCTTTTTTTGCACAGCTAGTTGCCTCCAGGAGGCCACAAGAGGGAGACAAGGGACTGCAAAATGGAAAATAAGCATCCACCAACTTTACAGACAACTTCTCCTTGCTCCTACAACCTCCATCCTTGCACAGTTTGTTATTCTTCTAGGTAACATAGTAACAAATCCAAATTGCTGCTCTCTTTGTAGGCAAGCAAGGCTTTGTTGCAACTGCAATTCTTACTCCTTCTTGAAATGTAGGGACGACAGTACATTCCATCACATCCATCTAGTGTACACAGGTAGGTCCATTGTGGCGGGCGGGCGGGCGGCTTTAATGGCTGTTTGCTGTTCCCCTACTCCACTCCACTATTTGACTGTGGTGCTGCATCAATCAGTGGCTGGCTCAGGTGCAGCTCTTTAACTTACCTAAAAGGGAGGGCGGAGAGAAGACAAGGAAGGTGAATGAGCTGTTCCAATGTGAAATGCCGGAAACACAGACACACAGACGACACAAAACAAGAGGTGGCAATGTATTCATTAATTGCATTTAATCAATTAGCTCATTATCACTCATGCATTGTCCAACAGGTGTTGAAATAATGGGATTAAAAGGGGAGATCCCTTCAGAAAGACAGAAACAATGGCAAACACAAAAAACACTTTTGGAATCTGATTTTAGTCAACACATAAGGAAAGGGTGCACCGGTCCTGGAAATACTGCAATACCAGGTCAATGCGTGGAGTGGACAGAGCAAGCTCTATTTCCATCTCCCTGTTCTAAAAATCCATTTAATATATGGTCCCCAGATAGGGGACGTATCAGATATTAAACTGATAAGAACAGATACTACACTTGATCTTAGCCAAAAGGCCGAGAAGCGATAACCCGAACGGGCCGCGCGTTGCCGAGCCTGCCCGATACTGCTGTTCAGCCCTTGCAGCGATTCAGCCTACTTCTAGGCAATTCCATGGGGCCCTGCAGGCTCACACACTCACAGCTACACGGGAGGTGAATAAAGGCCGGAGAGGAAGCCAGACAGGATTTGCTTCTTTTGCTTGCACCACAATGCAGTGCTGAAAGAGGAGGAATCTACATAAAAACGCCTTCCTGGCAACGCCCAAATGCCCTGCTGCCATGCAGATAAACACTGGCAGCGGCAGCAAGTGCATGCCCACAGCCACCCCTTGTTCCTTCACACCTTGTATCAGCTGTAATCCAGTCCAGTCCAGTGCTGCCTGCTGAGCAGCACTGACCAACACTGCCTGGGCCCAGGCTTTTATCTCTGAGGCCCCATTATGATGTCAGAAAGCTGGCTCTGGCTCCTCAGGGCTCCACTATGACACGTGCAAAGTTCCGTCTGAACTTTATATAAGACGGTGCGGCTCAGTCAGTCACTCAGTGTTGCCTGAGAGGGCAACACTGCAACAGCCGGCCGCCAGGCTGTCTTTTTTTGCACAGCTAGTTGCCTCCAGGAGGCCACAAGAGGGAGACAAGGGACTGCAAAATGGAAAATAAGCATCCACCAACTTTACAGACAACTTCTCCTTGCTCCTACAACCTCCATCCTTGCACAGTTTGTTATTCTTCTAGGTAACATAGTAACAAATCCAAATTGCTGCTCTCTTTGTAGGCAAGCAAGGCTTTGTTGCAACTGCAATTCTTACTCCTTCTTGAAATGTAGGGACGACAGTACATGCCATCACATCCATCTAGTGTACACAGGTAGGTCCATTGTGGCGGGCGGGCGGGCGGCTTTAATGGCTGTTTGCTGTTCCCCTACTCCACTCCACTATTTGACTGTGGTGCTGCATCAATCAGTGGCTGGCTCAGGTGCAGCTCTTTAACTTACCTAAAAGGGAGGGCGGACAGTAGACAAGGAAGGTGAATGAGCTGTTCCAATGTGAAATGCCGGAAACACAGACACACAGACGACACAAAACAAGAGGTGGCAATGTATTCAATAATTGCATTTAATCAATTAGCTCATTATCACTCATGCATTGTCCAACAGGTGTTGAAATAATGGGATTAAAAGGGGAGATCCCTTCAGAAAGACAGAAACAATGGCAAACACAAAAAACACTTTTGGAATCTGATTTTAGTCAACACATAAGGAAAGGGTGCACCAGTCCTGGAAATACTGCAATACCAGGTCAATGCGTGGAGTGGACAGAGCAAGCTCTATTTCCATCTCCCTGTTCTAAAAATCCATTTAATATATGGTCCCCAGATAGGGGACGTATCAGATATTAAACTGATAAGAACAGATACTACACTTGATCTTAGCCAAAAGGCCGAGAAGCGATAACCCGAACGGGCCGCGCGTTGCCCGAGCCTGCCCGATACTGCTGTTCAGCCCTTGCAGCGATTCAGCCTACTTCTAGGCAATTCCATGGGGCCCTGCAGGCTCACACACTCACAGCTACACGGGAGGTGAATAAAGGCCGGAGAGGAAGCCAGACAGGATTTGCTTCTTTTGCTTGCACCACAATGCAGTGCTGAAAGAGGAGGAATCTACATAAAAACGCCTTCCTGGCAATGCCCAAATGCCCTGCTGCCATGCAGATAAACACTGGCAGCGGCAGCAAGTGCATGCCCACAGCCATCCCTTGTTCCTTCACACCTTGTATCAGCTGTAATCCAGTCCAGTCCAGTGCTGCCTGCTGAGCAGCACTGACCAACACTGCCTGGGCCCAGGCTTTTATCTCTGAGGCCCCATTATGATGTCAGAAAGCTGGCTCTGGCTCCTCAGGGCTCCACTATGACACGTGCAAAGTTCCGTCTGAACTTTATATAAGACGGTGCGGCTCAGTCAGTCACTCAGTGTTGCCTGAGAGGGCAACACTGCAACAGCCGGCCGCCAGGCTGTCTTTTTTTGCACAGCTAGTTGCCTCCAGGAGGCCACAAGAGGGAGACAAGGGACTGCAAAATGGAAAATAAGCATCCACCAACTTTACAGACAACTTCTCCTTGCTCCTACAACCTCCATCCTTGCACAGTTTGTTATTCTTCTAGGTAACATAGTAACAAATCCAAATTGCTGCTCTCTTTGTAGGCAAGCAAGGCTTTGTTGCAACTGCAATTCTTACTCCTTCTTGAAATGTAGGGACGACAGTACATTCCATCACATCCATCTAGTGTACACAGGTAGGTCCATTGTGGCGGGCGGGCGGCTTTAACGGCTGTTTGCTGTTCCCCTACTCCACTCCACTATTTGACTGTGGTGCTGCATCAATCAGTGGCTGGCTCAGGTGCAGCTCTTTAACTTACCTAAAAGGGAGGGCGGAGAGAAGACAAGGAAGGTGAATGAGCTGTTCCAATGTGAAATGCCGGAAACACAGACACACAGACGACACAAAACAAGAGGTGGCAATGTATTCATTAATTGCATTTAATCAATTAGCTCATTATCACTCATGCATTGTCCAACAGGTGTTGAAATAATGGGATTGAAAGGGGAGATCCCTTCAGAAAGACAGAAACAATGGCAAACACAAGAAACACTTTTGGAATCTGATTTTAGTCAACCCATAAGGAAAGGGTGCACCGGTCCTGGAAATACTGCAATACCAGGTCAATGCGTGGAGTGGACAGAGCAAGCTCTATTTCCATCTCCCTGTTCTAAAAATCCATTTAATATATGGTCCCCAGATAGGGGACGTATCAGATATTAAACTGATAAGAACAGATACTACACTTGATCTTAGCCAAAAGGCCGAGAAGCGATAACCCGAACGGGCCGCGCGTTGCCCGAGCCTGCCCGATACTGCTGTTCAGCCCTTGCAGCGATTCAGCCTACTTCTAGGCAATTCCATGGGGCCCTGCAGGCTCACACACTCACAGCTACACGGGAGGTGAATAAAGGCCGGAGAGGAAGCCAGACAGGATTTGCTTCTTTTGCTTGCACCACAATGCAGTGCTGAAAGAGGAGGAATCTACATAAAAACGCCTTCCTGGCAATGCCCAAATGCCCTGCTGCCATGCAGATAAACACTGGCAGCGGCAGCAAGTGCATGCCCACAGCCACCCCTTGTTCCTTCACACCTTGTATCAGCTGTAATCCAGTCCAGTCCAGTGCTGCCTGCTGAGCAGCACTGACCAACACTGCCTGGGCCCAGGCTTTTATCTCTGAGGCCCCATTATGATGTCAGAAAGCTGGCTCTGCCTCCTCAGGGCTCCACTATGACACGTGCAAAGTTCCGTCTGAACTTTATATAAGACGGTGCGGCTCAGTCAGTCACTCAGTGTTGCCTGAGAGGGCAACACTGCAACAGCCGGCCGCCAGGCTGTCTTTTTTTGCACAGCTAGTTGCCTCCAGGAGGCCACAAGAGGGAGACAAGGGACTGCAAAATGGAAAATAAGCATCCACCAACTTTACAGACAACTTCTCCTTGCTCCTACAACCTCCATCCTTGCACAGTTTGTTATTCTTCTAGGTAACATAGTAACAAATCCAAATTGCTGCTCTCTTTGTAGGCAAGCAAGGCTTTGTTGCAACTGCAATTCTTACTCCTTCTTGAAATGTAGGGACGACAGTACATTCCATCACATCCATCTAGTGTACACAGGTAGGTCCATTGTGGCGGGCGGGCGGGCGGCTTTAATGGCTGTTTGCTGTTCCCCTACTCCACTCCACTATTTGACTGTGGTGCTGCATCAATCAGTGGCTGGCTCAGGTGCAGCTCTTTAACTTACCTAAAAGGGAGGGCGGAGAGAAGACAAGGAAGGTGAATGAGCTGTTCCAATGTGAAATGCCGGAAACACAGACACAAAGACGACACAAAACAAGAGGTGGCAATGTATTCATTAATTGCATTTAATCAATTAGCTCATTATCACTCATGCATTGTCCAACAGGTGTTGAAATAATGGGATTAAAAGGGGAGATCCCTTCAGAAAGACAGAAACAATGGCAAACACAAAAAACACTTTTGGAATCTGATTTTAGTCAACACATAAGGAAAGGGTGCACCGGTCCTGGAAATACTGCAATACCAGGTCAATGCGTGGAGTGGACAGAGCTAAGCTCTATTTCCATCTCCCTGTTCTAAAAATCCATTTAATATATGGTCCCCAGATAGGGGACGTATCAGATATTAAACTGATAAGAACAGATTTTTTTTATAAGTTGACTACCCCAACTTTGGGGGTAACCGTTTATTTAAAATTTTTCAGGTTTTACAATAAATTAACATTTTTCAACATTTTTACAGGGATTCAAATTTTACAACAATGGTTAAAAAAAATAAATACAAATTGTCAGATTAAAATCATACAATTTATAAAAGGGCACTTGGTGGCATCATATTATAGAATTCCATTTGCTAAAAAACCATTTTCTACTTAAAACAGGAGAGAATTTTTTGTCTAAAAGATAATACTTGTGCATTTCATAAAAACATATTCCTAAAATATCATTCACAGATAAAATTTCATGTTTGAATAAAAGAATATTCCTGGCCGCCCACAGAGCTGCTTTAACGCAGTTAGTAATCTTCCATGCCATAATTTTCTGAGTCCTTGTTGGGCACTCCAGACATCCGTAAAAAACGCCTTCACTTGTAATTCTCTTTATTCCGGTTATCTTCTTCATCAAGGGGAGGATTTTTGTCCATATAAGTTGTGAAAAATAACATTGCCAAAAGAGATGTAAGACTGTCTCGTCATCGCGGCATCCTCCCCTTGGACACGCAGCCGAGTTGGTCAGTCCCCTTCGATGCTGGAATGCCCGGCATGGAAGACACTCGTGGGCGCAGCTCCAGGCCAGATCCTTCTGTGAATTAAAAATGAATTTAGCATTAACCATGCTCCAGATAATTTTGCATTTGTTTTCATTAAAATTGCTAATGGGGGCTATTAAAACATTTTCTTTTATTTCCTTTAAAACATATTTACTATTTTTTACATCTTCTATTCTTTTGTCTTTTAGGTTAAAAAGGTTCACTATTTTTTCTAAAATCTTATACTGGTCTGGCAGGTTAAAAGCATATGGCGAGCTTAAAACCGTAGAGAACCATCCGTACCTCCTCATAAAATAGCCAGTGTTAAAACGGATAAAATAAGACCAGTAGTGTTCCTTAAAAACAGTATTAAGACACAGTGTAAAAAAATGGATTAAAAGAAATGCTTTTATATTTGGAAAATCTTTACCACCCATTAGCTTTGGTAACATCACTTTTTCTCTCCTGAGCTTCTCCATCCTAGAATTCCATAAAAATGTAAAACATGCCTTGGTAATCTTTTTTAATAAAATATCAGGGGGAGGGAAAACCATACTTAGATATAATAAAATTGGTAAAATCACCATTTTTGTGATTAAAATTTTTCCCTCCATTGTCAGTTTTCTAAGATTCCATAAACAAATTTTCTTATTAACTTTTTGTGCCACCAAGTCCCAACTGATAAAACCATTGTTTGACTCATTGAAGGAGACCCCTAAAATCTGTACAGACTCCGACACAGGGACTGGAATGTCCTGTAAAATCATATTGCCAATATTTAAAATATTACTTTTATTAAAATTGACTTTAAAACCGGAGGAGCAGCAAAATTGGTATATCTGTTGTAATGCTTTTTGCAGTGACGGGGCGTCCCTGCACAGGACCGCGACATCATCCATGTACCCCACTACTTTTGCCTCTAGTCCCCCCCCGCCCGGCAGGGGGACTCCACATATCTGCTTGTCATTCCTCAATCTGCAGAGTAGAGGCTCGATCGCACATATAAAAAGTAGTGGGGACAAGGGACACCCCTGCTTCACTCCGGAGTTTAAAAGGACATCCTGTGTCTTAAAACCCTTTACTAAAATCTTGCTCGTACAATTTTCATAAAAGGCCTTCAGAGACTGTAAAAAGCCTTCTGGTATACCCATCTTTTCTAAAACCTTAAAAAGATAAAAATGTGATACTCTATCAAAGGCTTTCTCGAAATCTATGGATAAAACCGCCAATCTGCCTTTTCTCTCCTTCGTATCACCAATAGCATCTTTTAAAAGGTTTAAATTGTCCCATATGCTCCTCCCAGGTATCCCACAGACTTGGTTGGAGTGGACGATTTTCTCTATAACAGCCTTTAGCCTATTCGCGCAAATCTTGGCCATTATTTTGTAGTCTGTGTTCAGTAAGGTGATAGGCCTCCAGTTTTTAATATCTGTTTTGTCCCCCTTTTTATAAAGCAGGGACACCTCACCTTTCTTCCAGGACCCCGGGAGGGCTTTTGTTCTAAAAACTTGAGTAAAAAGGGAATAGAGATCCTCTTTTAAAACTCCATAAAATGTGACATAAAACTCTATGGGTATACCATCAGGGCCAGGGACTTTACCTGTTTTAAAACTCTTGATGGTATCTAAAATCTCCTGTTCCGTAATATCCTGTAATAAAAAATCTTTGGAGACAGGATTTAAAACAGCGTCAACCTCCTTCAATGAGTCGTTCATCAAATCAACATTAACAAGCTTTATATTAAAAAGATCCGCATAAAATCTGTGTACCTTTTTTAAAATATTCTCAGTGTTTGTATCTCCATCAACATTGTCTAACAGGATATGCTTATCGTTAATTTTCTTAAAAAAGTACCTGGAGCAGGTCTCATTTTCCTCGAGGTGTTTCATTTTTGAACGAAAGACAATTTCCTTACCTCTCTGCTCCAGGCACTGGGAGATCTCCTTCCTAATCTCCATAATCTCCTCCTCCACCTGCATACCCTGTTCTCTGAACTTGTATTGGGTCTGCAGACGGGTATTCAAATTAGCAAAAAAATCCTGTTTTTCTTTTGCTTTTCTCCTTCCGATTTTTATGAAAAAGTCTCTTATTTTTATTTTTATTTTCTCCCACCATGAGACTATGGACATATTTGGATGTCTTACCCGTCTGCAGCCCTTATAAAAGGTAATAAAATCAGATAAAATTTGCGGATCATCTAAAAGGGAAACGTTCATTTTCCAGGCTTTTTTGACAGTATTTTTCCCAATATCATTTTTAACTTTAAAATACAATAATTTATGATCAGATAAAACATTGGGATTAAGATCACATTTAAAAGGCAGTACTTGATAAGAGCAGAATATAAAATCGATCCTGGAGCTACAGTTCACATTGCTCCAGGTGACGCCGGCCTCTGCAGATAAATTGCTGTTACATTTCTTAAAAACATCAGTAAGTTTAAAATCAGTAACTATATCTTTTAATAATGAGGAGGTTTTGTCATAATTCCTGCTTACTGAGTTAGAGAACCGGCGTTCCCCCTTTAAAATACAATTAAAATCACCCGCTAAAACAAGTGGCTCTGAATCGTTTAAAAAAAGGGGTAAAATCTCTAGCATTCTAGCTCTTTCATTCTTGTCCGAGGACCCATAAAAATTTAAAAACTGCCATCTAATACCGTCTATAAAAGCTTTGACCAATAAAATTCTACCTGGTAAAATTTCATTAAAACTGTCAATTAAAACGTTCCCTTTAAATAAAATGGCGACACCTGCGGCTCTGGAATCGTTAGACCCGGACCACACTGAAGGTCCGAGTCTCCAGTCTTCCTTATATTTGTTGTAGTTCGTGCGATGTGGGATACAGCATTCCTGTAGGAAAAAAACGGTGGCGGAAAAAATAGAAAGATAGTCAAACAGGGCAGCTCTTCTCGTCTTAGAATGCACGCTCCTAACATTTAAGGAAATGCCACCTAACTCTGCCATGAGGAAAAGGGAAAAGAGACAGTCTTATGTAATCTTACCCGAGGTGGCCTCAGCAGTCCTCGGCGTTACCAGAGACCTCACTCGAACTCTCATCGCCCTCCGACTTCAAACCGACTGTATAACTTGAGGAGATTGGAGAGGAACTCATGTCAGACAGCTGACCCCCCGCCATACCTGAGGCACTTATCGCAAATGGGTCCCAGATGGACTCCACGGGCAAGGTTTCTGGAGCATATTGTATGGCAGCCTCCTCCCCTACGATAGGGGCAGGAAACGCACTCGCGGCCGTTTCCGGGACTTCTGTCACCTCAGAGGTAGCTATGCTTGTCTCCCCCAACTGGCGAGAAGGGGGGAGACCTTCAGCTGGTGCTTCCGGGGGCGCGTCAACTGGTTTCCCTGCTTAACGCTCTAGCAGGTACTCCCATCGGCACCCCCGCTGCCACCTCTGAGTACGCCCTACGCCTTTTAGTCCTTGCTGCCGCTCCGCCCGGGTCCTCTGCCTCAGGTACAGGCTGACCCAGCACCTCCTGCGGCCCAGGCGGATAAGCTTCATCCGAACTACCCATCTCCTCCGTTTCCTGAGGGGGCTTTTTCGTCCGCTGATCACTGGCTCTTCTCTTAAACCGCCTTTGCTCCTTTGGGTCACCTGTTTGGGGGGGTCTGCTGGAGGTGTCCATGTCATCTGCCTCTTCACCTCTTGGTTCCTCTCCTTGTGCGGGGGCGATCTGGCCTGCTGGCTGCTCTGGACGCCTCGGCCGGACCTCGGGTTGTTCCGATCTGTGGGGACAAGTAGCATATAGATGACCAACTCGGCTGCAAAAACGACACCTTTTCCCCAGAGGGCAAGTTTTGGCCTCGTGCTCAGAGCTGCCACAGTTCCTACAGGTGCTTTCGCAGAACTCTTTGGTGTGACCGTACTTTTGACATTTTCTACAGAATGGAGGCATTCCTGTATAAAAAAGATCTCCTGCCATATCACCTAATTTAAAGCGTGCTGGCGGCAACATTATCCCCCCTGCTGTATTGGCATCTCTATAACAAGTTACTAAAAATCTCCACTTTGACGTCCAAACTCCAACTTCGTTCATTATTTTGCCAATACATTTTACACTTTTGAAATAGGGGGATAAAAAGGACATCACATCTTTTAAATCAGCAAACGGGCAGTACATTTTTATCACAATCATCTTAGTGATGTCCAACACATGTTCGTAAAATTCAATACCGTCCAGTCTCGGATCGTTTTTTACCATGTATGCCGCCAGCAGATCTTGGAACACTCCATTCTGTACAAAAGTTATGTCGTATGTTCTTCTCCTAGGATAGTCTTGTACCGCCAATATCTCCCGCTTCTGAATGTTGAAAATGCCAACAAGCACGGTCTCCACCAAGAACTTCAGGCCGCAGGTCGTCGCCTTCTCTTCTGATACAATTACACGGATTGTATTCTTTATCCGGGCATACGCCGGTATCTCACCAGGACTTCCGTCCATGGTGAGGGGTTTTCAAGGAAAGTTACGCCACCCGTTGGTGACGTAACGTCTACGCAGCTTTTCCCCTTTTCGGCCGAAGCCTACACGGGGGATATGTGGATCGCAACTCGTTGCTCAGGACTAAGCCTCTCTCCCAAATAGCAGCACGGGGGTGAAGTCCAGGCGAACCTGGACGATCCCCCGAGGCCGAGAGAGAGGGTACCTGAGCACCTCCTAACCAAGACCAGGCAGCACTGACTACAAGTAATCAGAACTACACTTGATCTCAGCCAGAAGGCCGAGAAGCGATAACCCGAACGGGCCGCGCGTTGCCCGAGCCTGCCCGATACTGCTGTTCAGCCCTTGCAGCGATTCAGCCTACTTCTAGGCAATTCCATGGGGCCCTGCAGGCTCACACACTCACAGCTACACGGGAGGTGAATAAAGGCCGGAGAGGAAGCCAGACAGGATTTGCTTCTTTTGCTTGCACCACAATGCAGTGCTGAATGAGGAGGAATCTACATAAAAACGCCTTCCTGGCAACGCCCAAATGCCCTGCTGCCATGCAGATAAACACTGGCAGCGGCAGCAAGTGCATTCCCACAGCCACCCCTTGTTCCTTCACACCTTGTATCAGCTGTAATCCAGTCCAGTCCAGTGCTGCCTGCTGAGCAGCACTGACCAACACTGCCTGGGCCCAGCCTTTTATCTCTGAGGCCCCATTATGATGTCAGAAAGCTGGCTCTGGCTCCTCAGGGCTCCACTATGACACGTGCAAAGTTCCGTCTGAACTTTATATAAGACGGTGCGGCTCAGTCAGTCACTCAGTGTTGCCTGAGAGGGCAACACTGCAACAGCCGGCCGCCAGGCTGTCTTTTTTTGCACAGCTAGTTGCCTCCAGGAGGCCACAAGAGGGAGACAAGGGACTGCAAAATGGAAAATAAGCATCCACCAACTTTACAGACAACTTCTCCTTGCTCCTACAACCTCCATCCTTGCACAGTTTGTTATTCTTCTAGGTAACATAGTAACAAATCCAAATTGCTGCTCTCTTTGTAGGCAAGCAAGGCTTTGTTGCAACTGCAATTCTTACTCCTTCTTGAAATGTAGGGACGACAGTACATTCCATCACATCCATCTAGTGTACACAGGTAGGTCCATTGTGGCGGGCGGGCGGCTTTAATGGCTGTTTGCTGTTCCCCTACTCCACTCCACTATTTGACTGTGGTGCTGCATCAATCAGTGGCTGGCTCAGGTGCAGCTCTTTAACTTACCTAAAAGGGAGGGCGGAGAGAAGACAAGGAAGGTGAATGAGCTGTTCCAATGTGAAATGCCGGAAACACAGACACACAGACGACACAAAACAAGAGGTGGCAATGTATTCATTAATTGCATTTAATCAATTAGCTCATTATCACTCATGCATTGTCCAACAGGTGTTGAAATAATGGGATTAAAAGGGGAGATCCCTTCAGAAAGACAGAAACAATGGCAAACACAAAAAACACTTTTGGAATCTGATTTTAGTCAACACATAAGGAAAGGGTGCACCGGTCCTGGAAATACTGCAATACCAGGTCAATGCGTGGAGTGGACAGAGCAAGCTCTATTTCCATCTCCCTGTTCTAAAAATCCATTTAATATATGGTCCCCAGATAGGGGACGTATCAGATATTAAACTGATAAGAACAGATTTTTAAGTTGACTACTCCCCAACTTTGGGGGTAACCGTTTATTTAAAATTTTTCAGGTTTTACAATAAATTAACATTTTTCAACATTTTTACAGGGATTCAAATTTTACAACAATGGTTAAAAAAATAAATACAAATTGTCAGATTAAAATCATACAATTTATAAAAGGGCACTTGGTGGCATCATATTATAGAATTCCATTCGCTAAAAAACCATTTTCTACTTAAAACAGGAGAGAATTTTTTGTCTAAAAGATAATACTTGTGCATTTCATAAAAACAAATTCCTAAAATATCATTCACAGATAAAATTTCATGTTTGAATAAAAGAATATTCCTGGCCGCCCACAGAGCTGCTTTAACGCAGTTAGTAATCTTCCATGCCATAATTTTCTGAGTCCTTGTTGGGCACTCCAGACATCCGTAAAAAACGCCTTCACTTGTAATTCTCTTTATTCCGGTTATCTTCTTCATCAAGGGGAGGATTTTTGTCCATATAAGTTGTGAAAAATAACATTGCCAAAAGAGATGTAAGACTGTCTCGTCATCGCGGCATCCTCCCCTTGGACACGCAGCCGAGTTGGTCAGTCCCCTTCGATGCTGGAATGCCCGGCATGGAAGACACTCGTGGGCGCAGCTCCAGGCCAGATCCTTCTGTGAATTAAAAATGAATTTAGCATTAACCATGCTCCAGATAATTTTGCATTTGTTTTCATTAAAATTGCTAATGGGGGCTATTAAAACATTTTCTTTTATTTCCTTTAAAACATATTTACTATTTTTTACATCTTCTATTCTTTTGTCTTTTAGGTTAAAAAGGTTCACTATTTTTTCTAAAATCTTATACTGGTCTGGCAGGTTAAAAGCATATGGCGAGCTTAAAACCGTAGAGAACCATCCGTACCTCCTCATAAAATAGCCAGTGTTAAAACGGATAAAATAAGACCAGTAGTGTTCCTTAAAAACAGTATTAAGACACAGTGTAAAAAAATGGATTAAAAGAAATGCTTTTATATTTGGAAAATCTTTACCACCCATTAGCTTTGGTAACATCACTTTTTCTCTCCTGAGCTTCTCCATCCTAGAATTCCATAAAAATGTAAAACATGCCTTGGTAATCTTTTTTAATAAAATATCAGGGGGAGGGAAAACCATACTTAGATATAATAAAATTGGTAAAATCACCATTTTTGTGATTAAAATTTTTCCCTCCATTGTCAGTTTTCTAAGATTCCATAAACAAATTTTCTTATTAACTTTTTGTGCCACCAAGTCCCAACTGATAAAACCATTGTTTGACTCATTGAAGGAGACCCCTAAAATCTGTACAGACTCCGACACAGGGACTGGAATGTCCTGTAAAATCATATTGCCAATATTTAAAATATTACTTTTATTAAAATTGACTTTAAAACCGGAGGAGCAGCAAAATTGGTATATCTGTTGTAATGCTTTTTGCAGTGACGGGGCGTCCCTGCACAGGACCGCGACATCATCCATGTACCCCACTACTTTTGCCTCTAGTCCCCCCCCGCCCGGCAGGGGGACTCCACATATCTGCTTGTCATTCCTCAATCTGCAGAGTAGAGGCTCGATCGCACATATAAAAAGTAGTGGGGACAAGGGACACCCCTGCTTCACTCCGGAGTTTAAAAGGACATCCTGTGTCTTAAAACCCTTTACTAAAATCTTGCTCGTACAATTTTCATAAAAGGCCTTCAGAGACTGTAAAAAGCCTTCTGGTATACCCATCTTTTCTAAAACCTTAAAAAGATAAAAATGTGATACTCTATCAAAGGCTTTCTCGAAATCTATGGATAAAACCGCCAATCTGCCTTTTCTCTCCTTCGTATCACCAATAGCATCTTTTAAAAGGTTTAAATTGTCCCATATGCTCCTCCCAGGTATCCCACAGACTTGGTTGGAGTGGACGATTTTCTCTATAACAGCCTTTAGCCTATTCGCGCAAATCTTGGCCATTATTTTGTAGTCTGTGTTCAGTAAGGTGATAGGCCTCCAGTTTTTAATATCTGTTTTGTCCCCCTTTTTATAAAGCAGGGACACCTCACCTTTCTTCCAGGACCCCGGGAGGGCTTTTGTTCTAAAAACTTGAGTAAAAAGGGAATAGAGATCCTCTTTTAAAACTCCATAAAATGTGACATAAAACTCTATGGGTATACCATCAGGGCCAGGGACTTTACCTGTTTTAAAACTCTTGATGGTATCTAAAATCTCCTGTTCCGTAATATCCTGTAATAAAAAATCTTTGGAGACAGGATTTAAAACAGCGTCAACCTCCTTCAATGAGTCGTTCATCAAATCAACATTAACAAGTTTTGTATTAAAAAGATCCGCATAAAATCTGTGTACCTTTTTTAAAATATTGTCAGTGTTTGTATCTCCATCAACATTGTCTAACAGGGTATGCTTATCGTTAATTTTCTTAAAAAAGTACCTGGAGCAGGTCTCATTTTCCTCGAGGTGTTTCATTTTTGAACGAAAGACAATTTCCTTACCTCTCTGCTCCAGGCACTGGGAGATCTCCTTCCTAATCTCCATAATCTCCTCCTCCACCTGCATACCCTGTTCTCTGAACTTGTATTGGGTCTGCAGACGGGTATTCAAATTAGCAAAAAAATCCTGTTTTTCTTTTGCTTTTCTCCTTCCGATTTTTATGAAAAAGTCTCTTATTTTGATTTTTATTTTCTCCCACCATGAGACTATGGACATATTTGGATGTCTTACCCGTCTGCAGCCCTTATAAAAGGTAATAAAATCAGATAAAATTTGCGGATCATCTAAAAGGGAAACGTTCATTTTCCAGGCTTTTTGACAGTATTTTTCCCAATATCATTTTTAACTTTAAAATACAATAATTTATGATCAGATAAAACATTGGGATTAAGATCACATTTAAAAGGCAGTACTTGATAAGAGCAGAATATAAAATCGATCCTGGAGCTACAGTTCACATTGCTCCAGGTGACGCCGGCCTCTGCAGATAAATTGCTGTTACATTTCTTAAAAACATCAGTAAGTTTAAAATCAGTAACTATATCTTTTAATAATGAGGAGGTTTTGTCATAATTCCTGCTTACTGAGTTAGAGAACCGGCGTTCCCCCTTTAAAATACAATTAAAATCACCCGCTAAAACAAGTGGCTCTGAATCGTTTAAAAAAAGGGGTAAAATCTCTATCATTCTAGCTCTTTCATTCTTGTCCGAGGACCCATAAAAATTTAAAAACTGCCATCTAATACCGTCTATAAAAGCTTTGACCAATAAAATTCTACCTGGTAAAATTTCATTAAAACTGTCAATTAAAACGTTCCCTTTAAATAAAATGGCGACACCTGCGGCTCTGGAATCGTTAGACCCGGACCACACTGAAGGTCCGAGTCTCCAGTCTTCCTTATATTTGTTGTAGTTCGTGCGATGTGGGATACAGCATTCCTGTAGGAAAAAAACGGTGGCGGAAAAAATAGAAAGATAGTCAAACAGGGCAGCTCTTCTCGTCTTAGAATGCACGCTCCTAACATTTAAGGAAATGCCACCTAACTCTGCCATGAGGAAAAGGGAAAAGAGACAGTCTTATGTAATCTTACCCGAGGTGGCCTCAGCAGTCCTCGGCGTTACCAGAGACCTCACTCGAACTCTCATCGCCCTCCGACTTCAAACCGACTGTATAACTTGAGGAGATTGGAGAGGAACTCATGTCAGACAGCTGACCCCCCGCCATACCTGAGGCACTTATCGCAAATGGGTCCCAGATGGACTCCACGGGCAAGGTTTCTGGAGCATATTGTATGGCAGCCTCCTCCCCTACGATAGGGGCAGGAAACGCACTCGCGGCCGTTTCCGGGACTTCTGTCACCTCAGAGGTAGCTATGCTTGTCTCCCCCAACTGGCGAGAAGGGGGGAGACCTTCAGCTGGTGCTTCCGGGGGCGCGTCAACTGGTTTCCCTGCTTTCGCTCTAGCAGGTACTCCCATCGGCACCCCCGCTGCCACCTCTGAGTACGCCCTACGCCTTTTAGTCCTTGCTGCCGCTCCGCCCGGGTCCTCTGCCTCAGGTACAGGCTGACCCAGCACCTCCTGCGGCCCAGGCGGATCAGCTTCATCCGAACTACCCATCTCCTCCGTTTCCTGAGGGGGCTTTTTCGTCCGCTGATCACTGGCTCTTCTCTTAAACCGCCTTTGCTCCTTTGGGTCACCTGTTTGGGGGGGTCTGCTGGAGGTGTCCATGTCATCTGCCTCTTCACCTCTTGGTTCCTCTCCTTGTGCGGGGGCGATCTGGCCTGCTGGCTGCTCTGGACGCCTCGGCCGGACCTCGGGTTGTTCCGATCTGTGGGGACAAGTAGCATATAGATGACCAACTCGGCTGCAAAAACGACACCTTTTCCCCAGAGGGCAAGTTTTGGCCTCGTGCTCAGAGCTGCCACAGTTCCTACAGGTGCTTTCGCAGAACTCTTTGGTGTGACCGTACTTTTGACATTTTCTACAGAATGGAGGCATTCCTGTATAAAAAAGATCTCCTGCCATATCACCTAATTTAAAGCGTGCTGGCGGCAACATTATCCCCCCTGCTGTATTGGCATCTCTATAACAAGTTACTAAAAATCTCCACTTTGACGTCCAAACTCCAACTTCGTTCATTATTTTGCCAATACATTTTACACTTTTGAAATAGGGGGATAAAAAGGACATCACATCTTTTAAATCAGCAAACGGGCAGTACATTTTTATCACAATCATCTTAGTGATGTCCAACACATGTTCGTAAAATTCAATACCGTCCAGTCTCGGATCGTTTTTTACCATGTATGCCGCCAGCAGATCTTGGAACACTCCATTCTGTACAAAAGTTATGTCGTATGTTCTTCTCCTAGGATAGTCTTGTACCGCCAATATCTCCCGCTTCTGAATGTTGAAAATGCCAACAAGCACGGTCTCCACCAAGAACTTCAGGCCGCAGGTCGTCGCCTTCTCTTCTGATACAATTACACGGATTGTATTCTTTATCCGGGCATACGCCGGTATCTCACCAGGACTTCCGTCCATGGTGAGGGGTTTTCAAGGAAAGTTACGCCACCCGTTGGTGACGTAACGTCTACGCAGCTTTTCCCCTTTTCGGCCGAAGCCTACACGGGGGATATGTGGATCGCAACTCGTTGCTCAGGACTAAGCCTCTCTCCCAAATAGCAGCACGGGGGTGAAGTCCAGGCGAACCTGGACGATCCCCCGAGGCCGAGAGAGAGGGTACCTGAGCACCTCCTAACCAAGACCAGGCAGCACTGACTACAAGTAATCAGAACTACACTTGATCTCAGCCAGAAGGCCGAGAAGCGATAACCCGAACGGGCCGCGCGTTGCCCGAGCCTGCCCGATACTGCTGTTCAGCCCTTGCAGCGATTCAGCCTACTTCTAGGCAATTCCATGGGGCCCTGCAGGCTCACACACTCACAGCTACACGGGAGGTGAATAAAGGCCGGAGAGGAAGCCAGACAGGATTTGCTTCTTTTGCTTGCACCACAATGCAGTGCTGAATGAGGAGGAATCTACATAAAAACGCCTTCCTGGCAACGCCCAAATGCCCTGCTGCCATGCAGATAAACACTGGCAGCGGCAGCAAGTGCATGCCCACAGCCACCCCTTGTTCCTTCACACCTTGTATCAGCTGTAATCCAGTCCAGTCCAGTGCTGCCTGCTGAGCAGCACTGACCAACACTGCCTGGGCCCAGCCTTTTATCTCTGAGGCCCCATTATGATGTCAGAAAGCTGGCTCTGGCTCCTCAGGGCTCCACTATGACACGTGCAAAGTTCCGTCTGAACTTTATATAAGACGGTGCGGCTCAGTCAGTCACTCAGTGTTGCCTGAGAGGGCAACACTGCAACAGCCGGCCGCCAGGCTGTCTTTTTTTGCACAGCTAGTTGCCTCCAGGAGGCCACAAGAGGGAGACAAGGGACTGCAAAATGGAAAATAAGCATCCACCAACTTTACAGACAACTTCTCCTTGCTCCTACAACCTCCATCCTTGCACAGTTTGTTATTCTTCTAGGTAACATAGTAACAAATCCAAATTGCTGCTCTCTTTGTAGGCAAGCAAGGCTTTGTTGCAACTGCAATTCTTACTCCTTCTTGAAATGTAGGGACGACAGTACATTCCATCACATCCATCTAGTGTACACAGGTAGGTCCATTGTGGCGGGCGGGCGGCTTTAATGGCTGTTTGCTGTTCCCCTACTCCACTCCACTATTTGACTGTGGTGCTGCATCAATCAGTGGCTGGCTCAGGTGCAGCTCTTTAACTTACCTAAAAGGGAGGGCGGAGAGAAGACAAGGAAGGTGAATGAGCTGTTCCAATGTGAAATGCCGGAAACACAGACACACAGACGACACAAAACAAGAGGTGGCAATGTATTCATTAATTGCATTTAATCAATTAGCTCATTATCACTCATGCATTGTCCAACAGGTGTTGAAATAATGGGATTAAAAGGGGAGATCCCTTCAGAAAGACAGAAACAATGGCAAACACAAAAAACACTTTTGGAATCTGATTTTAGTCAACACATAAGGAAAGGGTGCACCGGTCCTGGAAATACTGCAATACCAGGTCAATGCGTGGAGTGGACAGAGCAAGCTCTATTTCCATCTCCCTGTTCTAAAAATCCATTTAATATATGGTCCCCAGATAGGGGACGTATCAGATATTAAACTGATAAGAACAGATACTACACTTGATCTTAGCCAAAAGGCCGAGAAGCGATAACCCGAACGGGCCGCGCGTTGCCCGAGCCTGCCCGATACTGCTGTTCAGCCCTTGCAGCGATTCAGCCTACTTCTAGGCAATTCCATGGGGCCCTGCAGGCTCACACACTCACAGCTACACGGGAGGTGAATAAAGGCCGGAGAGGAAGCCAGACAGGATTTGCTTCTTTTGCTTGCACCACAATGCAGTGCTGAAAGAGGAGGAATCTACATAAAAACACCTTTCTGGCAACGCCCAAATGCCCTGCTGCCATGCAGATAAACACTGGCAGCGGCAGCAAGTGCATGCCCACAGCCACCCCTTGTTCCTTCACACCTTGTATCAGCTGTAATCCAGTCCAGTCCAGTGCTGCCTGCTGAGCAGCACTGACCAACACTGCCTGGGCCCAGGCTTTTATCTCTGAGGCCCCATTATGATGTCAGAAAGCTGGCTCTGGCTCCTCAGGGCTCCACTATGACACGTGCAAAGTTCCGTCTAAACTTTATATAAGACGGTGTGGCTCAGTCAGTCACTCAGTGTTGCCTGAGAGGGCAACACTGCAACAGCCGGCCGCCAGGCTGTCTTTTTTTGCACAGCTAGTTGCCTCCAGGAGGCCACAAGAGGGAGACAAGGGACTGCAAAATGGAAAATAAGCATCCACCAACTTTACAGACAACTTCTCCTTGCTCCTACAACCTCCATCCTTGCACAGTTTGTTATTCTTCTAGGTAACATAGTAACAAATCCAAATTGCTGCTCTCTTTGTAGGCAAGCAAGGCTTTGTTGCAACTGCAATTCTTACTCCTTCTTGAAATGTAGGGACGACAGTACATTCCATCACATCCATCTAGTGTACACAGGTAGGTCCATTGTGGCGGGCAGGTGGGCGGGCGGGCGGCCGGCTTTAATGGCTGTTTGCTGTTCCCCTACTCCACTCCACTATTTGACTGTGGTGCTGCATCAATCAGTGGCTGGCTCAGGTGCAGCTCTTTAACTTACCTAAAAGGGAGGGCGGAGAGAAGACAAGGAAGGTGAATGAGCTGTTCCAATGTGAAATGCCGGAAACACAGACACACAGACGACACAAAACAAGAGGTGGCAATGTATTCATTAATTGCATTTAATCAATTAGCTCATTATCACTCATGCATTGTCCAACAGGTGTTGAAATAATGGGATTAAAAGGGGAGATCCCTTCAGAAAGACAGAAACAATGGCAAACACAAAAAACACTTTTGGAATCTGATTTTAGTCAACACATAAGGAAAGGGTGCACCGGTCCTGGAAATACTGCAATACCAGGTCAATGCGTGGAGTGGACAGAGCAAGCTCTATTTCCATCTCCCTGTTCTAAAAATCCATTTAATATATGGTCCCCAGATAGGGGACGTATCAGATATTAAACTGATAAGAACAGATACTACACTTGATCTTAGCCAAAAGGCCGAGAAGCGATAACCCGAACGGGCCGCGCGTTGCCCGAGCCTGCCCGATACTGCTGTTCAGCCCTTGCAGCGATTCAGCCTACTTCTAGGCAATTCCATGGGGCCCTGCAGGCTCACACACTCACAGCTACACGGGAGGTGAATAAAGGCCGGAGAGGAAGCCAGACAGGATTTGCTTCTTTTGCTTGCACCACAATGCAGTGCTGAAAGAGGAGGAATCTACATAAAAACACCTTTCTGGCAACGCCCAAATGCCCTGCTGCCATGCAGATAAACACTGGCAGCGGCAGCAAGTGCATGCCCACAGCCACCCCTTGTTCCTTCACACCTTGTATCAGCTGTAATCCAGTCCAGTCCAGTGCTGCCTGCTGAGCAGCACTGACCAACACTGCCTGGGCCCAGGCTTTTATCTCTGAGGCCCCATTATGATGTCAGAAAGCTGGCTCTGGCTCCTCAGGGCTCCACTATGACACGTGCAAAGTTCCGTCTAAACTTTATATAAGACGGTGTGGCTCAGTCAGTCACTCAGTGTTGCCTGAGAGGGCAACACTGCAACAGCCGGCCGCCAGGCTGTCTTTTTTTGCACAGCTAGTTGCCTCCAGGAGGCCACAAGAGGGAGACAAGGGACTGCAAAATGGAAAATAAGCATCCACCAACTTTACAGACAACTTCTCCTTGCTCCTACAACCTCCATCCTTGCACAGTTTGTTATTCTTCTAGGTAACATAGTAACAAATCCAAATTGCTGCTCTCTTTGTAGGCAAGCAAGGCTTTGTTGCAACTGCAATTCTTACTCCTTCTTGAAATGTAGGGACGACAGTACATTCCATCACATCCATCTAGTGTACACAGGTAGGTCCATTGTGGCGGGCAGGTGGGCGGGCGGGCGGCCGGCTTTAATGGCTGTTTGCTGTTCCCCTACTCCACTCCACTATTTGACTGTGGTGCTGCATCAATCAGTGGCTGGCTCAGGTGCAGCTCTTTAACTTACCTAAAAGGGAGGGCGGAGAGAAGACAAGGAAGGTGAATGAGCTGTTCCAATGTGAAATGCCGGAAACACAGACACACAGACGACACAAAACAAGAGGTGGCAATGTATTCATTAATTGCATTTAATCAATTAGCTCATTATCACTCATGCATTGTCCAACAGGTGTTGAAATAATGGGATTAAAAGGGGAGATCCCTTCAGAAAGACAGAAACAATGGCAAACACAAAAAACACTTTTGGAATCTGATTTTAGTCAACACATAAGGAAAGGGTGCACCGGTCCTGGAAATACTGCAATACCAGGTCAATGCGTGGAGTGGACAGAGCAAGCTCTATTTCCATCTCCCTGTTCTAAAAATCCATTTAATATATGGTCCCCAGATAGGGGACGTATCAGATATTAAACTGATAAGAACAGATACTACACTTGATCTTAGCCAAAAGGCCGAGAAGCGATAACCCGAACAAGCCGCGCGTTGCCCGAGCCTGCCCGATACTGCTGTTCAGCCCTTGCAGCGATTCAGCCTACTTCTAGGCAATTCCATAAGGGCCCTGCAGGCTCACACACTCACAGCTACACGGGAGGTGAATAAAGGCCGGAGAGGAAGCCAGACAGGATTTGCTTCTTTTGCTTGCACCACAATGCAGTGCTGAATGAGGAGGAATCTACATAAAAACGCCTTCCTGGCAACGTCCAAATGCCCTGCTGCCATGCAGATAAACACTGGCAGCGGCAGCAAGTGCATGCCCACAGCCACCCCTTGTTCATTCGCACCTTGTATCAGCTGTAATCCAGTCCAGTCCAGTGCTGCCTGCTGAGCAGCACTGACCAACACTGCCTGGGCCCAGGCTTTTATCTCTGAGGCCCCATTATGATGTCAGAAAGCTGGCTCTGGCTCCTCAGGGCTCCACTATGACACGTGCAAAGTTCCGTCTGAACTTTATATAAGACGGTGCGGCTCAGTCAGTCACTCAGTGTTGCCTGAGAGGGCAACACTGCAACAGCCGGCCGCCAGGCTGTCTTTTTTTGCACAGCTAGTTGCCTCCAGGAGGCCACAAGAGGGCGACAAGGGACTGCAAAATGGAAAATAAGCATCCACCAACTTTACAGACAACTTCTCCTTGCTCCTACAACCTCCATCCTTGCACAGTTTGTTATTCTTCTAGGTAACATAGTAACAAATCCAAATTGCTGCTCTCTTTGTAGGCAAGCAAGGCTTTGTTGCAACTGCAATTCTTACTCCTTCTTGAAATGTAGGGACGACAGTACATTCCATCACATCCATCTAGTGTACACAGGTAGGTCCATTGTGGCGGGCGGGCGGGCGGGCGGCTTTAATGGCTGTTTGCTGTTCCCCTACTCCACTCCACTATTTGACTGTGGTGCTGCATCAATCAGTGGCTGGCTCAGGTGCAGCTCTTTAACTTACCTAAAAGGGAGGGCGGAGAGAAGACAAGGAAGGTGAATGAGCTTTTCCAATGTGAAATGCCGGAAACACAGACACACAGACGACACAAAACAAGAGGTGGCAATGTATTCATTAATTGCATTTAATCAATTAGCTCATTATCACTCATGCATTGTCCAACAGGTGTTGAAATAATGGGATTAAAAGGGGAGATCCCTTCAGAAAGACAGAAACAATGGCAAACACAAAAAACACTTTTGGAATCTGATTTTAGTCAACACATAAGGAAAGGGTGCACCGGTCCTGGAAATACTGCAATACCAGGTCAATGCGTGGAGTGGACAGAGCAAGCTCTATTTCCATCTCCCTGTTCTAAAAATCCATTTAATATATGGTCCCCAGATAGGGGACGTATCAGATATTAAACTGATAAGAACAGATAAGGTTTCCACTCAGATCCGTCTCGAGTTAAATTTTAAACTTCAAATTTAAAGACTTGATCATCATTATGAAAAAACCAAATATAATTTTAATTTCTCTCTCTTTTTTTTTTTTTTTTTTAAAGTAAAATTAATAAAACAAACCGTTTCTTAAAGCGATTACACCAAGCATATCCACAAGATGTTCTCGAAGATCTTGACCGTCCCATTCCAAATTTACAATACATGCCAACCAGGTTGGCACTTCATATCTCTCCAGAAAATCCGGTACACTCCCTCTCAAACAGGTTCGTACCCGCCTCCGAACCTTCTCAAAATTAATTTTATCTCTTAATCCCTCCACGTCTTTTACTAGTTTGTCTCTTTCTGCTCTATCTTCATCTGAAACTACATTTTGTTCCACAATTTTTCTCCTTTTTGTTTCATCACTTTTTCCAACTTCAACACTTTTCCCCGCTCCTCCCTTTTTCTGTGGCTTATCCTCTTTTTGTGGGGTAACTTTCTCTTCCTTTCTGTTAACTATCACTTCCTTTCTTTTAACTGTCTTCTTACTCTCCTCCTTTGCTTCACTTATACTTTTTTTTGGACAATTTTTAAACACATGCCCTTCTTCTCTACACATGTTACACACTTTGCCCTTCTCACAATCATTATACTTATGACCTTCCTTAAAACATTTTGTACAAATTATTTTTCCACAATTCTCCTTCTCATGCCCATACTCTTTACAATTGTGGCAAAAAATCCCCATTCCAAAGAAATACAGATTCCCACTTGCACTGCCAATTTTAAAGCGTGCTGGAGGAAGCAATAAGTTTCCAGCCTCTCCAACTGCCTTAAACTTACACAGGAATTTCCATTTACCTGTCCAGAATCCAAACGGATTAAAGACCTTACCCTTCTCCACCACTTCCTCACAGAACTTAGTGAGAAACCACATAATGTCATCCTTATTTACATAAGGTGAAAACATTTTGACAATCACCAACTTTTTACTTGGAACAAAGTGTGGTGTTACTGTCACACCAACCAGTCTTGGATCCTGCTTCTTCTCCTTCAAAGTGTCCAGAAATTTCAAATAAATGTCCTCCGTATGAAAGGTGACGTCGAAACATCCTCTTCTTGGATAGTCCATTACAGACAAAATCCATTGTCTCTCCAACTGGAAAAGACCAAGCAACAGTACCTTAGTTAGGAATTCCAAGTCCTTGCCTTGTCCTCCAGATTCCTCCATAGAGAAGCGAACCGCATTCCGAGTCCGCATGTAGTCAGGAATTTCCTCCATCCTGCCGCAATAGAAGCCAACGATCCAACGAAAATCCAACGAAATCCAAAGATAATACCTTCAGCACCTAAATGCCAGGCAAGTGATCGCTCCCCGTTGCCCTGGACTAATCCTCCTCCCCAATAGCAACAGAGGGGTGAAGTCTCTCCTAAGAGAAACGATCCCCCCAGGCCAAGGAAAAGGGTACCAGGGCACCTCCTGACCAAGAAACAAGGCAATACCCTAAAGTACTACACTTGATCTTAGCCAAAAGGCCGAGAAGCGATAACCCGAACGGGCCGCGCGTTGCCCGAGCCTGCCCGATACTGCTGTTCAGCCCTTGCAGCGATTCAGCCTACTTCTAGGCAATTCCATGGGGCCCTGCAGGCTCACACACTCACAGCTACACGGGAGGTGAATAAAGGCCGGAGAGGAAGCCAGACAGGATTTGCTTCTTTTGCTTGCACCACAATGCAGTGCTGAAAGAGGAGGAATCTACATAAAAACGCCTTCCTGGCAACGCCCAAATGCCCTGCTGCCATGCAGATAAACACTGGCAGCGGCAGCAAGTGCATGCCCACAGCCACCCCTTGTTCCTTCACACCTTGTATCAGCTGTAATCCAGTCCAGTCCAGTGCTGCCTGCTGAGCAGCACTGACCAACACTGCCTGGGCCCAGGCTTTTATCTCTGAGGCCCCATTATGATGTCAGAAAGCTGGCTCTGGCTCCTCAGGGCTCCACTATGACACGTGCAAAGTTCCGTCTGAACTTTATATAAGACGGTGCGGCTCAGTCAGTCACTCAGTGTTGCCTGAGAGGGCAACACTGCAACAGCCGGCCGCCAGGCTGTCTTTTTTTGCACAGCTAGTTGCCTCCAGGAGGCCACAAGAGGGAGACAAGGGACTGCAAAATGGAAAATAAGCATCCACCAACTTTACAGACAACTTCTCCTTGCTCCTACAACCTCCATCCTTGCACAGTTTGTTATTCTTCTAGGTAACATAGTAACAAATCCAAATTGCTGCTCTCTTTGTAGGCAAGCAAGGCTTTGTTGCAACTGCAATTCTTACTCCTTCTTGAAATGTAGGGACGACAGTACATTCCATCACATCCCTCTAGTGTACACAGGTAGGTCCATTGTGGCGGGCGGGCGGGCGGCTTTAATGGCTGTTTGCTGTTCCCCTACTCCACTCCACTATTTGACTGTGGTGCTGCATCAATCAGTGGCTGGCTCAGGTGCAGCTCTTTAACTTACCTAAAAGGGAGGGCGGAGAGAAGACAAGGAAGGTGAATGAGCTGTTCCAATGTGAATTGCCGGAAACACAGACACACAGACGACACAAAACAAGAGGTGGCAATGTATTCATTAATTGCATTTAATCAATTAGCTCATTATCACTCATGCATTGTCCAACAGGTGTTGAAATAATGGGATTAAAAGGGGAGATCCCTTCAGAAAGACAGAAACAATGGCAAACACAAAAAACACTTTTGGAATCTGATTTTAGTCAACACATAAGGAAAGGGTGCACCGGTCCTGGAAATACTGCAATACCAGGTCAATGCGTGGAGTGGACAGAGCAAGCTCTATTTCCATCTCCCTGTTCTAAAAATCCATTTAATATATGGTCCCCAGATAGGGGACGTATCAGATATTAAACTGATAAGAACAGATAAGGTTTCAACAAAATTTTATTGACAAATATTCACATACATAGAATGCAATTTTTACAAAATAAAATTCAGTAATAAAATGCTGTTAAATAAAATTCCGTAATAATAAATTTGTTTATACATTCAATTGTCCAATAAGATTAGTAATAAAACGTTTTTAATACATTTCATTAAAAAACCTTTTTATAGCATAAAATTCGGTACTAAAAATGTTTATTTTTAATACATTTCATTAAAACGATAAAGGCAATATATTTTCAACGAGAAGAAGGTTTCTTTAAAAGTATGACAATGGCAGGATAAAACATCATAAAACAAGCAATAAAATCACAATTATAAATACATGGATAATTTACATAATAATTGTGTTCCATAGAGACAGACACCACATGGATGCCGCCTCTTTTGCTCCGAGATGTTTTTTGTCTCTTAGATAATATACATATAATTCACTCAACGCGATTTTAACACAATCTTTAATATCAATAAAATCACGTTTAAAAAGAAGAATGTTCCTAACCTTCCAGATGGCATTTTTAAAACAATTAATAATCATCCAGCAGATCATCTGCTGTCTGAATGATGGGCAGGTAAAAAGGCCATAAAAAACGTACTCGTATTTAAAATCGTTAAGACCGCAAATCCATTTTAATAAAAGGCCAGCCTTCCTCCAAATCTCCTGTGCATAGTGGCAGTTCCAGAATAAGTGCATTACCGTCTCATCATTTCTGCACATATCTCTCGGGCACTTGGCTCTCGCCACCAGTCCTCGCCTGTGTTGGAACTCACGTGTAGGGAGGCACTGGTGCACGATCGCCCAGGCAAGGTCCTTATGCACATTTGCAAGGTATTTCCCAAAAACATTCCGCCATACTTGCTTGGACCTTGCCTGTGAGAGATTGGAAACTGCCACCATTTCTTCTCTGTGTCTACACGCCACTGACACCTTCCTCTGGTCCCCCAATATATCAGGTTCCAACTCATGGAGGCTCAGGAGCCTGACAGTCTTCTCCAGCACCACATAGTGTTTTGGGGGACACAGAAGCACAGGAGAATTTAGGGAGATACGAGACCAACGCTTAAAAACCATGCCCGCTGCATATTTTAAAAAGCAGCTAAAAATGCCATCGGATTTAAACATTTTAAAACAGAAGCAGAAATATTTGATATAAAAAAATGTAAAAAGGTTAGGAACATCTCTCCCGCCGTTGTCCTTACATTTATACATAAAATCACGTTTTAATTTTTCCATCTTGGAGCCCCACAGAAACATAAAACAAATGCGTGTTAGCTTTTTAATATATAAAATGGACGGAGGGAAAACCATGGCAACATAAAGCATTATTGGGATTAAAACCATTTTTATAATTAAAATTTTCCCCTCCATCGTGAGGCTCCTAAGATTCCACATTAAAACCTTCTTCTCTATTTTTGCTATCACTGAGTCCCAGTTAGAGGTCCCATTGTTCGCCTGATTAAAAACAATGCCTAAAATTTTAATCTGGTCCTTCTGCATTCTGACTCCTGGGGTCAGGGAGGAATCCCAGCCTCCTATATTAAAACAATCACATTTATCAATGTTTAGTTTAAAACCAGAAGCCTCGCAGAAAAAGGTGGTGTTCCTCAGCGCCCTCCTCATGGATGTTGAATCAGGGCATAAAATTGTTACGTCATCCATGTAGCCCAATACCTTTATTTGGTTACCCCTCCCACCAGGTATCGGGGCGCCTCTGACTACTTTGTCACTTCTGAGCATAGCTAACAGGGGCTCCATTGCGCATATAAATAGTAGGGGAGACAATGGGCACCCTTGCTTGACTCCAGATAAAAGAGGAACACCTTTAGTTAAAAATCCATTTACAGAAATTTCACTAAAACAGGACCGATATAAAAGCATAACACGACTTATCATAAAATCAGGCACCGCCATCTTTTTAAGAACCATAAAAAGGAACTCATGGGACACTCTATCAAAGGCCTTTTCAAAGTCTAGTGATAAAATAGCAAGATTTTGGCCTCGATCTTTAAAATACCAAATAACATCTCTTAAAATATTAAGGGACTCAGTGATAGATCTACCAGGTACCCCACAGACCTGGTTTGGGTGGATTAGCTTACTGATAAAAGGTTTAAAACGGACCGCTATCAATTTGGCTAAAATCTTGTAGTCTACATTTAAAAGTGTAATGGGACGCCAATTTTTCAGTTGGTCCTTTTCACCTTTTTTAAAAATTAAAGACACGATCCCCCTTCTCCAGGAAGGGGGCAGCTCTTCAGTGATAAAAACCTCTTTGTACAGTAAAATCATATCCTCTTTTAAAACATCCCAAAAAGTTAGATAAAATTCAATAGGCAACCCATCCTCCCCAGGGGCCTTTCCCGCTGAAAAACTTTTAAAAACAGATAAAAGTTCCTCTAAATTAAGATCTCGGGATAAAACCTCCTGGTCTAAAATATCTAACTTAAAATCAAGGGAGTTAAGAGCATGATTTAAAAAGGATTTATCAATAGCTTTTTTACTAAAAAGGAGTTGGTAAAAGTTAAAAGCTGCATTCAACATTCCTCCCATAGAAGTCTCCCCTTCTAGGTTTAAAATAGCATCTCGCCTACCATTTACCTTTTTAAAAAAGAATCGGGAGCACTTCTCATCTTCTTCAAGGTGTTTTACATGGGAGTTAAAAATGATTTGTTTGCCTTTATCATCTAAACATTTTTTTATTTCAGCTTTTAAATTTAAAATATCCGAATCCACCTCAAACCCAACATCCTTTAGTTTAAAAAGCACATGCAAACGCTTATTAAGAACATAAAACCACTGTTTCTTTTCTCTAGCTTTCTTCCTACCTGCTCGGATAAAAAATAATTTAATTCTGGGTTTAATGCCCTCCCACCAGTGCAGCATGGTCTCGTGGGGCTTTTTCTGTGATTGCCAGCACTGGTAGGTCCGCACAAACTCACTTTTGTTTTCAGGGTCCTCTAGGAGCGTGGTGTTTAACCTCCAGAGGCCCTTACTCACTTTTTGCTCTCCCTCCAGCTCCAGGGACACACTAAGGAGCTTATGGTCTGAAAATATATTTGTTAAAATCATACATTTTTGAGAGATAAAATCATGGGAAGCAAAAATAAAATCGATTCTGGAGCTCACTCTTCCATTAGACCATGTGGCACCTGCGTCTCCTGGCAAGAGTTCCCTCCAGCAATCGCGCAATTTAAAATCTTCAATAAAATTTTTGAGCAGGTAGGTAGTGCGGTCTTTTCTATTTGCATCCCCACCCTGCCGGCCTTCTCCTTCTCTTGTGCAGTTAAAATCACCTCCTACCAGCAGGGGGGTAGACCCAACACAAAACAGTGGTAAAATATTAAAAAGCTCTGCCCGCTCCTGTTTATCAGGAGGGGCATAGACATTTAAAATACGTATTAAAAGTCCATTAATGTGCAGGTGGGTTAAAATAGCTCTGCCAGGCATAATCTCAGTGACGGTTTGTATCGAAATAGAATGGCCACGGCAGAGCAATCCCACACCTGAAGAACGACAGTCATTAGCACCCGACCACACCGAAGGGCCCAGCTTCCAGTCTTTTTTCAAGTCCATATAGTCCATGCTGTTAGGGATTCCACACTCCTGCAGTAGGCAAAAATCAAAGTCCATAGTCTGTAGAAAAGAGAATAAAGCAGCCCTGCGAACAGGGCTCTTTAGGGACCTCACATTTAGCGAGGCAACTTTCAGAGGAATACAAGGCATAGTTATTGTTAGGCGTCAGTGTCCACCTCCGAGGAATCCGACTCCGATATAAATTGGGAGCCAGACTCCCCTGTATCAGGGGATGCAAACTCCAGGATTTTCCCAGGGTCAGAGCCAGATATATGAATCGACCCGACTCTTCCCCTGAACTCACTCTCATCCGAGCTGCGGCATATTGTCTTCCTCTTTATGGTGGGCACATCTTCTTCTCTTAGCCTTTTCCCCGTACTCGTCAGGTCCATCCTTGATTCCTCCTCCCCGTCACTGGATGTCACCTCCGACTCCTGGCTGTTGTCATCACCATCGCGAACTCCGGCCGCTGCTACCTCCGGTACGGCTGCAGGTATCTCCGGGTCACTCATCTGCTCAGGGCGCTCAGGAGCCTGTGAGGTCCCCACCTTCTCTCTCGTCATCTTGCCTACTGCACCTGAAGCCGTCAATGCCCGACCCCCTGTTGGCGTAATAAGAGGGTCAGACTCGGGCTTCTCAGTCGGTCGGAGGCAGCTGGTGGCAGGGAGGTCCAGCGTGGAGCCCCTCCTTCTAGATCCCTTAATCACCAGCCACCACCTCTGCCCAGTCCTCCTTTGACGGCACCGAGGACCGGCGAGATTTCCTACCAACCGACTCAGGTATGGAGCTCGGGGCCTTCATCGCAGAACCAGAACAGCCCTGCTCCGGCCCTTTGGAATCCCCAGGACCACCCTCCACTCGTGACTTGGAGGGTCTTGGTCCTGGCCCTTCGGCGGGTGCCGTTTCCGGGGCATTACCAGCAGAGTCCGCACCTGTTGTGGACTGCTGCCCTGGCCCTGGACGGGATGGACCAGGCCTAGGCCCACCCCTCAATGACTGCGTTCTTTTAGGACAGTCTTTATACATGTGACCTGCCTCCCCGCACAGGTTACATGTTGCTCTGGAACTGCACTTGGCGGCCACGTGCCCCAGGCCTCCACATTTGTTACAGCGAACAACACGGTTTTCACTGCATGACTCTTTTGTGTGCCCATATTTTTGGCAGTTCCAGCAAAACCGGGGCATCTGGGGGTAAAACAGGTATCCCCGGTTCTTCCCAATGGCAAAATTCGCTGGAGGGTGCACAAAGCCACGTATGCCATTGGGGTCTTGAAAGAACTTGACAAAGTACTTTCTCTTTCCGTTCCAAAATCCCTCAGCATTTTTTACTTCATGCGAGAAGTGAATTTCCTTGCAATAGCGCCCTAGGAATGTGTCAATGTCCTTGGCGGGGACAAAGGGGCTATGCATTACCACGACCAGTGGAATAGACTCTTCTCCGTAGAGGAGAGAAAAATGAAGCCCATCTAGGCGCTCATCTGTCTGGTCGGAACCAGACAGGGCTGCACAGATTGTATCGCAGCAGGCCGCGGTGCAGAAGGAGATGGTATACCGACCGCGGCCTTCCTGGTCATTCAGACACAGGATATTTTCCCGTCTGAGGCCGAAGGAGCCAAGCAGGATTTCCCCTACTATGAATTTCAGGTTCTTCCGCTGGCGATGTTCCTCTCCGACCTCGATCCGGATGGTTTGGCGTAACTGGGTCTCCCCAGTTACAAACCCATAGGTGAACGGCATTCCTGCTTGTCCCAACAAGTTTTTCCGCCCTTCTAGGCCGTCCAGCGCAAGCTGTCCGCCTAGCGATCCCTTCCCGTTGCCTGAGGACTAGTCCGACTACCCAATAGCTGCAGGGGGGTGAAGTCAAGGCGATAAACCAGTGACGATCCCCCCAGGCCAAGTAGCCGGGTACCCCAGGCACCTTCTGACTGAAACCTCCTGTACGAATACACTTGGTCGCAGCCAAAAGGCCGAGAAGCGATAACCCGAACGGGCCGCGCGTTGCCCGAGCCTGCCCGATACTGCTGTTCAGCCCTTGCAGCGATTCAGCCTACTTCTAGGCAATTCCATGGGGCCCTGCAGGCTCACACACTCACAGCTACACGGGAGGTGAATAAAGGCCGGAGAGGAAGCCAGACAGGATTTGCTTCTTTTGCTTGCACCACAATGCAGTGCTGAAAGAGGAGGAATCTACATAAAAACGCCTTCCTGGCAACGCCCAAATGCCCTGCTGCCATGCAGATAAACACTGGCAGCGGCAGCAAGTGCATGCCCACAGCCACCCCTTGTTCCTTCACACCTTGTAT
Organism: Rhinoderma darwinii; assembly: GCF_050947455.1. NCBI lineage: Eukaryota > Metazoa > Chordata > Amphibia > Anura > Rhinodermatidae > Rhinoderma > Rhinoderma darwinii. The sequence continues at coordinate 234,834 of NW_027461687.1, read as the reverse complement.
CAGCTGTAATCCAGTCCAGTGCTGCCTTCTGAGCAGCACTGACCAACACTGCCTGGGCCCAGGCTTTTATCTCTGAGGCCCCATTATGATGTCAGAAAGCTGGCTCTGGCTCCTCAGGGCTCCACTATGACACGTGCAAAGTTCCGTCTGAACTTTATATAAGACGGTGCGGCTCAGTCAGTCACTCAGTGTTGCCTGAGAGGGCAACACTGCAACAGCCGGCCACCAGGCTGTCTTTTTTTGCACAGCTAGTTGCCTCCAGGAGGCCACAAGAGGGAGACAAGGGACTGCAAAATGGAAAATAAGCATCCACCAACTTTACAGACAACTTCTCCTTGCTCCTACAACCTCCATCCTTGCACAGTTTGTTATTCTTCTAGGTAACATAGTAACAAATCCAAATTGCTGCTCTCTTTGTAGGCAAGCAAGGCTTTGTTGCAACTGCGATTCTTGCTCCTTCTTGAAATGTAGGGACGACAGTACATTCCATCACATCCATCTAGTGTACACAGGTAGGTCCATTGTGGCGGGCGGGCGGGCGGCTTTAATGGCTGTTTGCTGTTCCCCTACTCCACTCCACTATTTGACTGTGGTGCTGCATCAATCAGTGGCTGGCTCAGGTGCAGCTCTTTAACTTACCTAAAAGGGAGGGCGGAGAGAAGACAAGGAAGGTGAATGAGCTGTTCCAATGTGAAATGCCGGAAACACAGACACACAGACGACACAAAACAAGAGGTGGCAATGTATTCATTAATTGCATTTAATCAATTAGCTCATTATCACTCATGCATTGTCCAACAGGTGTTGAAATAATGGGATTAAAAGGGGAGATCCCTTCAGAAAGACAGAAACAATGGCAAACACAAAAAACACTTTTGGAATCTGATTTTAGTCAACACATAAGGAAAGGGTGCACCGGTCCTGGAAATACTGCAATACCAGGTCAATGCGTGGAGTGGACAGAGCAAGCTCTATTTCCATCTCCCTGTTCTAAAAATCCATTTAATATATGGTCCCCAGATAGGGGACGTATCAGATATTAAACTGATAAGAACAGATACTACACTTGATCTTAGCCAAAAGGCCGAGAAGCGATAACCCGAACGGGCCGCGCGTTGCCCGAGCCTGCCCGATACTGCTGTTCAGCCCTTGCAGCGATTCAGCCTACTTCTAGGCAATTCCATGGGGCCCTGCAGGCTCACACACTCACAGCTACACGGGAGGTGAATAAAGGCCGGAGAGGAAGCCAGACAGGATTTGCTTCTTTTGCTTGCACCACAATGCAGTGCTGAAAGAGGAGGAATCTACATAAAAACGCCTTTCTGGCAACGCCCAAATGCCCTGCTGCCATGCAGATAAACACTGGTAGCGGCAGCAAGTGCATGCCCACAGCCACCCCTTGTTCCTTCACACCTTGTATCAGCTGTAATCCAGTCCAGTCCAGTGCTGCCTGCTGAGCAGCACTGACCAACACTGCCTGGGCCCAGGCTTTTATCTCTGAGGCCCCATTATGATGTCAGAAAGCTGGCTCTGGCTCCTCAGGGCTCCACTATGACACGTGCAAAGTTCCGTCTGAACTTTATATAAGACGGTGCGGCTCAGTCAGTCACTCAGTGTTGCCTGAGAGGGCAACACTGCAACAGCCGGCCGCCAGGCTGTCTTTTTTTGCACAGCTAGTTGCCTCCAGGAGGCCACAAGAGGGAGACAAGGGACTGCAAAATGGAAAATAAGCATCCACCAACTTTACAGACAACTTCTCCTTGCTCCTACAACCTCCATCCTTGCACAGTTTGTTATTCTTCTAGGTAACATAGTAACAAATCCAAATTGCTGCTCTCTTTGTAGGCAAGCAAGGCTTTGTTGCAACTGCAATTCTTACTCCTTCTTGAAATGTAGGGACGACAGTACATTCCATCACATCCATCTAGTGTACACAGGTAGGTCCATTGTGGCGGGCGGGCGGGCGGGCGGCTTTAATGGCTGTTTGCTGTTCCCCTACTCCACTCCACTATTTGACTGTGGTGCTGCATCAATCAGTGGCTGGCTCAGGTGCAGCTCTTTAACTTACCTAAAAGGGAGGGCGGAGAGAAGACAAGGAAGGTGAATGAGCTGTTCCAATGTGAAATGCCGTAAACACAGACACACAGACGACACAAAACAAGAGGTGGCAATGTATTCATTAATTGCATTTAATCAATTAGCTCATTATAACTCATGCATTGTCCAACAGGTGTTGAAATAATGGGATTAAAAGGGGAGATCCCTTCAGAAAGACAGAAACAATGGCAAACACAAAAAACACTTTTGGAATCTGATTTTAGTCAACACATAAGGAAAGGGTGCACCGGTCCTGGAAATACTGCAATACCAGGTCAATGCGTGGAGTGGACAGAGCAAGCTCTATTTCCATCTCCCTGTTCTAAAAATCCATTTAATATATGGTCCCCAGATAGGGGACGTATCAGATATTAAACTGATAAGAACAGATACTACACTTGATCTTAGCCAAAAGGCCGAGAAGCGATAACCCGAACGGGCCGCGCGTTGCCCGAGCCTGCCCGATACTGCTGTTCAGCCCTTGCAGCGATTCAGCCTACTTCTAGGCAATTCCATGGGGCCCTGCAGGCTCACACACTCACAGCTACACGGGAGGTGAATAAAGGCCGGAGAGGAAGCCAGACAGGATTTGCTTCTTTTGCTTGCACCACAATGCAGTGCTGAAAGAGGAGGAATCTACATAAAAACGCCTTTCTGGCAACGCCCAAATGCCCTGCTGCCATGCAGATAAACACTGGTAGCGGCAGCAAGTGCATGCCCACAGCCACCCCTTGTTCCTTCACACCTTGTATCAGCTGTAATCCAGTCCAGTCCAGTGCTGCCTGCTGAGCAGCACTGACCAACACTGCCTGGGCCCAGGCTTTTATCTCTGAGGCCCCATTATGATGCCAGAAAGCTGGCTCTGGCTCCTCAGGGCTCCACTATGACACGTGCAAAGTTCCGTCTGAACTTTATATAAGACGGTGCGGCTCAGTCAGTCACTCAGTGTTGCCTGAGAGGGCAACACTGCAACAGCCGGCCGCCAGGCTGTCTTTTTTTGCACAGCTAGTTGCCTCCAGGAGGCCACAAGAGGGAGACAAGGGACTGCAAAATGGAAAATAAGCATCCACCAACTTTGCAGACAACTTCTCCTTGCTCCTACAACCTCCATCCTTGCACAGTTTGTTATTCTTCTAGGTAACATAGTAACAAATCCAAATTGCTGCTCTCTTTGTAGGCAAGCAAGGCTTTGTTGCAACTGCAATTCTTACTCCTTCTTGAAATGTAGGGACGACAGTACATTCCATCACATCCATCTAGTGTACACAGGTAGGTCCATTGTGGCGGGCGGGCGGGCGGGCGGCTTTAATGGCTGTTTGCTGTTCCCCTACTCCACTCCACTATTTGACTGTGGTGCTGCATCAATCAGTGGCTGGCTCAGGTGCAGCTCTTTAACTTACCTAAAAGGGAGGGCGGAGAGAAGACAAGGAAGGTGAATGAGCTGTTCCAATGTGAAATGCCGTAAACACAGACACACAGACGACACAAAACAAGAGGTGGCAATGTATTCATTAATTGCATTTAATCAATTAGCTCATTATAACTCATGCATTGTCCAACAGGTGTTGAAATAATGGGATTAAAAGGGGAGATCCCTTCAGAAAGACAGAAACAATGGCAAACACAAAAAACACTTTTGGAATCTGATTTTAGTCAACACATAAGGAAAGGGTGCACCGGTCCTGGAAATACTTCAATACCAGGTCAATGCGTGGAGTGGACAGAGCAAGCTCTATTTCCATCTCCCTGTTCTAAAAATCCATTTAATATATGGTCCCCAGATAGGGGACGTATCAGATATTAAACTGATAAGAACAGATACTACACTTGATCTTAGCCAAAAGGCCGAGAAGCGATAACCCGAACGGGCCGCGCGTTGCCCGAGCCTGCCCGATACTGCTGTTCAGCCCTTGCAGCGATTCAGCCTACTTCTAGGGAATTCCATGGGGCCCTGCAGGCTCACACACTCACAGCTACACGGGAAGTGAATAAAGGCCGGAGAGGAAGCCAGACAGGATTTGCTTCTTTTGCTTGCACCACAATGCAGTGCTGAAAGAGGAGGAATCTACATAAAAACGCCTTCCTGGCAACGCCCAAATGCCCTGCTGCCATGCAGATAAACACTGGCAGCGGCAGCAAGTGCATGCCCACAGCCACCCCTTGTTCCTTCACACCTTGTATCAGCTGTAATCCAGTCCAGTCCAGTGCTGCCTGCTGAGCAGCACTGACCAACACTGCCTGGGCCCAGGCTTTTATCTCTGAGGCCCCATTATGATGTCAGAAAGCTGGCTCTGGCTCCTCAGGGCTCCACTATGACACGTGCAAAGTTCCGTCTGAACTTTATATAAGACGGTGCGGCTCAGTCAGTCACTCAGTGTTGCCTGAGAGGGCAACACTGCAACAGCCGGCCGCCAGGCTGTCTTTTTTTGCACAGCTAGTTGCCTCCAGGAGGCCACAAGAGGGAGACAAGGGACTGCAAAATGGAAAATAAGCATCCACCAACTTTACAGACAACTTCTCCTTGCTCCTACAACCTCCATCCTTGCACAGTTTGTTATTCTTCTAGGTAACATAGTAACAAATCCAAATTGCTGCTCTCTTTGTAGGCAAGCAAGGCTTTGTTGCAACTGCAATTCTTACTCCTTCTTGAAATGTAGGGACGACAGTACATTCCATCACATCCATCTAGTGTACACAGGTAGGTCCATTGTGGCGGGCGGCTTTAATGGCTGTTTGCTGTTCCCCTACTCCACTCCACTATTTGACTGTGGTGCTGCATCAATCAGTGGCTGGCTCAGGTGCAGCTCTTTAACTTACCTAAAAGGGAGGGCGGAGAGAAGACAAGGAAGGTGAATGAGCTGTTCCAATGTGAAATGCCGGAAACACAGACACACAGACGACACAAAACAAGAGGTGGCAATGTATTCATTAATTGCATTTAATCAATTAGCTCATTATCACTCATGCATTGTCCAACAGGTGTTGAAATAATGGGATTAAAAGGGGAGATCCCTTCAGAAAGACAGAAACAATGGCAAACACAAAAAACACTTTTGGAATCTGATTTTAGTCAACACATAAGGAAAGGGTGCACCGGTCCTGGAAATACTGCAATACCAGGTCAATGCGTGGAGTGGACAGAGCAAGCTCTATTTCCATCTCCCTGTTCTAAAAATCCATTTAATATATGGTCCCCAGATAGGGGACGTATCAGATATTAAACTGATAAGAACAGATACTACACTTGATCTTAGCCAAAAGGCCGAGAAGCGATAACCCGAACGGGCCGCGCGTTGCCCGAGCCTGCCCGATACTGCTGTTCAGCCCTTGCAGCGATTCAGCCTACTTCTAGGCAATTCCATGGGGCCCTGCAGGCTCACACACTCACAGCTACACGGGAGGTGAATAAAGGCCGGAGAGGAAGCCAGACAGGATTTGCTTCTTTTGCTTGCACCACAATGCAGTGCTGAAAGAGGAGGAATCTACATAAAAACGCCTTCCTGGCAACGCCCAAATGCCCTGCTGCCATGCAGATAAACACTGGCAGCGGCAGCAAGTGCATGCCCACAGCCACCCCTTGTTCCTTCACACCTTGTATCAGCTGTAATCCAGTCCAGTCCAGTGCTGCCTGCTGAGCAGCACTGACCAACACTGCCTGGGCCCAGGCTTTTATCTCTGAGGCCCCATTATGATGTCAGAAAGCTGGCTCTGGCTCCTCAGGGCTCCACTATAACACGTGCAAAGTTCCGTCTGAACTTTATATAAGACGGTGCGGCTCAGTCAGTCACTCAGTGTTGCCTGAGAGGGCAACACTGCAACAGCCGGCCGCCAGGCTGTCTTTTTTTGCACAGCTAGTTGCCTCCAGGAGGCCACAAGAGGGAGACAAGGGACTGCAAAATGGAAAATAAGCATCCACCAACTTTACAGACAACTTCTCCTTGCTCCTACAACCTCCATCCTTGCACAGTTTGTTATTCTTCTAGGTAACATAGTAACAAATCCAAATTGCTGCTCTCTTTGTAGGCAAGCAAGGCTTTGTTGCAACTGCAATTCTTACTCCTTCTCGAAATGTAGGGACGACAGTACATTCCATCACATCCATCTAGTGTACACAGGTAGGTCCATTGTGGCGGGCGGGCGGGCGGGCGGGCGGCTTTAATGGCTGTTTGCTGTTCCCCTACTCCACTCCACTATTTGACTGTGGTGCTGCATCAATCAGTGGCTGGCTCAGGTGCAGCTCTTTAACTTACCTAAAAGGGAGGGCGGAGAGAAGACAAGGAAGGTGAATGAGCTGTTCCAATGTGAAATGCCGGAAACACAGACACACAGACGACACAAAACAAGAGGTGGCAATGTATTCATTAATTGCATTTAATCAATTAGCTCATTATCACTCATGCATTGTCCAACAGGTGTTGAAATAATGGGATTAAAAGGGGAGATCCCTTCAGAAAGACAGAAACAATGGCAAACACAAAAAACACTTTTGGAATCTGATTTTAGTCAACACATAAGGAAAGGGTGCACCGGTCCTGGAAATACTTCAATACCAGGTCAATGCGTGGAGTGGACAGAGCAAGCTCTATTTCCATCTCCCTGTTCTAAAAATCCATTTAATATATGGTCCCCAGATAGGGGACGTATCAGATATTAAACTGATAAGAACAGATACTACACTTGATCTTAGCCAAAAGGCCGAGAAGCGATAACCCGAACGGGCCGCGCGTTGCCCGAGCCTGCCCGATACTGCTGTTCAGCCCTTGCAGCGATTCAGCCTACTTCTAGGGAATTCCATGGGGCCCTGCAGGCTCACACACTCACAGCTACACGGGAAGTGAATAAAGGCCGGAGAGGAAGCCAGACAGGATTTGCTTCTTTTGCTTGCACCACAATGCAGTGCTGAAAGAGGAGGAATCTACATAAAAACGCCTTCCTGGCAACGCCCAAATGCCCTGCTGCCATGCAGATAAACACTGGCAGCGGCAGCAAGTGCATGCCCACAGCCACCCCTTGTTCCTTCACACCTTGTATCAGCTGTAATCCAGTCCAGTCCAGTGCTGCCTGCTGAGCAGCACTGACCAACACTGCCTGGGCCCAGGCTTTTATCTCTGAGGCCCCATTATGATGTCAGAAAGCTGGCTCTGGCTCCTCAGGGCTCCACTATGACACGTGCAAAGTTCTGTCTGAACTTTATATAAGACGGTGCGGCTCAGTCAGTCACTCAGTGTTGCCTGAGAGGGCAACACTGCAACAGCCGGCCGCCAGGCCGTCTTTTTTTGCACAGCTAGTTGCCTCCAGGAGGCCACAAGAGGGAGACAAGGGACTGCAAAATGGAAAATAAGCATCCACCAACTTTACAGACAACTTCTCCTTGCTCCTACAACCTCCATCCTTGCACAGTTTGTTATTCTTCTAGGTAACATAGTAACAAATCCAAATTGCTGCTCTCTTTGTAGGCAAGCAAGGCTTTGTTGCAACTGCAATTCTTACTCCTTCTTGAAATGTAGGGACGACAGTACATTCCATCACATCCATCTAGTGTACACAGGTAGGTCCATTGTGGCGGGCGGCTTTAATGGCTGTTTGCTGTTCCCCTACTCCACTCCACTATTTGACTGTGGTGCTGCATCAATCAGTGGCTGGCTCAGGTGCAGCTCTTTAACTTACCTAAAAGGGAGGGCGGAGAGAAGACAAGGAAGGTGAATGAGCTGTTCCAATGTGAAATGCCGGAAACACAGACACACAGACGACACAAAACAAGAGGTGGCAATGTATTCATTAATTGCATTTAATCAATTAGCTCATTATCACTCATGCATTGTCCAACAGGTGTTGAAATAATGGGATTAAAAGGGGAGATCCCTTCAGAAAGACAGAAACAATGGCAAACACAAAAAACACTTTTGGAATCTGATTTTAGTCAACACATAAGGAAAGGGTGCACCGGTCCTGGAAATACTGCAATACCAGGTCAATGCGTGGAGTGGACAGAGCAAGCTCTATTTCCATCTCCCTGTTCTAAAAATCCATTTAATATATGGTCCCCAGATAGGGGACGTATCAGATATTAAACTGATAAGAACAGATTTTTTTTTTTTTTTTTTTTTTTTTTTTTCATTCAGATCACGTCTTAAAAATCATAAAATTCAAAATAAAAAAGACTTAGATCATCACAATGAAAACTGAAAACGTACAATTAATTTTTGTTTTCCTCTTTCCTTTTTTTTTCTTAAGAAATCAAAAAAACATTCCTTTTTTAACAGCAATAGTTCCTAACATATCCACTAGATGTTCCTGCAAATCATTACCATCCCACTCACAGTTTACAATGCACGTTAACCACGTTGGCACACCATACCTTTCAAGAAACCCTGATAAATTTTCTCTTACACAGAGCCGCACCCTCCTCCGCATTTTTTCAAAATTAATTTTACTACGTAACTGCTCTACTTCTTCCAATAACCTGTCTCTTTCTGCTCTTTCCTCTTCTGAAATGACACTTTTTTTCTTTCTCTCTGCTTTTTTCCTTTTTTTCTCATCACTTTGCCCACTTCCTTCCAATTTGTGAAGCTTGCCTTCTTCCAAACTAACTTCCGCTTCCTTTCTTTTGACTATCTTCTTATTTTCCTCTTGTACCTCACGTTTGCTTTTCTTTGGGCACGATTTGAATATGTGCCCCTCCTCTCCACACATATTACATACTTTCCCTTTCTGACATTCATTATACTTATGTCCCTCTTGCAGACATTTTGTACACATTACTTTCTCACAGGCTTCTCTCTCATGACCATACTCTTTACAATTCAAACAAAACATATCCATTCCAAGAAAAAATAAATTTCCACACGCACTTCCAATCTTGAACCGCGCTGGAGGAAACAATAGGTTTCTAGATTCACCAATTCTCACAAATTTACAAAGAAATTTCCACTTCCCAGTCCAAAATCCAAAAGGGTTAAACACTTTCCCCTTTCCCACCACCTCCTCACAAAACTTATTGAGAAATAACTTAATGTCCTCTTCATCCACGTAAGGCGAAAACATTTTTACAACCACCAACTTTTTGTTTGGCACAAAATGTGGTGTTACCTTCACACCCACAAGTCTTGGGTCCCTTTTACCTTCCTTCAAGCGTTCTAAAAAGACAGCATAAATTTCTTCTGTGGCGAAGGTAACGTCAAAGCACCCTCTCCTCGGATAGTCCATCACCGCCAAAATGCATGATCTCTCCAGCTGAAAGAAATCCAACAAAAGAACCTTTGTGATGAACTCCAGATCCTTCCTTTGTCGCTCAGATTCCTCCACGAAAAACCGGACAGCATTCCTGGTACGCATATATTCGGGAATTTCCTCCATCCTGCTCCAAACGAATTCCAGCAATCTCCAAAGAATACCTTCAGTACCGAAGTACCAGGCAGGTGATCGCTCCCCGTTGCCCTGGACTAATCCTCCTCCCCAATAGCAGCAGAGGGGTGAAGTCTCTCCTAAGAGAAACGATCCCCCCAGGCCAAGGAAAAGGGTACCAGGGCACCTCCTGACCAAGAAACAAGGCAATACCCTAAAGTACTACACTTGATCTTAGCCAAAAGGCCGAGAAGCGATAACCCGAACGGGCCGCGCGTTGCCCGAGCCTGCCCGATACTGCTGTTCAGCCCTTGCAGCGATTCAGCCTACTTCTAGGCAATTCCATGGGGCCCTGCAGGCTCACACACTCACAGCTACACGGGAGGTGAATAAAGGCCGGAGAGGAAGCCAGACAGGATTTGCTTCTTTTGCTTGCACCACAATGCAGTGCTGAAAGAGGAGGAATCTACATAAAAACGCCTTCCTGGCAACGCCCAAATGCCCTGCTGCCATGCAGATAAACACTGGCTGCGGCAGCCAGTGCATGCCCACAGCCACCCCTTGTTCCTTCACACCTTGTATCAGCTGTAATCCAGTCCAGTCCAGTGCTGCCTGCTGAGCAGCACTGACCAACACTGCCTGGGCCCAGGCTTTTATCTCTGAGGCCCCATTATGATGTCAGAAAGCTGGCTCTGGCTCCTCAGGGCTCCACTATGACACGTGCAAAGTTCCGTCTGAACTTTATATAAGACGGTGCGGCTCAGTCAGTCACTCAGTGTTGCCTGAGAGGGCAACACTGCAACAGCCGGCCGCCAGGCTGTCTTTTTTTGCACAGCTAGTTGCCTCCAGGAGGCCACAAGAGGGAGACAAGGGACTGCAAAATGGAAAATAAGCATCCACCAACTTTACAGACAACTTCTCCTTGCTCCTACAACCTCCATCCTTGCACAGTTTGTTATTCTTCTAGGTAACATAGTAACAAATCCAAATTGCTGCTCTCTTTGTAGGCAAGCAAGGCTTTGTTGCAACTGCAATTCTTACTCCTTCTTGAAATGTAGGGACGACAGTACATTCCATCACATCCATCTAGTGTACACAGGTAGGTCCATTGTGGCGGGCGGGCGGGCGGGCGGGCGGCTTTTAATGGCTGTTTGCTGTTCCCCTACTCCACTCCAAAATTTGACTGTGGTGCTGCATCAATCAGTGGCTGGCTCAGGTGCAGCTCTTTAACTTACCTAAAAGGGAGGGCGGAGAGAAGACAAGGAAGGTGAATGAGCTGTTCCAATGTGAAATGCCGGAAACACAGACACACAGACGACACAAAACAAGAGGTGGCAATGTATTCATTAATTGCATTTAATCAATTAGCTCATTATCACTCATGCATTGTCCAACAGGTGTTGAAATAATGGGATTAAAAGGGGAGATCCCTTCAGAAAGACAGAAACAATGGCAAACACAAAAAACACTTTTGGAATCTGATTTTAGTCAACACATAAGGAAAGGGTGCACCGGTCCTGGAAATACTGCAATACCAGGTCAATGCGTGGAGTGGACAGAGCAAGCTCTATTTCCATCTCCCTGTTCTAAAAATCCATTTAATATATGGTCCCCAGATAGGGGACGTATCAGATATTAAACTGATAAGAACAGATACTACACTTGATCTTAGCCAAAAGGCCGAGAAGCGATAACCCGAACGGGCCGCGCGTTGCCCGAGCCTGCCCGATACTGCTGTTCAGCCCTTGCAGCGATTCAGCCTACTTCTAGGCAATTCCATGGGGCCCTGCAGGCTCACACACTCACAGCTACACGGGAGGTGAATAAAGGCCGGAGAGGAAGCCAGACAGGATTTGCTTCTTTTGCTTGCACCACAATGCAGTGCTGAAAGAGGAGGAATCTACATAAAAACGCCTTCCTGGCAACGCCCAAATGCCCTGCTGCCATGCAGATAAACACTGGCTGCGGCAGCCAGTGCATGCCCACAGCCACCCCTTGTTCCTTCACACCTTGTATCAGCTGTAATCCAGTCCAGTCCAGTGCTGCCTGCTGAGCAGCACTGACCAACACTGCCTGGGCCCAGGCTTTTATCTCTGAGGCCCCATTATGATGTCAGAAAGCTGGCTCTGGCTCCTCAGGGCTCCACTATGACACGTGCAAAGTTCCGTCTGAACTTTATATAAGACGGTGCGGCTCAGTCAGTCACTCAGTGTTGCCTGAGAGGGCAACACTGCAACAGCCGGCCGCCAGGCTGTCTTTTTTTGCACAGCTAGTTGCCTCCAGGAGGCCACAAGAGGGAGACAAGGGACTGCAAAATGGAAAATAAGCATCCACCAACTTTACAGACAACTTCTCCTTGCTCCTACAACCTCCATCCTTGCACAGTTTGTTATTCTTCTAGGTAACATAGTAACAAATCCAAATTGCTGCTCTCTTTGTAGGCAAGCAAGGCTTTGTTGCAACTGCAATTCTTACTCCTTCTTGAAATGTAGGGACGACAGTACATTCCATCACATCCATCTAGTGTACACAGGTAGGTCCATTGTGGCGGGCGGGCGGGCGGGCGGGCGGCTTTTAATGGCTGTTTGCTGTTCCCCTACTCCACTCCAAAATTTGACTGTGGTGCTGCATCAATCAGTGGCTGGCTCAGGTGCAGCTCTTTAACTTACCTAAAAGGGAGGGCGGAGAGAAGACAAGGAAGGTGAATGAGCTGTTCCAATGTGAAATGCCGGAAACACAGACACACAGACGACACAAAACAAGAGGTGGCAATGTATTCATTAATTGCATTTAATCAATTAGCTCATTATCACTCATGCATTGTCCAACAGGTGTTGAAATAATGGGATTAAAAGGGGAGATCCCTTCAGAAAGACAGAAACAATGGCAAACACAAAAAACACTTTTGGAATCTGATTTTAGTCAACACATAAGGAAAGGGTGCACCGGTCCTGGAAATACTGCAATACCAGGTCAATGCGTGGAGTGGACAGAGCAAGCTCTATTTCCATCTCCCTGTTCTAAAAATCCATTTAATATATGGTCCCCAGATAGGGGACGTATCAGATATTAAACTGATAAGAACAGATACTACACTTGATCTTAGCCAAAAGGCCGAGAAGCGATAACCCGAACGGGCCGCGCGTTGCCCGAGCCTGCCCGATACTGCTGTTCAGCCCTTGCAGCGATTCAGCCTACTTCTAGGCAATTCCATGGGGCCCTGCAGGCTCACACACTCACAGCTACACGGGAGGTGAATAAAGGCCGGAGAGGAAGCCAGACAGGATTTGCTTCTTTTGCTTGCACCACAATGCAGTGCTGAAAGAGGAGGAATCTACATAAAAACGCCTGCCTGGCAACGCCCAAATGCCCTGCTGCCATGCAGATAAACACTGGCAGCGGCAGCAAGTGCATGCCCACAGCCACCCCTTGTTCCTTCACACCTTGTATCAGCTGTAATCCAGTCCAGTCCAGTGCTGCCTGCTGAGCAGCACTGACCAACACTGCCTGGGCCCAGGCTTTTATCTCTGAGGCCCCATTATGATGTCAGAAAGCTGGCTCTGGCTCCTCAGGGCTCCACTATGACACGTGCAAAGTTCCGTCTGAACTTTATATAAGACGGTGCGGCTCAGTCAGTCACTCAGTGTTGCCTGAGAGGGCAACACTGCAACAGCCGGCCGCCAGGCTGTCTTTTTTTGCACAGCTAGTTGCCTCCAGGAGGCCACAAGAGGGAGACAAGGGACTGCAAAATGGAAAATAAGCATCCACCAACTTTACAGACAACTTCTCCTTGCTCCTACAACCTCCATCCTTGCACAGTTTGTTATTCTTCTAAGTAACATAGTAACAAATCCAAATTGCTGCTCTCTTTGTAGGCAAGCAAGGCTTTGTTGCAACTGCAATTCTTACTCCTTCTTGAAATGTAGGGACGACAGTACATTCCATCACATCCATCTAGTGTACACAGGTAGGTCCATTGTGGCGGGCGGGCGGGCGGCTTTAATGGCTGTTTGCTGTTCCCCTACTCCACTCCACTATTTGACTGTGGTGCTGCATCAATCAGTGGCTGGCTCAGGTGCAGCTCTTTAACTTACCTAAAAGGGAGGGCGGAGAGAAGACAAGGAAGGTGAATGAGCTGTTCCAATGTGAAATGCCGGAAACACAGACACACAGACGACACAAAACAAGAGGTGGCAATGTATTCATTAATTGCATTTAATCAATTAGCTCATTATCACTCATGCATTGTCCAACAGGTGTTGAAATAATGGGATTAAAAGGGGAGATCCCTTCAGAAAGACAGAAACAATGGCAAACACAAAAAACACTTTTGGAATCTGATTTTAGTCAACACATAAGGAAAGGGTGCACCGGTCCTGGAAATACTGCAATACCAGGTCAATGCGTGGAGTGGACAGAGCAAGCTCTATTTCCATCTCCCTGTTCTAAAAATCCATTTAATATATGGTCCCCAGACAGGGGACGTATCAGATATTAAACTGATAAGAACAGATACTACACTTGATCTTAGCCAAAAGGCCGAGAAGCGATAACCCGAACGGGCCGCGCGTTGCCCGAGCCTGCCCGATACTGCTGTTCAGCCCTTGCAGCGATTCAGCCTACTTCTAGGCAATTCCATGGGGCCCTGCAGGCTCACACACTCACAGCTACACGGGAGGTGAATAAAGGCCGGAGAGGAAGCCAGACAGGATTTGCTTATTTTGCTTGCACCACAATGCAGTGCTGAAAGAGGAGGAATCTACATAAAAACGCCTTCCTGGCAATGCCCAAATGCCCTGCTGCCATGCAGATAAACACTGGCAGCGGCAGCCAGTGCATGCCCACAGCCACCCCTTGTTCCTTCACACCTTGTATCAGCTGTAATCCAGTCCAGTCCAGTGCTGCCTGCTGAGCAGCACTGACCAACACTGCCTGGGCCCAGGCTTTTATCTCTGAGGCCCCATTATGATGTCAGAAAGCTGGCTCTGGCTCCTCAGGGCTCCACTATGACACGTGCAAAGTTCCGTCTGAACTTTATATAAGACGGTGCGGCTCAGTCAGTCACTCAGTGTTGCCTGAGAGGGCAACACTGCAACAGCCGGCCGCCAGGCTGTCTTTTTTTGCACAGCTAGTTGCCTCCAGGAGGCCACAAGAGGGAGACAAGGGACTGCAAAATGGAAAATAAGCATCCACCAACTTTACAGACAACTTCTCCTTGCTCCTACAACCTCCATCCTTGCACAGTTTGTTATTCTTCTAGGTAACATAGTAACAAATCCAAATTGCTGCTCTCTTTGTAGGCAAGCAAGGCTTTGTTGCAACTGCAATTCTTACTCCTTCTTGAAATGTAGGGACGACAGTACATTCCATCACATCCATCTAGTGTACACAGGTAGGTCCATTGTGGCGGGCGGGCGGGCGGGCGGCTTTAATGGCTGTTTGCTGTTCCCCTACTCCACTCCACTATTTGACTGTGGTGCTGCATCAATCAGTGGCTGGCTCAGGTGCAGCTCTTTAACTTACCTAAAAGGGAGGGCGGAGAGAAGACAAGGAAGGTGAATGAGCTGTTCCAATGTGAAATGCCGGAAACACAGACACACAGACGACACAAAACAAGAGGTGGCAATGTATTCATTAATTGCATTTAATCAATTAGCTCATTATCACTCATGCATTGTCCAACAGGTGTTGAAATAATGGGATTAAAAGGGGAGATCCCTTCAGAAAGACAGAAACAATGGCAAACACAAAAAACACTTTTGGAATCTGATTTTAGTCAACACATAAGGAAAGGGTGCACCGGTCCTGGAAATACTGCAATACCAGGTCAATGCGTGGAGTGGACAGAGCAAGCTCTATTTCCATCTCCCTGTTCTAAAAATCCATTTAATATATGGTCCCCAGATAGGGGACGTATCAGATATTAAACTGATAAGAACAGATACTACACTTGATCTTAGCCAAAAGGCCGAGAAGCGATAACCCGAATGGGCCGCGCGTTGCCCGAGCCTGCCCGATACTGCTGTTCAGCCCTTGCAGCGATTCAGCCTACTTCTAGGCAATTCCATGGGGCCCTGCAGGCTCACACACTCACAGCTACACGGGAGGTGAATAAAGGCCGGAGAGGAAGCCAGACTGTAATGGCAGGAAGGAGGTGAAGGGAAAGTGAGCCCTAATCTACCCACCGCCCTGTCCCTGCCTACTTGCAACGACCCGCCCTAGGCGACGAGGTACAACTGGGCGGCGGTCCCTACGCTGTCTAAGTGCACAGGAAAACAAACAGGGAACATGCAAGGGAAGGGGCAGTAGCCACGGAACGCCACGAGGAAACGGAGCGACGAACGGACAGTCAGGACCAGGACGAAGTGAGTACACCCAAGCGGGCAAGGAGACAGAAGCAAGCCAGGGGCAAAGCAAGCAGGTCAAGCAGAACTGCAGCAAGGCAGAAGCACGGCAGAAGCAGGCTGGAGCAAGCAGCAGTGGGGCCAGGAATCCAAAAGAATTACAAGCACTGAGGGAGAGAACAGGGCAGGTAATAAAGGACAGGGGGCGGAGCTAACTCCGACAGACCAGGCCGCGATAGGCTCTCCCACTCCTGAGCCTGCCACCCTGGTTGGTGGGAGATGGTGTCAGACGAACAGGTCTGGCCTCAGGTGTGGATTGATTAATCCCAGGAGTATACCTAGATGAAGTACCTGGCAGATCCCTAACAGTACTCCCCCTTTTATGAGGGGCCACCGGACCCTTACTAAGGGGACCCGGTTTAGTGGGGAAGAGAAGGTGGAACCTCCTGATCAATACCCCAGCGTGAACATCACGGGCAGGTACCCAAGTCCTCTCCTCCGGCCCGTATCCTCTCCAATGGACCAGGTACTGGAGGGAGCCCTGGACCATCCTACTGTCCATAATCTTGGCCACCTCGAATTCCACCCCCTCAGGGGTGAGAACGGGAACAGGAGGTTTCCTCGAGGGGGACCAGGACGGGGAGCAGCGTTTAAGGAGGGAGGCATGGAAGACGTCATGTATGCGAAATGATGGGGGGAGCTCCAGACGGAAGGATACAGGGTTGAGGACTTCAATGATCTTATAAGGTCCAATAAATCGGGGAGCAAACTTCCTGGACGGGACCTTAAGGCGCAAGTTCCTGGACGACAACCAGACCAAATCCCCGACGACAAACCGGGGGTTAGCAGAACGTCTACTATCCGCCTCAATCTTTTGTGCGCTCTGGGACGCCTCTAGGTTCTTCTGAACCTGGGCCCAGACAGTGCACAGTTCCCGATGAACATCCTCTACCTCAGGATTATTGGAACAACCAGGAGAGACGGAGGAGAATCTTGGGTTAAACCCGAAATTACAGAAAAACGGGGAGACCCCTGACGAGTTACTGACCCGGTTATTCAAGGAAAATTCAGCAAGGGGAAGGAATGAGACCCAATCGAATTGACAGTCAGAGATGAAACACCTTAAATATTGTTCCAGGGATTGGTTGGTCCTTTCCGTTTGGCCATTAGTTTCGGGATGGAAGGCGGAGGAGAAGGACAGATCAATCTCCAACTTTTTACAAAAAGCTCTCCAAAATAAGGAAACAAATTGTACCCCTCTGTCAGAAACGATATTGACTGGGGCCCCATGGAGACGCAGGATGTGTTTCACAAACAAAGAAGCTAACGTCTTGGCGTTAGGTAGCTTCTTAAGGGGCACAAAGTGGCACATCTTGCTGAAGCGGTCGACTACCACCCACACCACCGACTTGCCCTGAGATGGAGGCAAATCGGTGATAAAATCCATGGAGATATGGGTCCAAGGTCTCTGGGGAATGGGCAAGGAACGTAGTAGGCCCGCAGGTCGGGACCTAGGGGTTTTGGATCTAGCGCAAACCTCACAAGCGGTGACGTAAGCCCTAACGTCTTTAGGCAACCGAGGCCACCAATAGTTTCTGGTAATGAGGTGTTTGGTGCCCAAGATGCCAGGATGACCAGATAGAGCGGAGTCATGGTTTTCCCTGAGTACCCTCAGCCGGTATTGCAGGGGAACAAACAGTTTGTCTCCAGGGACGTTCCCGGGAGCTGCACCCTGATCAGCCGCGATATCAGAAGCTAAATCAGAATCCGTGGCAGAGCCGATTATACCAGGGGGTAAAATACAAGCAGGATCCTTCTCAGAAGGAGGATTGGCCATGAAACTACGTGACAGAGCATCAGCCTTAATATTCTTGGACCCAGCCCTATAGGTAACCAAGAAATTAAATCTGGTAAAGAATAGTGCCCACCGAGCTTGTCTAGGATTAAGCCTCCGGGCCGATTCTAGGAAAACCAGATTCTTGTGATCCGTAAGGACCGTTACCTGGTGTCTGGCCCCCTCCAGGAAGTGCCGCCACTCCTCAAAAGCCCATTTAATGGCTAGAAGTTCGCGGTTGCCAATATCATAGTTACTCTCCGTGGGCGAAAACTTCCTAGAGAAGTAAGCACAGGGGCGGAGATGGGTGAGGGAGCTGGTACCCTGGGACAAGACGGCCCCCACTCCCACCTCGGAAGCGTCAACCTCCACAATAAATGGCTCCTCTTGGTTGGGCTGAATCAGCACGGGGGCCGAGATAAAGCACTTCTTGAGGGTCTCAAAGGCCTGGACGGCCTCAGGGGGCCAATGGAGGACATCAGCACCCTTGCGGGTAAGGTCCGTAAGAGGCTTAGCGACGACCGAGAAGTTGGCAATAAATCTCCTGTAATAGTTGGCGAACCCTAAAAAACACTGTAACGCCTTAAGGGAGGCAGGTTGGACCCATTCCGCCACAGCCTGAACCTTGGCAGGGTCCATGCGGAATTCATGAGGAGTGAGGATTTGCCCTAAAAATGGTATCTCCTGTACCCCAAAGACACATTTTTCAGTCTTAGCAAACAGATTATTCTCCCGAAGGACCTGGAGCACCTTCCTGACATGCTCCACGTGGGAGGACCAGTCCTTGGAAAACACCAGTATGTCATCAAGGTACACAACAAGAAAATTACCCAGGTACTCTCTCAGGATTTCATTAATAAAATTCTGGAAGACAGCAGGGGCATTACACAACCCAAAGGGCATGACCAGGTATTCGAAATGACCCTCGGGTGTGTTGAACGCAGTTTTCCACTCATCCCCCTCTTTGATGCGGATAAGGTTATATGCCCCCCGTAGATCGAACTTAGAAAACCATTGGGCTCCCTGAACCTGATTAAAAAGATCCGGAATCAAAGGAAGTGGGTACTGGTTCCTTACGGTGACCTTATTCAGGTTACGATAATCAATGCACGGCCTAAGACCACCATCCTTCTTCCCCACGAAGAAGAAGCCAGCACCTACAGGAGAAGTCGAGGGGCGAATGAAACCCTTGGCCAGGCATTCTTGGATATACACCCTCATGGCTTCACGTTCAGGACATGAAAGATTAAATATCCTACCCTTAGGAAGCTTGGCACCAGGGACCAAATCGATAGCGCAATCGTAATCTCTATGGGGGGGCAACACCTCGGAGGCCTCCTTAGAAAACACATCGGCGAAGTCCTGAACAAACTCAGGAAGCGTGTTTACCTCCTCCCGGGGAGAAATAGAGTTAACAGAAAGACATGACATAAAACATTCATTACCCCATTTGGTGAGATCCCCAGTATTCCAATCAAACGTGGGATTATGCAACTGCAACCAGGGAAGGCCTAAAACCAGATCAGACGATAATCCCTGCATCACCAGTACAGAGCACTGCTCCAAATGCATGGAGCCAACCAGGAGTTCAAAAACAGGAGTATGCTGAGTAAAATAACCATTAGCAAGGGGAGTAGAGTCGATTCCTACTACAGGGATAGGATAAGGTAAATCAATACAAGGCATCTTTAGAGACATAGCAAATTCCACAGACATGATATTAGCAGATGACCCTGAATCCACGAAAGCACTGCCCGTGGCAGCCCGGCCAGCAAACGAGACCTGAAAGGGAAGCAAAATTTTATTGCGTTTCACATTAACGGGAAATACCTGTGCGCCCAAGTGACCTCCCCGATGATCACTTAGGCGCGGAAGTTTTCCGGCTTCTTATTCTTGCGCCTGGGACAGGTGTTCAGTAGATGCTTGTCGTCCCCACAGTAGAAGCAGAGACCATTCATTCTGCGAAACTCCCTACGTTGTCGAGGGGACATGGAGGCCCCGAGTTGCATAGGTACCTCCGAGTCCTCCGTGGAGGGGCGAGGAGACGGGACCTCGGGGGGGATCGCAGAAAAGTCAGAGGGGAGCACACTGAAGCGTTCTAGCTGACGTTCCCTGAGACGTCGGTCAAGTCGTACTGCTAGGGCCATAACCTGGTCAAGGGAGTCAGACGAGGGGTAGCTAACCAGCAGATCCTTCAGGGCGTCAGATAATCCTAACCTAAACTGGCACCTTAGGGCCGGATCGTTCCACTGAGAAGCTACGCACCACCTCCTAAAATCAGAACAGTATTCCTCAACCGGTCTCCTACCCTGACGTAAGGTCACCAGCTGACTCTCGGCTAAAGCAGTCCTGTCAGTCTCGTCGTAAATGAGTCCGAGGGCAGAGAAAAAACGATCAACAGAGGAAAGTTCAGGGGCGTCAGGAGCCAAGGAGAAGGCCCACTCTTGGGGCCCTTCCTGGAGTCGGGATATGATGATACCCACCCGCTGGTTCTCGGAACCTGAGGAGTGGGGCTTTAGGCGGAAATACAGTCTGCAACTCTCCCGGAAGGAGAGAAACGTCTTACGGTCCCCTGAGAACCGGTCAGGTAACTTGAGGTCGGGTTCTAGAGGTGAGGTGAGGGGTACTACTAAAGCAGCGTCACCCTGATTGACCCTTTGGGCCAGGGCCTGGACCTGTAGGGAGAGGCCCTGCATCTGCTGGGTCAGGGTCTCAAGGGGGTCCATGATAGCGTCAGCGTAGGAGGAATGGTAGACTAGGTAAGGGCTTGTAATTATGTAATGGCAGGAAGGAGGTGAAGGGAAAGTGAGCCCTAATCTACCCACCGCCCTGTCCCTGCCTACTTGCAACGACCCGCCCTAGGCGACGAGGTACAACTGGGCGGCGGTCCCTACGCTGTCTAAGTGCACAGGAAAACAAACAGGGAACATGCAAGGGAAGGGGCAGTAGCCACGGAACGCCACGAGGAAACGGAGCGACGAACGGACAGTCAGGACCAGGACGAAGTGAGTACACCCAAGCGGGCAAGGAGACAGAAGCAAGCCAGGGGCAAAGCAAGCAGGTCAAGCAGAACTGCAGCAAGGCAGAAGCACGGCAGAAGCAGGCTGGAGCAAGCAGCAGTGGGGCCAGGAATCCAAAAGAATTACAAGCACTGAGGGAGAGAACAGGGCAGGTAATAAAGGACAGGGGGCGGAGCTAACTCCGACAGACCAGGCCGCGATAGGCTCTCCCACTCCTGAGCCTGCCACCCTGGTTGGTGGGAGATGGTGTCAGACGAACAGGTCTGGCCTCAGGTGTGGATTGATTAATCCCAGGAGTATACCTAGATGAAGTACCTGGCAGATCCCTAACACAGACAGGATTTGCTTCTTTTGCTTGCACCACAATGCAGTGCTGAAAGAGGAGGAATCTACATAAAAACGCCTTCCTGGCAACGCCCAAATGCCCTGCTGCCATGCAGATAAACACTGGCAGCGGCAGCAAGTGCATGCCCACAGCCACCCCTTGTTCCTTCACACCTTGTATCAGCTGTAATCCAGTCCAGTCCAGTGCTGCCTGCTGAGCAGCACTGACCAACACTGCCTGGGCCCAGGCTTTTATCTCTGAGGCCCCATTATGATGTCAGAAAGCTGGCTCTGGCTCCTCAGGGCTCCACTATGACACGTGCAAAGTTCCGTCTGAACTTTATATAAGACGGTGCGGCTCAGTCAGGCACTCAGTGTTGCCTGAGAGGGCAACACTGCAACAGCCGGCCGCCAGGCTGTCTTTTTTTGCACAGCTAGTTGCCTCCAGGAGGCCACAAGAGGGAGACAAGGGACTGCAAAATGGAAAATAAGCATCCACCAACTTTACAGACAACTTCTCCTTGCTCCTACAACCTCCATCCTTGCACAGTTTGTTATTCTTCTAGGTAACATAGTAACAAATCCAAATTGCTGCTCTCTTTGTAGGCAAGCAAGGCTTTGTTGCAACTGCAATTCTTACTCCTTCTTGAAATGTAGGGACGACAGTACATTCCATCACATCCATCTAGTGTACACAGGTAGGTCCATTGTGGCGGGCGGGCGGGCGGCTTTAATGGCTGTTTGCTGTTCCCCTACTCCACTCCACTATTTGACTGTGGTGCTGCATCAATCAGTGGCTGGCTCAGGTGCAGCTCTTTAACTTACCTAAAAGGGAGGGCGGAGAGAAGACAAGGAAGGTGAATGAGCTGTTCCAATGTGAAATGCCGGAAACACAGACACACAGACGACACAAAACAAGAGGTGGCAATGTATTCATTAATTGCATTTAATCAATTAGCTCATTATCACTCATGCATTGTCCAACAGGTGTTGAAATAATGGGATTAAAAGGGGAGATCCCTTCAGAAAGACAGAAACAATGGCAAACACAAAAAACACTTTTGGAATCTGATTTTAGTCAACACATAAGGAAAGGGTGCACCGGTCCTGGAAATACTGCAATACCAGGTCAATGCGTGGAGTGGACAGAGCAAGCTCTATTTCCATCTCCCTGTTCTTAAAATCCATTTAATATATGGTCCCCAGATAGGGGACGTATCAGATATTAAACTGATAAGAACAGATTTTTTTTTTTAAGTTGGCTACCCCTTTTCAGGGGTGTCAATGATTTATTTCATGATAAAAAATACAGTTTACAATAAAACCAACTTTTGTACAAATGAATAACAATAAAATCAATATTTCATTGCATTACATTACATAAAAGGGACATGGTGGCAAATCTTTATATGTTGGAGTTCCATTCTTTCACAAACCATTTATTAAGAAGGGTGGCATTTCTTTTTTTGTCTAATAAATAATAAATGTACATTTCGCTAAAACAAAGACCTAAAACATCATCAGTAGATAAAACATCGTGCTTAAAAATCAGGATGTTCCTGGCCTTCCATAGAGCTTCTTTGGCGCAATTCATCGTCTTCCACGCTATTATCTTTTGGCTCGCGGTTGGGCATCCAAATAGTCCATATAAAATATCTTCATAATTCAAGTCTTTCAGGTCTGCCATCTTTACCAAAAGAGGGAATATTTTTTTCCAAAATTTCTTCGCAAAATCACACGTCCAAAAAATGTGTCGAATCGTTTCCTCGGCCTGGCAGCCTTCCCTCGGGCAGACGGCAGACCTCGCGAGCCTCCTTCTGTATTGGAATGCCCGGCATGGAAGACATTGATGAATGCAGCTCCAGGCCAGGTCCATCTGTGTATTAAAAAGATAAAACACATTAATAATTTTGAAGATAAAAGCACTTCGTTCCTCATTAAAATTCTCAATCCTGCTGACCGTCTCACTTTCTCTTAGGTCTTTAATTAATTTTTTACTATTTTTCAGCTCATTTACATTTTTTCCCTTCAGGTTGAATAAGGTCACTATCTTTTCTAAAATCACATAGTTTATTGAGAGTTTAAAAGCGTAAGGTGAGGATAAAACAATGTTGAACCACCCAAACCTTCGCATTAAAAACCCTGTATTAAAACGTAAAAAATAGGACCAATAATGTTCTTTAAAAAGGGAATTAAAACAGAAACTGAAGAACTTGATTAAAAGAAACCTGTTAAAATTCGGAAAATCTTTGCCACCCTTCGGTTTGGATTTCATCACAATCTCTCTTTTAAGTTTCTCCATTCTGGAACTCCAAAAGAAGGTAAAACATGCTTTAGTAATTTTTTGCAATAAAACCGTGGGGGGAGGGAAAACCATACTGAGATATAAAAGCAGGGGTAAAATGACCATTTTAATAATTAAAACTTTTCCCTCCATGGTAAGTTTTCTCATGTTCCACATACATATTTTTTGATTTACCTTCTGCGCCACCATGTCCCAACTGATAAAACCATTATCGCACTCACTGAAGGAGACACCTAAAATCGTAATATTATCTGACACAGGGACGGGTATGTCTCTAAAAGCCATGCTTCCTATATTTAAAATATTACTTTTGTCGAAGTTCACCTTAAAACCGGAAGCACAGCAATAAAACTCAATTTGTCTGAGGGTTCTCTGAAGCGACAGGGTGTCCCTGCAAAAAACCGCTACATCGTCCATGTACCCCACTGCTTTAGCCTCTACGCCGCCACCCCCGGGCAGGGGGACTCCACGTATTAACTTATCGCGGCGAATTGTACACAGTAGAGGCTCTAATGCGCAAATAAAAAGCAGTGGGGACAAGGGACACCCCTGCTTCACCCCTGAGTCTAAAATCACGTCCTGTGTCTTAAAACCATTCACTAAAATTTTGCTTGTGCAATCTTTATAAAAGGCTTTAAGTGATAATAAAAATCCTTCAGGTATACCCATACGCTCTAAAACCTTAAAAAGATAAAAATGAGAGACACGGTCGAACGCCTTCTCGAAGTCTATAGATAAAATGGCTAATTTACCTCTTCTAGACCTCGTGTCCTCAATCACATCTTTTACCAGGTTAAGATTATCCCAGATGCTGCGGCCTGGCACCCCACACACCTGGTTAGAGTGTACAATGTGGGGTATTATGGCTTTTAATCTATTTGCGCACACTTTTGCCATTATTTTATAGTCGCTATTCAGAAGGGTTATTGGTCTCCAGTTCTTCAAAACTGCGATGTCACCTTTCTTATGTAGCAGGGAGACCTCACCCTTCCGCCAGGACTTAGGCAGCATCTTGGAATTAAAAACTTCATAAAAAAGGCTAAAAAGATCCTCTTTTAAAATGTCATAAAATTTGACATAAAACTCACTGGGTATACCGTCCGGTCCGGGAACTTTTCCGGCTTTAAAACTCTTTACCGTTTCTAAAACCTCCTGCTCCGTCAGCTCCTGTAATAAAAAATTCTGGGAGACAGGGTCTAAAACAGTAGTAATCTCCTTCAGTGAGTCACGCATAAAATTATGATCCACAGTTTTAACACTAAAAAGGTCAGCATAAAACTCATGAACTTTACTTAAAATACCCTGTACATCTGACACACCTTCAATATTTTTAATAATAGCCTTTTTATTGTTAATTTTTTTAAAAAAGTACCTGGAGCAGGTCTCATTCTCCTCCACATGCTGAATTTTGGAACGAAAAATGATTTCTTTGCCTTTCTGCTCCAGGCACTGAGCTATTTCTTTTTTTAAATTAGTGATGTCAGTTTTAACGTCAATTTCATTATCTCTCATCTTGTACAGGGTCTGCAGACGGGTGCTGAGAATTTTAAAAAAAGCATGTTTTTCTCTGGCTTTCGCCACGCTCTTTTTAATAAAAAATTCCTTTATTCTTTTTTTCATTTTCTCCCACCATGCACTGATGGGAGTACGCATGTCTCTCCCCCGCCTGCATTTTTGGTAAAATTCAATAAAATCAGTAAAAACCTGTGGATCATCTAAAAGGGAAACATTTAACTTCCAGGACTTCTTACACACCGGTTTATTAAAATCACGCTTTACATAAAATGATAAAAGCTTGTGATCTGAGAAAACATTAGTTAAAACTTCACAATTAAAAGGCAGTACATTCTCATTACAAAAAATAAAATCTATCCTGGAGCTACAGGTGGCGTTGCTCCAGGTAACGCCGGCTTCCTCTGGGCTGCTCCTATTACATTCTTTGTACAAATCTGTTAATTTAAAATCATTTACAATATCTTTGAGCAGTCCAGAGGTCTTATCGTAATTCCTACTTGTAGTACTGGTAAGCCGGCGTTCCCCCCTCAGGATACAGTTAAAATCACCTGCGAGGATAAAAGGCTCAGTTGTATTAATAAAAAGAGGTAACATTTCTAGCATCTCTGCTCTCTCATTTTTGTCAGGTGAGCCGTAAAAATTTAAAAACTGCCATTTTACGCCGTCAATAAAAGCTTTAACCAATAAAATACGTCCTGGAAGAATCTCTTGAATAAAATCAATAAAAACGTTTCCCTTAAAAAGAATGGCGACCCCTGCTGATCTGGACTCGTTAGATCCAGACCAGACTGATGGACCATACTTCCAATCCTCTTTGTATTTATGGTACTTCATTGCATGGGGAATGCCGCACTCCTGCAGGAAAAAAACAGAGGCTGCCAGGCCAGATAAAAAACTGAAGAGAGCAACCCTTCTGACTTTGGACTTGGCGCCCCTCACGTTGAGGGAGATCCCCTTTATTTCAGACATCGTGGAGTTTTAATTGTGTTAGTCTTGATTTTAAAAAATAAATAATCGTGTTACTTAAAATCAGACTTGGCTTCCACCAGCAATACCAGAAATCTCGCTTGAACTCATCTCCCCGCCCTCGTCTGACTCTAGCGAGAAAGGGGATGATTCAGGAGAGGAACTACCTTCCGTGAGCGTCGAGCCAACAGCCCTCATCTCGTATACAGGGAGTCCAGATTCACACAGCCTTACCTGGGTCTCTAACGGCTGACCATATAGGTCTGTATCGGGTGGGTCCCCCAAGGGCCCCGCCGCTCCCCCCTGAGGCCGTGCAGGCCGTGCAGGCCGTTCTAGAGGGGGAGGTTGCGCACATGGCGGGGTGTCGGTTGGCTCGGGGGGAACAGTGCCCACCCTCCTCACCAGTAACGACGAGGGGGCGGTCCTAGGAGGAGCCTCACTTTGCTTTACGGACGTATCCATTTGCTCCTCCCCTGTCACCCCCCTACCGGCACGCTCCTGTTTACCCTTTTTACGGGGACCCACTTTCAGCCAACCTTCCTCTTCAGACTCCGTATCTAGAGACCCAGGATTGGGAGCAGGCCCGGCATCCACTGAGCAACCAGCACTCTGGGATGCCTCAGTTATCTCACTGGCCTGCCCCTTCTCAGCCTTACGTTTGGCTTGGCGTTTTTCCTTCGCACTGGACTCCCTTCTCTCCTCTGAGGCTGTTGGCTGTGAGGTACCTGCTTTGGCTCCAACAGACCGTACCCTTGAAGCCCAAGGTACCCCGCTGCTCCTTTGCAGCACTGGCTTGTTCCTCTCCCTGAGGGCGGGGCTGGTCCGCTGGTGGAGCACGTGGGGGCGCCCCGGGTTGCTCTTCTTCTCCGCTTCGGTACCTATGAGGACAAGAAAAATACAAGTGACCAGTTTTTTGACAAAAGTTGCATTTTTTTTCTTCTGTGCACTCCCTTATATTGTGCTCTTTGCTTCCACAGTTTCTGCAGGTGACATCGCAGTTAAAACTGGTATGTCCATAGGTACCACAAGCCCTGCAGAAGTTTGGCATCCCTGAGAAGTAGAGGTCGCCATTCACATTTCCAATTTTAAAACGAGCCGGTGGTAATCTCGTTTCTTGGGTGGAGGGGTCCTTAATCAGCGTAACTAAAAACTTCCATTTGGCGGTCCACACTCCACACTCGTTCATCACTTTCCCCAGGAGTTTGACATTTTTGAAGTAGGCAGCTAGAAATGCTGCCACTTCCATATCTCTCACATATGGGGAATACATTTTAATCACCACGAGTTTGGTTATTTCAAATTCATGCTCTACTACCTTGACTCCCGCTGCTACGAGTTCACCTTGTTTCCTCTCAGCTCGGTCCATAGCATCACGGAGTATTCCTTCTCCCATGAAGGTGACATCGTAGATTCCTCGCTTCGGGTAGTCCTGGATAGCCAAGAGCTCGTTCTTGTGGACCGCCAGCAGATCTTCCAAAATGGCGTGGACTAAAAATTTAATACCACGGGGACCGCCTCCACCCTCTGCCACGATAAATCGTGCAGAATTCTTAAGCCGGGCGTACACCGGCACCGCATCGGGTTCGCCTGCCATTAGCGTGGCCAGGTCGAACCGCACAGCTTTCGCTGCGCCCCTTGTCTTACGGAGACCAAGGGGCTGGGGGGGATCGCAACTCGTTGCTCAGGACTAAGCCTCTCTCCCAAATAGCAGCACGGGGGTGAAGTCCAGGCGAACCTGGACGATCCCCCGAGGCCGAGAGAGAGGGTACCTGAGCACCTTCTGACCAAAAACCTCCTGTATAAATACACTTGGTCTTAGCCAAAAGGCCGAGAAGCGATAACCCGAACGGGCCGCGCGTTGCCCGAGCCTGCCCGATACTGCTGTTCAGCCCTTGCAGCGATTCAGCCTACTTCTAGGCAATTCCATGGGGCCCTGCAGGCTCACACACTCACAGCAACACGGGAGGTGAATAGAGGCCGGAGAGGAAGCCAGACAGGATTTGCTTCTTTTGCTTGCACCACAATGCAGTGCTGAAAGAGGAGGAATCTACATAAAAACGCCTTCCTGGCAACGCCCAAATGCCCTGCTGCCATGCAGATAAACACTGGCAGCGGCAGCAAGTGCATGCCCACAGCCACCCCTTGTTCCTTCACACCTTGTATCAGCTGTAATCCAGTCCAGTCCAGTGCTGCCTGCTGAGCAGCACTGACCAACACTGCCTGGGCCCAGGCTTTTATCTCTGAGGCCCCATTATGATGTCAGAAAGCTGGCTCTGGCTCCTCAGGGCTCCACTATGACACGTGCAAAGTTCCGTCTGAACTTTATATTAGACGGTGCGGCTCAGTCAGTCACTCAGTGTTGCCTGAGAGGGCAACACTGCAACAGCCGGCCGCCAGGCTGTCTTTTTTTGCACAGCTAGTTGCCTCCAGGAGGCCACAAGAGGGAGACAAGGGACTGCAAAATGGAAAATAAGCATCCACCAACTTTACAGACAACTTCTCCTTGCTCCTACAACCTCCATCCTTGCACTGTTTGTTATTCTTCTAGGTAACATAGTAACAAATCCAAATTGCTGCTCTCTTTGTAGGCAAGCAAGGCTTTGTTGCAACTGCAATTCTTACTCCTTCTTGAAATGTAGGGACGACAGTACATTCCATCACATCCATCTAGTGTACACAGGTAGGTCCATTGTGGCGGGCGGGCGGGCGGGCGGGCGGCTTTAATGGCTGTTTGCTGTTCCCCTACTCCACTTCACTATTTGACTGTGGTGCTGCATCAATCAGTGGCTGGCTCAGGTGCAGCTCTTTAACTTACCTATAAGGGAGGGCGGAGAGAAGACAAGGAAGGTGAATGAGCTGTTCCAATGTGAAATGCCGGAAACACAGACACACAGACGACACAAAACAAGAGGTGGCAATGTATTCATTAATTGCATTTAATCAATTAGCTCATTATCACTCATGCATTGTCCAACAGGTGTTGAAATAATGGGATTAAAAGGGGAGATCCCTTCAGAAAGACAGAAACAATGGCAAACACAAAAAACACTTTTGGAATCTGATTTTAGTCAACACATAAGGAAAGGGTGCACCGGTCCTGGAAATACTGCAATACCAGGTCAATGCGTGGAGTGGACAGAGCAAGCTCTATTTCCATCTCCCTGTTCTAAAAATCCATTTAATATATGGTCCCCAGATAGGGGACGTATCAGATATTAAACTGATAAGAACAGATACTACACTTGATCTTAGCCAAAAGGCCGAGAAGCGATAACCCGAACGGGCCGCGCGTTGCCCGAGCCTGCCCGATACTGCTGTTCAGCCCTTGCAGCGATTCAGCCTACTTCTAGGCAATTCCATGGGGCCCTGCAGGCTCACACACTCACAGCTACACGGGAGGTGAATAAAGGCCGGAGAGGAAGGCAGACAGGATTTGCTTCTTTTGCTTGCACCACAATGCAGTGCTGAAAGAGGAGGAATCTACATAAAAACGCCTTCCTGGCAACGCCCAAATGCCCTGCTGCCATGCAGATAAACACTGGCAGCGGCAGCAAGTGCATGCCCACAGCCACCCCTTGTTCCTTCACACCTTGTATCAGCTGTAATCCAGTCCAGTCCAGTGCTGCCTGCTGAGCAGCACTGACCAACACTGCCTGGGCCCAGGCTTTTATCTCTGAGGCCCCATTATGATGTCAGAAAGCTGGCTCTGGCTCCTCAGGGCTCCACTGTGACACGTGCAAAGTTCCGTCTGAACTTTATATAAGACGGTGCGGCTCAGTCAGTCACTCAGTGTTGCCTGAGAGGGCAACACTGCAACAGCCGGCCGCCAGGCTGTCTTTTTTTGCACAGCTAGTTGCCTCCAGGAGGCCACAAGAGGGAGACAAGGGACTGCAAAATGGAAAATAAGCATCCACCAACTTTACAGACAACTTCTCCTTGCTCCTACAACCTCCATCCTTGCACAGTTTGTTATTCTTCTAGGTAACATAGTAACAAATCCAAATTGCTGCTCTCTTTGTAGGCCAGCAAGGCTTTGTTGCAACTGCAATTCTTACTCCTTCTTGAAATGTAGGGACGACAGTACATTCCATCACATCCATCTAGTGTACACAGGTAGGTCCATTGTGGCGGGCGGGCGGCTTTAATGGTTGTTTGCTGTTCCCCTACTCCACTCCACTATTTGACTGTGGTGCTGCATCAATCAGTGGCTGGCTCAGGTGCAGCTCTTTAACTTACCTAAAAGGGAGGGTGGAGAGAAGACAAGGAAGGTGAATGAGCTGTTCCAATGTGAAATGCCGGAAACACAGACACACAGACGACACAAAACAAGAGGTGGCAATGTATTCATTAATTGCATTTAATCAATTAGCTCATTATCACTCATGCATTGTCCAACAGGTGTTGAAATAATGGGATTAAAAGGGGAGATCCCTTCAGAAAGACAGAAACAATGGCAAACACAAAAAACACTTTTGGAATCTGATTTTAGTCAACACATAAGGAAAGGGTGCACCGGTCCTGGAAATACTGCAATACCAGGTCAATGCGTGGAGTGGACAGAGCAAGCTCTATTTCCATCTCCCTGTTCTAAAAATCCATTTAATATATGGTCCCCAGATATAGGGGACGTATCAGATATTAAACTGATAAGAACAGATACTACACTTGATCTTAGCCAAAAGGCCGAGAAGCGATAACCCGAACGGGCCGCGCGTTGCCCGAGCCTGCCCGATACTGCTGTTCAGCCCTTGCAGCGATTCAGCCTACTTCTAGGCAATTCCATGGGGCCCTGCAGGCTCACACACTCACAGCTACACGGGAGGTGAATAAAGGCCGGAGAGGAAGCCAGACAGGATTTGCTTCTTTTGCTTGCACCACAATGCAGTGCTGAAAGAGGAGGAATCTACATAAAAACGCCTTCCTGGCAACGCCCAAATGCCCTGCTGCCATGCAGATAAACACTGGCAGCGGCAGCAAGTGCATGCCCACAGCCACCCCTTGTTCCTTCACACCTTGTATCAGCTGTAATCCAGTCCAGTCCAGTGCTGCCTGCTGAGCAGCACTGACCAACACTGCCTGGGCCCAGGCTTTTATCTCTGAGGCCCCATTATGATGTCAGAAAGCTGGCTCTGGCTCCTCAGGGCTCCACTATGACACGTGCAAAGTTCCGTCTGAACTTTATATAAGACGGTGCGGCTCAGTCAGTCACTCAGTGTTGCCTGAGAGGGCAACACTGCAACAGCCGGCCGCCAGGCTGTCTTTTTTTGCACAGCTAGTTGCCTCCAGGAGGCCACAAGAGGGAGACAAGGGACTGCAAAATGGAAAATAAGCATCCACCAACTTTACAGACAACTTCTCCTTGCTCCTACAACCTCCATCCTTGCACAGTTTGTTATTCTTCTAGGTAACATAGTAACAAATCCAAATTGCTGCTCTCTTTGTAGGCAAGCAAGGCTTTGTTGCAACTGCAATTCTTACTCCTTCTTGAAATGTAGGGACGACAGTACATGCCATCACATCCATCTAGTGTACACAGGTAGGTCCATTGTGGCGGGCGGGCGGGCGGCTTTAATGGCTGTTTGCTGTTCCCCTACTCCACTCCACTATTTGACTGTGGTGCTGCATCAATCAGTGGCTGGCTCAGGTGCAGCTCTTTAACTTACCTAAAAGGGAGGGCGGACAGTAGACAAGGAAGGTGAATGAGCTGTTCCAATGTGAAATGCCGGAAACACAGACACACAGACGACACAAAACAAGAGGTGGCAATGTATTCAATAATTGCATTTAATCAATTAGCTCATTATCACTCATGCATTGTCCAACAGGTGTTGAAATAATGGGATTAAAAGGGGAGATCCCTTCAGAAAGACAGAAACAATGGCAAACACAAAAAACACTTTTGGAATCTGATTTTAGTCAACACATAAGGAAAGGGTGCACCAGTCCTGGAAATACTGCAATACCAGGTCAATGCGTGGAGTGGACAGAGCAAGCTCTATTTCCATCTCCCTGTTCTAAAAATCCATTTAATATATGGTCCCCAGATAGGGGACGTATCAGATATTAAACTGATAAGAACAGATACTACACTTGATCTTAGCCAAAAGGCCGAGAAGCGATAACCCGAACGGGCCGCGCGTTGCCCGAGCCTGCCCGATACTGCTGTTCAGCCCTTGCAGCGATTCAGCCTACTTCTAGGCAATTCCATGGGGCCCTGCAGGCTCACACACTCACAGCTACACGGGAGGTGAATAAAGGCCGGAGAGGAAGCCAGACAGGATTTGCTTCTTTTGCTTGCACCACAATGCAGTGCTGAAAGAGGAGGAATCTACATAAAAACGCCTTCCTGGAAATGCCCAAATGCCCTGCTGCCATGCAGATAAACACTGGCAGCGGCAGCAAGTGCATGCCCACAGCCACCCCTTGTTCCTTCACACCTTGTATCAGCTGTAATCCAGTCCAGTCCAGTGCTGCCTGCTGAGCAGCACTGACCAACACTGCCTGGGCCCAGGCTTTTATCTCTGAGGCCCCATTATGATGTCAGAAAGCTGGCTCTGGCTCCTCAGGGCTCCACTATGACACGTGCAAAGTTCCGTCTGAACTTTATATAAGACGGTGCGGCTCAGTCAGTCACTCAGTGTTGCCTGAGAGGGCAACACTGCAACAGCCGGCCGCCAGGCTGTCTTTTTTTGCACAGCTAGTTGCCTCCAGGAGGCCACAAGAGGGAGACAAGGGACTGCAAAATGGAAAATAAGCATCCACCAACTTTACAGACAACTTCTCCTTGCTCCTACAACCTCCATCCTTGCACTGTTTGTTATTCTTCTAGGTAACATAGTAACAAATCCAAATTGCTGCTCTCTTTGTAGGCAAGCAAGGCTTTGTTGCAACTGCAATTCTTACTCCTTCTTGAAATGTAGGGACGACAGTACATTCCATCACATCCATCTAGTGTACACAGGTAGGTCCATTGTGGCGGGCGGGCGGGCGGGCGGCTTTAATGGCTGTTTGCTGTTCCCCTACTCCACTTCACTATTTGACTGTGGTGCTGCATCAATCAGTGGCTGGCTCAGGTGCAGCTCTTTAACTTACCTAAAAGGGAGGGCGGAGAGAAGACAAGGAAGGTGAATGAGCTGTTCCAATGTGAAATGCCGGAAACACAGACACACAGACGACACAAAACAAGAGGTGGCAATGTATTCATTAATTGCATTTAATCAATTAGCTCATTATCACTCATGCATTGTCCAACAGGTGTTGAAATAATGGGATTAAAAGGGGAGATCCCTTCAGAAAGACAGAAACAATGGCAAACACAAAAAACACTTTTGGAATCTGATTTTAGTCAACACATAAGGAAAGGGTGCACCGGTCCTGGAAATACTGCAATACCAGGTCAATGCGTGGAGTGGACAGAGCAAGCTCTATTTCCATCTCCCTGTTCTAAAAATCCATTTAATATATGGTCCCCAGATAGGGGACGTATCAGATATTAAACTGATAAGAACAGATACTACACTTGATCTTAGCCAAAAGGCCGAGAAGCGATAACCCGAACGGGCCGCGCGTTGCCCGAGCCTGCCCGATACTGCTGTTCAGCCCTTGCAGCGATTCAGCCTACTTCTAGGCAATTCCATGGGGCCCTGCAGGCTCACACACTCACAGCTACACGGGAGGTGAATAAAGGCCGGAGAGGAAGGCAGACAGGATTTGCTTCTTTTGCTTGCACCACAATGCAGTGCTGAAAGAGGAGGAATCTACATAAAAACGCCTTCCTGGCAACGCCCAAATGCCCTGCTGCCATGCAGATAAACACTGGCAGCGGCAGCAAGTGCATGCCCACAGCCACCCCTTGTTCCTTCACACCTTGTATCAGCTGTAATCCAGTCCAGTCCAGTGCTGCCTGCTGAGCAGCACTGACCAACACTGCCTGGGCCCAGGCTTTTATCTCTGAGGCCCCATTATGATGTCAGAAAGCTGGCTCTGGCTCCTCAGGGCTCCACTGTGACACGTGCAAAGTTCCGTCTGAACTTTATATAAGACGGTGCGGCTCAGTCAGTCACTCAGTGTTGCCTGAGAGGGCAACACTGCAACAGCCGGCCGCCAGGCTGTCTTTTTTTGCACAGCTAGTTGCCTCCAGGAGGCCACAAGAGGGAGACAAGGGACTGCAAAATGGAAAATAAGCATCCACCAACTTTACAGACAACTTCTCCTTGCTCCTACAACCTCCATCCTTGCACAGTTTGTTATTCTTCTAGGTAACATAGTAACAAATCCAAATTGCTGCTCTCTTTGTAGGCCAGCAAGGCTTTGTTGCAACTGCAATTCTTACTCCTTCTTGAAATGTAGGGACGACAGTACATTCCATCACATCCATCTAGTGTACACAGGTAGGTCCATTGTGGCGGGCGGGCGGGCGGCTTTAATGGCTGTTTGCTGTTCCCCTACTCCACTCCACTATTTGACTGTGGTGCTGCATTAATCAGTGGCTGGCTCAGGTGCAGCTCTTTAACTTACCTAAAAGGGAGGGTGGAGAGAAGACAAGGAAGGTGAATGAGCTGTTCCAATGTGAAATGCCGGAAACACAGACACACAGATGACACAAAACAAGAGGTGGCAATGTATTCATTAATTGCATTTAATCAATTAGCTCATTATCACTCATGCATTGTCCAACAGGTGTTGAAATAATGGGATTAAAAGGGGAGATCCCTTCAGAAAGACAGAAATAATGGCAAACACAAAAAACACTTTTGGAATCTGATTTTAGTCAACACATAAGGAAAGGGTGCACCGGTCCTGGAAATACTGCAATACCAGGTCAATGCGTGGAGTGGACAGAGCAAGCTCTATTTCCATCTCCCTGTTCTAAAAATCCATTTAATATATGGTCCCCAGATAGGGGACGTATCAGATATTAAACTGATAAGAACAGATACTACACTTGATCTTAGCCAAAAGGCCGAGAAGCGATAACCCGAACGGGCCGCGCGTTGCCCGAGCCTGCCCGATACTGCTGTTCAGCCCTTGCAGCGATTCAGCCTACTTCTAGGCAATTCCATGGGGCCCTGCAGGCTCACACACTCACAGCTACACGGGAGGTGAATAAAGGCCGGAGAGGAAGCCAGACAGGATTTGCTTCTTTTGCTTGCACCACAATGCAGTGCTGAAAGAGGAGGAATCTACATAAAAACGCCTTCCTGGCAACGCCCAAATGCCCTGCTGCCATGCAGATAAACACTGGCAGCGGCAGCAAGTGCATGCCCACAGCCACCCCTTGTTCCTTCACACCTTGTATCAGCTGTAATCCAGTCCAGTCCAGTGCTGCCTGCTGAGCAGCACTGACCAACACTGCCTGGGCCCAGGCTTTTATCTCTGAGGCCCCATTATGATGTCAGAAAGCTGGCTCTGGCTCCTCAGGGCTCCACTATGACACGTGCAAAGTTCCGTCTCAACTTTATATAAGACGGTGCGGCTCAGTCAGTCACTCAGTGTTGCCTGAGAGGGCAACACTGCAACAGCCGGCCGCCAGGCTGTCTTTTTTTGCACAGCTAGTTGCCTCCAGGAGGCCACAAGAGGGAGACAAGGGACTGCAAAATGGAAAATAAGCATCCACCAACTTTACAGACAACTTCTCCTTGCTCCTACAACCTCCATCCTTGCACAGTTTGTTATTCTTCTAGGTAACATAGTAACAAATCCAAATTGCTGCTCTCTTTGTAGGCAAGCAAGGCTTTGTTGCAACTGCAATTCTTACTCCGTCTTGAAATGTAGGGACGACAGTACATGCCATCACATCCATCTAGTGTACACAGGTAGGTCCATTGTGGCGGGTGGGCGGGCGGCTTTAATGGCTGTTTGCTGTTCCCCTACTCCACTCCACTATTTGACTGTGGTGCTGCATCAATCAGTGGCTGGCTCAGGTGCAGCTCTTTAACTTACCTAAAAGGGTGGGCGGACAGTAGACAAGGAAGGTGAATGAGCTGTTCCAATGTGAAATGCCGGAAACACAGACACACAGACGACACAAAACAAGAGGTGGCAATGTATTCAATAATTGCATTTAATCAATTAGCTCATTATCACTCATGCATTGTCCAACAGGTGTTGAAATAATGGGATTAAAAGGGGAGATCCCTTCAGAAAGACAGAAACAATGGCAAACACAAAAAACACTTTTGGAATCTGATTTTAGTCAACACATAAGGAAAGGGTGCACCAGTCCTGGAAATACTGCAATACCAGGTCAATGCGTGGAGTGGACAGAGCAAGCTCTATTTCCATCTCCCTGTTCTAAAAATCCATTTAATATATGGTCCCCAGATAGGGGACGTATCAGATATTAAACTGATAAGAACAGATACTACACTTGATCTTAGCCAAAAGGCCGAGAAGCGATAACCCGAACGGGCCGCGCGTTGCCCGAGCCTGCCCGATACTGCTGTTCAGCCCTTGCAGCGATTCAGCCTACTTCTAGGCAATTCCATGGGGCCCTGCAGGCTCACACACTCACAGCTACACGGGAGGTGAATAAAGGCCGGAGAGGAAGCCAGACAGGATTTGCTTCTTTTGCTTGCACCACAATGCAGTGCTGAAAGAGGAGGAATCTACATAAAAACGCCTTCCTGGAAATGCCCAAATGCCCTGCTGCCATGCAGATAAACACTGGCAGCGGCAGCAAGTGCATGCCCACAGCCACCCCTTGTTCCTTCACACCTTGTATCAGCTGTAATCCAGTCCAGTCCAGTGCTGCCTGCTGAGCAGCACTGACCAACACTGCCTGGGCCCAGGCTTTTATCTCTGAGGCCCCATTATGATGTCAGAAAGCTGGCTCTGGCTCCTCAGGGCTCCACTATGACACGTGCAAAGTTCCGTCTGAACTTTATATAAGACGGTGCGGCTCAGTCAGTCACTCAGTGTTGCCTGAGAGGGCAACACTGCAACAGCCGGCCGCCAGGCTGTCTTTTTTTGCACAGCTAGTTGCCTCCAGGAGGCCACAAGAGGGAGACAAGGGACTGCAAAATGGAAAATAAGCATCCACCAACTTTACAGACAACTTCTCCTTGCTCCTACAACCTCCATCCTTGCACAGTTTGTTATTCTTCTAGGTAACATAGTAACAAATCCAAATTGCTGCTCTCTTTGTAGGCAAGCAAGGCTTTGTTGCAACTGCAATTCTTACTCCTTCTTGAAATGTAGGGACGACAGTACATTCCATCACATCCATCTAGTGTACACAGGTAGGTCCATTGTGGCGGGCGGGCGGGCGGCTTTAATGGCTGTTTGCTGTTCCCCTACTCCACTCCACTATTTGACTGTGGTGCTGCATCAATCAGTGGCTGGCTCAGGTGCAGCTCTTTAACTTACCTAAAAGGGAGGGCGGAGAGAAGACAAGGAAGGTGAATGAGCTGTTCCAATGTGAAATGCCGGAAACACAGACACACAGACGACACAAAACAAGAGGTGGCAATGTATTCATTAATTGCATTTAATCAATTAGCTCATTATCACTCATGCATTGTCCAACAGGTGTTGAAATAATGGGATTAAAAGGGGAGATCCCTTCAGAAAGACAGAAACAATGGCAAACACAAGAAACACTTTTGGAATCTGATTTTAGTCAACCCATAAGGAAAGGGTGCACCGGTCCTGGAAATACTGCAATACCAGGTCAATGCGTGGAGTGGACAGAGCAAGCTCTATTTCCATCTCCCTGTTCTAAAAATCCATTTAATATATGGTCCCCAGATAGGGGACGTATCAGATATTAAACTGATAAGAACAGATTTTTTTTCAGTTGGCTACCCCCTCGCGGGGGTGTCAATGATTTATTAATAAAAATTCAATTTTACAATAGATAACACAACAATTACATCAAACATTTTCATATTGTTACAATAGTAAAAATCAAATTACATTAATATTTATAGGGGGACATGGTGGCAAATCTTTATTTATTGGAGTTCCAGTCAGTCACAAACCATTTATTTAGAAGGGTGGCATTTGCTTTCCTGTCAATTAAATAATATAAATACATCTCACTAAAACAAAGACCTAAAACATCATCCGTTGTTAAAACGTCGTGTTTAAAAAGAAGGATGTTCCTGGCCTTCCAAAGAGCTTCTTTAGCGCAATTCATCGTCTTCCATGCTATTGTCTTCTGATTCGCGGTCGGGCATCCAAATTGTCCATATAAAATATCATCGTAACATAAGTCCTGCAGGTCTGCCATCTTTTCCATAAGAGGGAATATCTTTTTCCAAAAATGTTGTGCAAAGTAACATGTCCAAAGTAAATGACGCACTGTCTCCTCAGCCTGGCAGCCTTCCCTCGGGCAGACGGCAGACCTCGCGAATCTTCTTCTGTATTGGAATGCCCGGCATGGAAGACATTGATGAATGCAGCTCCAGGCCAGGTCCTTCTGTGTGTTAAAGAGATAAAATATGTTAGACATTTTCCAGATAAAACCACTACGTTTTTCGTTAAAATTGTCTATTCTGCTGACCGCATCCTCTCTTTTTAGGTCGATTAAAAGCTTCTTGCTATTTTTAAGATCATTAATACTCTTCCCTTTTAATTTAAATAAAGCAACTATTTTTTCTAAAATTACATATTGTGGGGGTAAATTAAAAGCATAAGGTGAGGTTAAAATAATCTGGAACCACCCACACCTTCGCATAAAAAACCCTGTATTATAACGTAAATAAAACGACCAATAGTGCTCTTTAAAAAGGGAATTAAAACAGAAGCTAAAAAATTTTAGTAAAAGAAACCTATTAAAATCTGGAAAGTCTTTGCCACCCTTTGGTTTGGACTTCATCACGATTCCTCTCTTTAATTTCTCCATTCTGGAACTCCAAAAGAAAGTAAAACAAGCTTTGGTTATTTTTCTCAGTAAAACCGTGGGAGGAGGGAAAACCATACTCAGATATAAAAGCAGGGGTAAAATGACCATTTTAATAATTAAAATTTTTCCCTCCATAGTAAGCTTCCTCATATTCCACATACATATCTTCTTGTTTACTTTCTGCGCCACCATGTCCCAACTGATAAAACCATTGTCGTACTCACTGAAGGAGACCCCTAAAATTTTAATATTATCCGACACAGGAACTGGTATGTCACTAAAAACCATGCTTCCTATGCTTAAAATACTACTCTTGCTAAAGTTTATCTTAAAACTGGAAGCACAGCAATAAAACTCTATCTGCTTGAGGGCTCTCTGAAGCGACCGGGTGTCCCTGCATAATACCGCTACATCATCCATGTACCCCACTGCTTTAGCCTCTATGCCGCCTCCCCCTGGTAGGGGGACTCCACGTATCAACTTGTCTCGGCGAATTGCGCATAATAGAGGCTCTAACGCACATATAAAAAGCAGTGGGGACAAGGGACACCCCTGCTTCACCCCAGAGTTTAAAAATACGTCCTGTGTCTTAAAACCATTTACTAAAATCTTACTTGTACAATTTTTATAAAAGGCTTTGATGGATAATAAAAATCCTTCAGGTATACCCATACGCTCTAAAACCTTAAACAAATAAAAGTGAGAGACACGGTCAAAAGCTTTTTCAAAGTCTATTGATAAAATTGCTAAATTATTCTTCTTAGACCTCGTGTCCTCAATCACATCTTTAATAAGGTTAAGATTGTCCCAGATGCTGCGGCCTGGCACCCCACATACTTGGTTGGAATGTATTATGTGGGGTATTATGGCTTTCATCCGGTTCGCACATAATTTAGCCATGATCTTGTAGTCGCTGTTTAGAAGGGTTATTGGTCTCCAGTTCTTTAAAACTGCGATGTCACCCGTCTTGTATAATAGGGAGACCTCACCCTTCTGCCAGGACTTAGGCAGCATCTTGGATTTAAAAACTTCTGCGTATAGTAAAAACAAATCTTCTTTTAAAAGATCATAAAATTTTACATAAAACTCACTGGGTATACCGTCCGGACCAGGAACTTTACCTGCTTTAAAACTTTTAACTGTTTCTAAAATCTCCTGCTCCGTCAGGTCCTGCAATAAAAAATTCTGGGAGACAGGGTCTAAAACAGTGGTAATCTCCTTCAGTGAGTCACGCATAAAATCACGATCCACAGTCTTAACATTAAAAAGGTCAGTATAAAACTCATGAACTTTACTTAAAAGACCCTGTACATCCGACACACCTTCAATATTTTTGATGACAGCCCTTTTATTGTTGATTTTTTTAAAAAAGTACCTGGAGCAGGTCTCGTTCTCCTCTATGTTTTGAATTTTTGAACGAAAGATTATTTCTTTACCTTTCTGCTCCAGGCACTGGGCTATCTCCTTTTTAAGGTCGGTGATGTCGGCTTCCACTTCTATTTCATTGTCTCGCATTTTGTACAGGGTCTGCAGACGGGTGTTTAATGTATTAAAAACAGCATATTTTATTTTGGCTTTTACCACACTCTTTTTAATAAAAAAATCTTTTATTTTACTTTTCATCTTCTCCCACCATGCACTGATGGGAGCTCTGGTATCTCTCACCCGCCTGCTTTTCTTGTAAAATTCAATAAAATCGGTTAAAACCTGTGGATCATCTAAAAGGGAAACATTCATCTTCCAGGACTTCTTACAAATAAGATTATTAAGATCACGCTTCACATAAAAAGATAAAAGCCTATGATCTGAAAACACGTTGGTTAAAACTTCACATTTAAAAGGCAGTAAGTTCTCATTACAAAATATAAAATCTATCCTGGAGCTACAGGTGGCGTTGCTCCAGGTAACGCCGGCTTCCTCTGGACTGCTCCTGTTACATTCTTTGTAAACATCTTTTAAATTAAAATCGCTCACCATATTTTTGAGCAGTCCAGAGGTCTTATCGTAATTTCTGCTTGTAGCACTTGTAAGCCGGCGTTCCCCTCTCAGGATACAGTTAAAATCACCTGCGAGGATAAAAGGCTCAGTTGTGTTAATAAAAAGAGGTAAAACTTCTAGCATTTCTGCCCTCTCATTTTTATCAGGTGAGCCATAAAAATTTAAAAACTGCCATTTCACACCGTCAATAAAAGCCTTAACCAATAAAATACGTCCTGGTAAGATTTCTTGAATAAAATCAATTAAAACGTTTCCCTTAAATAGAATGGCGACCCCTGCTGATCTGGACTCGTTTGATCCAGACCAGACGGATGGACCATATTTCCAATCTTCTTTATATTTGGTGTACTTCATCGTATGGGGAATACCGCACTCCTGCAGGAAAAAAACAGAGGCTGCCAGGCAAGATAAAAAATTGAAGAGAGCAACCCTTCTTACTTTAGACTTGGCGCCCCTCACGTTGAGGGATATTCCCTTTAGTTCAGACATTGTGGAGTTTTGAATGCGTATTTGATTTTAAAATAATAAATAGTAGCGGTATTTTAAAATCACACATTTTCTCCACCAGCAATACCAAATATCTCACTTGGGCTCAGATACCCGCCCCCGTCCGAATCATTTGTCAGGAGGGAGAACGAAGGAGAGGAACTACCTTCGCTGAGGGTAACGCCAGCAACCAAGCTTCTGCGTACGGGGAGCCCAAACTCATTCGGATCTCCCTGGGTCTCAAACGGTTGACCGTCTAGGTCGGGTGGGTCCCCTAGGGGGCCCGCACCTCCCCCCTGGGACCGTGCAGGCCCTTCTGGAGGGGGAGGTTGCGCACAATGTGGGGTGTCAGTTTCCACGGGGGGAACAGTGCCCGCCCTCCTCACCAGTCGCGGCGAGGAGGGGGTTCTAGGAGGAGCCGCATCGTTTTTCACCGTTGTGTCCATCTGCTCCTCCCCTGTCTCCCCCCTACTGACTCTGGCTTGCCTCCCTTTTTTTCGGGGACCCACCGGCACCTCGTCCTCTTCCTCCGACGAGGATGCCAGAGACCCAGGGCTTGGAGCAGGCCCGGCACCCCCTGAGCAACCAGCCTTCTGGGATGCCTCAGTTTTTCCGGCCTGCTCCTTTTCCGCCTTCCGCTTAGTCTGCCGCTTTTCCTTCGCACTGGGCTCCCCTTTATCCTCCAAGGTTGCTGGCTGCGAGGTACCTGTTTTGGCTCCAGTCCCTCGCACCTTTGAAGCCCAGGTACCTCTCTCCTCTTTCGTGTGGCTGGTCTGTTCCTCTCCCTGGGGACGGGTTTGGTCCGCTGGTGGAGCACGTGGGGGCGCTCCGGGTTGCTCATCTTCTTCGCCTCGGTACCTATAGGGGCAAGAAAAATACAGATGACCAGTTTTCTGACAAAAGTTACATTTTTTTTCTCCTGTGCATTCTCTAATTGTGTGCTCTTTGCTTCCGCAGTTCCTGCAGGTGACATCGCAGTTGTAACTGGTATGCCCATAGGTACCGCAGGCCCTGCAGAAGTTTGGCATCCCCGAGAAGTAGAGGTCGCCATTCACTGTTCCAATTTTAAAACGAGCCGGTGGGAGTCTCGTATTTTGGGTGGAGGGGTCCTTTATCAAAGTCACTAAGTACTTCCACTTGACGGTCCACACACCGCACTCGTTCATAACTCTCCCCATAAGCTTGATGTTCTTGAAGTAGGCAGCTAAGAATGCTGCCACTTCCTGGTCCTTCACATATGGGGAATACATCTTAATCACCACGAGTTTGGTTACCTCAAAAGCATGCTCTATTACCTGGACTCCCAAAGACGTGAGTTGAACTTTTTCCCTCTCAGCTTTGTCCATAGCATCACGGAGGATACCTTCTCCAACAAAAGTTATGTCAAAAACTCCACGCCTTGGGTAATCCTGGATCGCCAAAATTTCATGCTTGCGGACCGCCAGCAACTTCTCGAGGATTTCGTATACGAGGAACTTGACACCTCGTGGACCGCCTCCACCCTCTGCCAAGATGACTCTAGCAGAGTTTCGCAGCCGGGCGTATACCGGCACCGCATCGGGTTCGCCTGCCATTAGCGTGGCCAGGTCGAACCGCGCAGCTTTCGCTGCGCCCCTTGACGTACAGAGACCAAGGGGCTGGGGGGATCGCAACTCGTTGCTCAGGACTAAGCCTCTCTCCCAAATAGCAGCACGGGGGTGAAGTCCAGGCGAACCTGGACGATCCCCCGAGGCCGAGAGAGAGGGTACCTGAGCACCTTCTGACTAAAAACCTCCTGTATAAATACACTTGGTCTTAGCCAAAAGGCCGAGAAGCGATAACCCGAACGGGCCGCGCGTTGCCCGAGCCTGCCCGATACTGCTGTTCAGCCCTTGCAGCGATTCAGCCTACTTCTAGGCAATTCCATGGGGCCCTGCAGGCTCACACACTCACAGCTACACGGGAGGTGAATAAAGGCCGGAGAGGAAGCCAGACAGGATTTGCTTCTTTTGCTTGCACCACAATGCAGTGCTGAAAGAGGAGGAATCTACATAAAAACGCCTTCCTGGCAACGCCCAAATGCCCTGCTGCCATGCAGATAAACACTGGCAGCGGCAGCAAGTGCATGCCCACAGCCACCCCTTGTTCCTTCACACCTTGTATCAGCTGTAATCCAGTCCAGTCCAGTGCTGCCTGCTGAGCAGCACTGACCAACACTGCCTGGGCCCAGGCTTTTATCTCTGAGGCCCCATTATGATGTCAGAAAGCTGGCTCTGCCTCCTCAGGGCTCCACTATGACACGTGCAAAGTTCCGTCTGAACTTTATATAAGACGGTGCGACTCAGTCAGTCACTCAGTGTTGCCTGAGAGGGCAACACTGCAACAGCCGGCCGCCAGGCTGTCTTTTTTTGCACAGCTAGTTGCCTCCAGGAGGCCACAAGAGGGAGACAAGGGACTGCAAAATGGAAAATAAGCATCCACCAACTTTACAGACAACTTCTCCTTGCTCCTACAACCTCCATCCTTGCACAGTTTGTTATTCTTCTAGGTAACATAGTAACAAATCCAAATTGCTGCTCTCTTTGTAGGCAAGCAAGGCTTTGTTGCAACTGCAATTCTTACTCCTTCTTGAAATGTAGGGACGACAGTACATTCCATCACATCCATCTAGTGTACACAGGTAGGTCCATTGTGGCGGGCGGGCGGGCGGGCGGGCGGCTTTAATGGCTGTTTGCTGTTCCCCTACTCCACTCCACTATTTGACTGTGGTGCTGCATCAATCAGTGGCTGGCTCAGGTGCAGCTCTTTAACTTACCTAAAAGGGAGGGCGGAGAGAAGACAAGGAAGGTGAATGAGCTGTTCCAATGTGAAATGCTGGAAACACAGACACACAGACGACACAAAACAAGAGGTGGCAATGTATTCATTAATTGCATTTAATCAATTAGCTCATTATCACTCATGCATTGTCCAACAGGTGTTGAAATAATGGGATTAAAAGGGGAGATCCCTTCAGAAAGACAGAAACAATGGCAAACACAAAAAACACTTTTGGAATCTGATTTTAGTCAACACATAAGGAAAGGGTGCACCGGTCCTGGAAATACTGCAATACCAGGTCAATGCGTGGAGTGGACAGAGCAAGCTCTATTTCCATCTCCCTGTTCTAAAAATCCATTTAATATATGGTCCCCAGATAGGGGACGTA
Source organism: Rhinoderma darwinii (assembly GCF_050947455.1). Lineage (NCBI taxonomy): Eukaryota > Metazoa > Chordata > Amphibia > Anura > Rhinodermatidae > Rhinoderma > Rhinoderma darwinii. Next base: position 190,567 of record NW_027461687.1, on the reverse strand, counting down.
TCAGATATTAAACTGATAAGAACAGATACTACACTTGATCTTAGCCAAAAGGCCGAGAAGCGATAACCCGAACGGGCCGCGCGTTGCCCGAGCCTGCCCGATACTGCTGTTCAGCCCTTGCAGCGATTCAGCCTACTTCTAGGCAATTCCATGGGGCCCTGCAGGCTCACACACTCACAGCTACACGGGAGGTGAATAAAGGCCGGAGAGGAAGCCAGACAGGATTTGCTTCTTTTGCTTGCACCACAATGCAGTGCTGAAAGAGGAGGAATCTACATAAAAACGCCTTCCTGGCAACGCCCAAATGCCCTGCCGCCATGCAGATAAACACTGGCAGCGGCAGCAAGTGCATGCCCACAGCCACCCCTTGTTCCTTCACACCTTGTATCAGCTGTAATCCAGTCCAGTCCAGTGCTGCCTGCTGAGCAGCACTGACCAACACTGCCTGGGCCCAGGCTTTTATCTCTGAGGCCCCATTATGATGTCAGAAAGCTGGCTCTGGCTCCTCAGGGCTCCACTATGACACGTGCAAAGTTCCGTCTGAACTTTATATAAGACGGTGCGGCTCAGTCAGTCACTCAGTGTTGCCTGAGAGGGCAACACTGCAACAGCCGGCCGCCAGGCTGTCTTTTTTTGCACAGCTAGTTGCCTCCAGGAGGCCACAAGAGGGAGACAAGGGACTGCAAAATGGAAAATAAGCATCCACCATCTTTACAGACAACTTCTCCTTGCTCCTACAACCTCCATCCTTGCACAGTTTGTTATTCTTCTAGGTAACATAGTAACAAATCCAAATTGCTGCTCTCTTTGTAGGCAAGCAAGGCTTTGTTGCAACTGCAATTCTTACTCCTTCTTGAAATGTAGGGACGACAGTACATGCCATCACATCCATCTAGTGTACACAGGTAGGTCCATTGTGGCGGGCGGGCGGGCGGCTTTAATGGCTGTTTGCTGTTCCCCTACTCCACTCCACTATTTGACTGTGGTGCTGCATCAATCAGTGGCTGGCTCAGGTGCAGCTCTTTAACTTACCTAAAAGGGAGGGCGGACAGTAGACAAGGAAGGTGAATGAGCTGTTCCAATGTGAAATGCCGGAAACACAGACACACAGACGACACAAAACAAGAGGTGGCAATGTATTCAATAATTGCATTTAATCAATTAGCTCATTATCACTCATGCATTGTCCAACAGGTGTTGAAATAATGGGATTAAAAGGGGAGATCCCTTCAGAAAGACAGAAACAATGGCAAACACAAAAAACACTTTTGGAATCTGATTTTAGTCAACACATAAGGAAAGGGTGCACCAGTCCTGGAAATACTGCAATACTAGGTCAATGCGTGGAGTGGACAGAGCAAGCTCTATTTCCATCTCCCTGTTATAAAAATCCATTTAATATATGGTCCCCAGATAGGGGACGTATCAGATATTAAACTGATAAGAACAGATACTACACTTGATCTTAGCCAAATGGCCGAGAAGCGATAACCCGAACGGGCCGCGCGTTGCCCGAGCCTGCCCGATACGGCTGTTCAGCCCTTGCAGCGATTCAGCCTACTTCTAGGCAATTCCATGGGGCCCTGCAGGCTCACACACTCACAGCTACACGGGAGGTGAATAAAGGCCGGAGAGGAAGCCAGACAGGATTTGCTTCTTTTGCTTGCACCACAATGCAGTGCTGAAAGAGGAGGAATCTACATAAAAACGCCTTCCTGGAAATGCCCAAATGCCCTGCTGCCATGCAGATAAACACTGGCAGCGGCAGCAAGTGCATGCCCACAGCCACCCCTTGTTCCTTCACACCTTGTATCAGCTGTAATCCAGTCCAGTCCAGTGCTGCCTGCTGAGCAGCACTGACCAACACTGCCTGGGCCCAGGCTTTTATCTCTGAGGCCCCATTATGATGTCAGAAAGCTGGCTCTGGCTCCTCAGGGCTCCACTATGACACGTGCAAAGTTCCGTCTGAACTTTATATAAGACGGTGCGGCTCAGTCAGTCACTCAGTGTTGCCTGAGAGGGCAACACTGCAACAGCCGGCCGCCAGGCTGTCTTTTTTTGCACAGCTAGTTGCCTCCAGGAGGCCACAAGAGGGAGACAAGGGACTGCAAAATGGAAAATAAGCATCCACCAACTTTACAGACAACTTCTCCTTGCTCCTACAACCTCCATCCTTGCACAGTTTGTTATTCTTCTAGGTAACATAGTAACAAATCCAAATTGCTGCTCTCTTTGTAGGCAAGCAAGGCTTTGTTGCAACTGCAATTCTTACTCCTTCTTGAAATGTAGGGACGACAGTACATTCCATCACATCCATCTAGTGTACACAGGTAGGTCCATTGTGGCGGGCGGGCGGGCGGCTTTAATGGCTGTTTGCTGTTCCCCTACTCCACTCCACTATTTGACTGTGGTGCTGCATCAATCAGTGGCTGGCTCAGGTGCAGCTCTTTAACTTACCTAAAAGGGAGGGCGGAGAGAAGACAAGGAAGGTGAATGAGCTGTTCCAATGTGAAATGCCGGAAACACAGACACACAGACGACACAAAACAAGAGGTGGCAATGTATTCATTAATTGCATTTAATCAATTAGCTCATTATCACTCATGCATTGTCCAACAGGTGTTGAAATAATGGGATTAAAAGGGGAGATCCCTTCAGAAAGACAGAAACAATGGCAAACACAAGAAACACTTTTGGAATCTGATTTTAGTCAACCCATAAGGAAAGGGTGCACCGGTCCTGGAAATACTGCAATACCAGGTCAATGCGTGGAGTGGACAGAGCAAGCTCTATTTCCATCTCCCTGTTCTAAAAATCCATTTAATATATGGTCCCCAGATAGGGGACGTATCAGATATTAAACTGATAAGAACAGATTTTTTTTCAGTTGGCTACCCCCTCGCGGGGGTGTCAATGATTTATTAATAAAAATTCAATTTTACAATAGATAACACAACAATTACATCAAACATTTTCATATTGTTACAATAGTAAAAATCAAATTACATTAATATTTATAGGGGGACATGGTGGCAAATCTTTATTTATTGGAGTTCCAGTCAGTCACAAACCATTTATTTAGAAGGGTGGCATTTGCTTTCCTGTCAATTAAATAATATAAATACATCTCACTAAAACAAAGACCTAAAACATCATCCGTTGTTAAAACGTCGTGTTTAAAAAGAAGGATGTTCCTGGCCTTCCAAAGAGCTTCTTTAGCGCAATTCATCGTCTTCCATGCTATTGTCTTCTGATTCGCGGTCGGGCATCCAAATTGTCCATATAAAATATCATCGTAACATAAGTCCTGCAGGTCTGCCATCTTTTCCATAAGAGGGAATATCTTTTTCCAAAAATGTTGTGCAAAGTAACATGTCCAAAGTAAATGACGCACTGTCTCCTCAGCCTGGCAGCCTTCCCTCGGGCAGACGGCAGACCTCGCGAATCTTCTTCTGTATTGGAATGCCCGGCATGGAAGACATTGATGAATGCAGCTCCAGGCCAGGTCCTTCTGTGTGTTAAAGAGATAAAATATGTTAGACATTTTCCAGATAAAACCACTACGTTTTTCGTTAAAATTGTCTATTCTGCTGACCGCATCCTCTCTTTTTAGGTCGATTAAAAGCTTCTTGCTATTTTTAAGATCATTAATACTCTTCCCTTTTAATTTAAATAAAGCAACTATTTTTTCTAAAATTACATATTGTGGGGGTAAATTAAAAGCATAAGGTGAGGTTAAAATAATCTGGAACCACCCACACCTTCGCATAAAAAACCCTGTATTATAACGTAAATAAAACGACCAATAGTGCTCTTTAAAAAGGGAATTAAAACAGAAGCTAAAAAATTTTAGTAAAAGAAACCTATTAAAATCTGGAAAGTCTTTGCCACCCTTTGGTTTGGACTTCATCACGATTCCTCTCTTTAATTTCTCCATTCTGGAACTCCAAAAGAAAGTAAAACAAGCTTTGGTTATTTTTCTCAGTAAAACCGTGGGAGGAGGGAAAACCATACTCAGATATAAAAGCAGGGGTAAAATGACCATTTTAATAATTAAAATTTTTCCCTCCATAGTAAGCTTCCTCATATTCCACATACATATCTTCTTGTTTACTTTCTGCGCCACCATGTCCCAACTGATAAAACCATTGTCGTACTCACTGAAGGAGACCCCTAAAATTTTAATATTATCCGACACAGGAACTGGTATGTCACTAAAAACCATGCTTCCTATGCTTAAAATACTACTCTTGCTAAAGTTTATCTTAAAACTGGAAGCACAGCAATAAAACTCTATCTGCTTGAGGGCTCTCTGAAGCGACCGGGTGTCCCTGCATAATACCGCTACATCATCCATGTACCCCACTGCTTTAGCCTCTATGCCGCCTCCCCCTGGTAGGGGGACTCCACGTATCAACTTGTCTCGGCGAATTGCGCATAATAGAGGCTCTAACGCACATATAAAAAGCAGTGGGGACAAGGGACACCCCTGCTTCACCCCAGAGTTTAAAAATACGTCCTGTGTCTTAAAACCATTTACTAAAATCTTACTTGTACAATTTTTATAAAAGGCTTTGATGGATAATAAAAATCCTTCAGGTATACCCATACGCTCTAAAACCTTAAACAAATAAAAGTGAGAGACACGGTCAAAAGCTTTTTCAAAGTCTATTGATAAAATTGCTAAATTATTCTTCTTAGACCTCGTGTCCTCAATCACATCTTTAATAAGGTTAAGATTGTCCCAGATGCTGCGGCCTGGCACCCCACATACTTGGTTGGAATGTATTATGTGGGGTATTATGGCTTTCATCCGGTTCGCACATAATTTAGCCATGATCTTGTAGTCGCTGTTTAGAAGGGTTATTGGTCTCCAGTTCTTTAAAACTGCGATGTCACCCGTCTTGTATAATAGGGAGACCTCACCCTTCTGCCAGGACTTAGGCAGCATCTTGGATTTAAAAACTTCTGCGTATAGTAAAAACAAATCTTCTTTTAAAAGATCATAAAATTTTACATAAAACTCACTGGGTATACCGTCCGGACCAGGAACTTTACCTGCTTTAAAACTTTTAACTGTTTCTAAAATCTCCTGCTCCGTCAGGTCCTGCAATAAAAAATTCTGGGAGACAGGGTCTAAAACAGTGGTAATCTCCTTCAGTGAGTCACGCATAAAATCACGATCCACAGTCTTAACATTAAAAAGGTCAGTATAAAACTCATGAACTTTACTTAAAAGACCCTGTACATCCGACACACCTTCAATATTTTTGATGACAGCCCTTTTATTGTTGATTTTTTTAAAAAAGTACCTGGAGCAGGTCTCGTTCTCCTCTATGTTTTGAATTTTTGAACGAAAGATTATTTCTTTACCTTTCTGCTCCAGGCACTGGGCTATCTCCTTTTTAAGGTCGGTGATGTCGGCTTCCACTTCTATTTCATTGTCTCGCATTTTGTACAGGGTCTGCAGACGGGTGTTTAATGTATTAAAAACAGCATATTTTATTTTGGCTTTTACCACACTCTTTTTAATAAAAAAATCTTTTATTTTACTTTTCATCTTCTCCCACCATGCACTGATGGGAGCTCTGGTATCTCTCACCCGCCTGCTTTTCTTGTAAAATTCAATAAAATCGGTTAAAACCTGTGGATCATCTAAAAGGGAAACATTCATCTTCCAGGACTTCTTACAAATAAGATTATTAAGATCACGCTTCACATAAAAAGATAAAAGCCTATGATCTGAAAACACGTTGGTTAAAACTTCACATTTAAAAGGCAGTAAGTTCTCATTACAAAATATAAAATCTATCCTGGAGCTACAGGTGGCGTTGCTCCAGGTAACGCCGGCTTCCTCTGGACTGCTCCTGTTACATTCTTTGTAAACATCTTTTAAATTAAAATCGCTCACCATATTTTTGAGCAGTCCAGAGGTCTTATCGTAATTTCTGCTTGTAGCACTTGTAAGCCGGCGTTCCCCTCTCAGGATACAGTTAAAATCACCTGCGAGGATAAAAGGCTCAGTTGTGTTAATAAAAAGAGGTAAAACTTCTAGCATTTCTGCCCTCTCATTTTTATCAGGTGAGCCATAAAAATTTAAAAACTGCCATTTCACACCGTCAATAAAAGCCTTAACCAATAAAATACGTCCTGGTAAGATTTCTTGAATAAAATCAATTAAAACGTTTCCCTTAAATAGAATGGCGACCCCTGCTGATCTGGACTCGTTTGATCCAGACCAGACGGATGGACCATATTTCCAATCTTCTTTATATTTGGTGTACTTCATCGTATGGGGAATACCGCACTCCTGCAGGAAAAAAACAGAGGCTGCCAGGCAAGATAAAAAATTGAAGAGAGCAACCCTTCTTACTTTAGACTTGGCGCCCCTCACGTTGAGGGATATTCCCTTTAGTTCAGACATTGTGGAGTTTTGAATGCGTATTTGATTTTAAAATAATAAATAGTAGCGGTATTTTAAAATCACACATTTTCTCCACCAGCAATACCAAATATCTCACTTGGGCTCAGATACCCGCCCCCGTCCGAATCATTTGTCAGGAGGGAGAACGAAGGAGAGGAACTACCTTCGCTGAGGGTAACGCCAGCAACCAAGCTTCTGCGTACGGGGAGCCCAAACTCATTCGGATCTCCCTGGGTCTCAAACGGTTGACCGTCTAGGTCGGGTGGGTCCCCTAGGGGGCCCGCACCTCCCCCCTGGGACCGTGCAGGCCCTTCTGGAGGGGGAGGTTGCGCACAATGTGGGGTGTCAGTTTCCACGGGGGGAACAGTGCCCGCCCTCCTCACCAGTCGCGGCGAGGAGGGGGTTCTAGGAGGAGCCGCATCGTTTTTCACCGTTGTGTCCATCTGCTCCTCCCCTGTCTCCCCCCTACTGACTCTGGCTTGCCTCCCTTTTTTTCGGGGACCCACCGGCACCTCGTCCTCTTCCTCCGACGAGGATGCCAGAGACCCAGGGCTTGGAGCAGGCCCGGCACCCCCTGAGCAACCAGCCTTCTGGGATGCCTCAGTTTTTCCGGCCTGCTCCTTTTCCGCCTTCCGCTTAGTCTGCCGCTTTTCCTTCGCACTGGGCTCCCCTTTATCCTCCAAGGTTGCTGGCTGCGAGGTACCTGTTTTGGCTCCAGTCCCTCGCACCTTTGAAGCCCAGGTACCTCTCTCCTCTTTCGTGTGGCTGGTCTGTTCCTCTCCCTGGGGACGGGTTTGGTCCGCTGGTGGAGCACGTGGGGGCGCTCCGGGTTGCTCATCTTCTTCGCCTCGGTACCTATAGGGGCAAGAAAAATACAGATGACCAGTTTTCTGACAAAAGTTACATTTTTTTTCTCCTGTGCATTCTCTAATTGTGTGCTCTTTGCTTCCGCAGTTCCTGCAGGTGACATCGCAGTTGTAACTGGTATGCCCATAGGTACCGCAGGCCCTGCAGAAGTTTGGCATCCCCGAGAAGTAGAGGTCGCCATTCACTGTTCCAATTTTAAAACGAGCCGGTGGGAGTCTCGTATTTTGGGTGGAGGGGTCCTTTATCAAAGTCACTAAGTACTTCCACTTGACGGTCCACACACCGCACTCGTTCATAACTCTCCCCATAAGCTTGATGTTCTTGAAGTAGGCAGCTAAGAATGCTGCCACTTCCTGGTCCTTCACATATGGGGAATACATCTTAATCACCACGAGTTTGGTTACCTCAAAAGCATGCTCTATTACCTGGACTCCCAAAGACGTGAGTTGAACTTTTTCCCTCTCAGCTTTGTCCATAGCATCACGGAGGATACCTTCTCCAACAAAAGTTATGTCAAAAACTCCACGCCTTGGGTAATCCTGGATCGCCAAAATTTCATGCTTGCGGACCGCCAGCAACTTCTCGAGGATTTCGTATACGAGGAACTTGACACCTCGTGGACCGCCTCCACCCTCTGCCAAGATGACTCTAGCAGAGTTTCGCAGCCGGGCGTATACCGGCACCGCATCGGGTTCGCCTGCCATTAGCGTGGCCAGGTCGAACCGCGCAGCTTTCGCTGCGCCCCTTGACGTACAGAGACCAAGGGGCTGGGGGGATCGCAACTCGTTGCTCAGGACTAAGCCTCTCTCCCAAATAGCAGCACGGGGGTGAAGTCCAGGCGAACCTGGACGATCCCCCGAGGCCGAGAGAGAGGGTACCTGAGCACCTTCTGACTAAAAACCTCCTGTATAAATACACTTGGTCTTAGCCAAAAGGCCGAGAAGCGATAACCCGAACGGGCCGCGCGTTGCCCGAGCCTGCCCGATACTGCTGTTCAGCCCTTGCAGCGATTCAGCCTACTTCTAGGCAATTCCATGGGGCCCTGCAGGCTCACACACTCACAGCTACACGGGAGGTGAATAAAGGCCGGAGAGGAAGCCAGACAGGATTTGCTTCTTTTGCTTGCACCACAATGCAGTGCTGAAAGAGGAGGAATCTACATAAAAACGCCTTCCTGGCAACGCCCAAATGCCCTGCTGCCATGCAGATAAACACTGGCAGCGGCAGCAAGTGCATGCCCACAGCCACCCCTTGTTCCTTCACACCTTGTATCAGCTGTAATCCAGTCCAGTCCAGTGCTGCCTGCTGAGCAGCACTGACCAACACTGCCTGGGCCCAGGCTTTTATCTCTGAGGCCCCATTATGATGTCAGAAAGCTGGCTCTGCCTCCTCAGGGCTCCACTATGACACGTGCAAAGTTCCGTCTGAACTTTATATAAGACGGTGCGACTCAGTCAGTCACTCAGTGTTGCCTGAGAGGGCAACACTGCAACAGCCGGCCGCCAGGCTGTCTTTTTTTGCACAGCTAGTTGCCTCCAGGAGGCCACAAGAGGGAGACAAGGGACTGCAAAATGGAAAATAAGCATCCACCAACTTTACAGACAACTTCTCCTTGCTCCTACAACCTCCATCCTTGCACAGTTTGTTATTCTTCTAGGTAACATAGTAACAAATCCAAATTGCTGCTCTCTTTGTAGGCAAGCAAGGCTTTGTTGCAACTGCAATTCTTACTCCTTCTTGAAATGTAGGGACGACAGTACATTCCATCACATCCATCTAGTGTACACAGGTAGGTCCATTGTGGCGGGCGGGCGGGCGGGCGGGCGGCTTTAATGGCTGTTTGCTGTTCCCCTACTCCACTCCACTATTTGACTGTGGTGCTGCATCAATCAGTGGCTGGCTCAGGTGCAGCTCTTTAACTTACCTAAAAGGGAGGGCGGAGAGAAGACAAGGAAGGTGAATGAGCTGTTCCAATGTGAAATGCTGGAAACACAGACACACAGACGACACAAAACAAGAGGTGGCAATGTATTCATTAATTGCATTTAATCAATTAGCTCATTATCACTCATGCATTGTCCAACAGGTGTTGAAATAATGGGATTAAAAGGGGAGATCCCTTCAGAAAGACAGAAACAATGGCAAACACAAAAAACACTTTTGGAATCTGATTTTAGTCAACACATAAGGAAAGGGTGCACCGGTCCTGGAAATACTGCAATACCAGGTCAATGCGTGGAGTGGACAGAGCAAGCTCTATTTCCATCTCCCTGTTCTAAAAATCCATTTAATATATGGTCCCCAGATAGGGGACGTATCAGATATTAAACTGATAAGAACAGATACTACACTTGATCTTAGCCAAAAGGCCGAGAAGCGATAACCCGAACGGGCCGCGCGTTGCCCGAGCCTGCCCGATACTGCTGTTCAGCCCTTGCAGCGATTCAGCCTACTTCTAGGCAATTCCATGGGGCCCTGCAGGCTCACACACTCACAGCTACACGGGAGGTGAATAAAGGCCGGAGAGGAAGCCAGACAGGATTTGCTTCTTTTGCTTGCACCACAATGCAGTGCTGAAAGAGGAGGAATCTACATAAAAACGCCTTCCTGGCAACGCCCAAATGCCCTGCCGCCATGCAGATAAACACTGGCAGCGGCAGCAAGTGCATGCCCACAGCCACCCCTTGTTCCTTCACACCTTGTATCAGCTGTAATCCAGTCCAGTCCAGTGCTGCCTGCTGAGCAGCACTGACCAACACTGCCTGGGCCCAGGCTTTTATCTCTGAGGCCCCATTATGATGTCAGAAAGCTGGCTCTGGCTCCTCAGGGCTCCACTATGACACGTGCAAAGTTCCGTCTGAACTTTATATAAGACGGTGCGGCTCAGTCAGTCACTCAGTGTTGCCTGAGAGGGCAACACTGCAACAGCCGGCCGCCAGGCTGTCTTTTTTTGCACAGCTAGTTGCCTCCAGGAGGCCACAAGAGGGAGACAAGGGACTGCAAAATGGAAAATAAGCATCCACCATCTTTACAGACAACTTCTCCTTGCTCCTACAACCTCCATCCTTGCACAGTTTGTTATTCTTCTAGGTAACATAGTAACAAATCCAAATTGCTGCTCTCTTTGTAGGCAAGCAAGGCTTTGTTGCAACTGCAATTCTTACTCCTTCTTGAAATGTAGGGACGACAGTACATGCCATCACATCCATCTAGTGTACACAGGTAGGTCCATTGTGGCGGGCGGGCGGGCGGCTTTAATGGCTGTTTGCTGTTCCCCTACTCCACTCCACTATTTGACTGTGGTGCTGCATCAATCAGTGGCTGGCTCAGGTGCAGCTCTTTAACTTACCTAAAAGGGAGGGCGGACAGTAGACAAGGAAGGTGAATGAGCTGTTCCAATGTGAAATGCCGGAAACACAGACACACAGACGACACAAAACAAGAGGTGGCAATGTATTCAATAATTGCATTTAATCAATTAGCTCATTATCACTCATGCATTGTCCAACAGGTGTTGAAATAATGGGATTAAAAGGGGAGATCCCTTCAGAAAGACAGAAACAATGGCAAACACAAAAAACACTTTTGGAATCTGATTTTAGTCAACACATAAGGAAAGGGTGCACCAGTCCTGGAAATACTGCAATACTAGGTCAATGCGTGGAGTGGACAGAGCAAGCTCTATTTCCATCTCCCTGTTATAAAAATCCATTTAATATATGGTCCCCAGATAGGGGACGTATCAGATATTAAACTGATAAGAACAGATACTACACTTGATCTTAGCCAAATGGCCGAGAAGCGATAACCCGAACGGGCCGCGCGTTGCCCGAGCCTGCCCGATACGGCTGTTCAGCCCTTGCAGCGATTCAGCCTACTTCTAGGCAATTCCATGGGGCCCTGCAGGCTCACACACTCACAGCTACACGGGAGGTGAATAAAGGCCGGAGAGGAAGCCAGACAGGATTTGCTTCTTTTGCTTGCACCACAATGCAGTGCTGAAAGAGGAGGAATCTACATAAAAACGCCTTCCTGGAAATGCCCAAATGCCCTGCTGCCATGCAGATAAACACTGGCAGCGGCAGCAAGTGCATGCCCACAGCCACCCCTTGTTCCTTCACACCTTGTATCAGCTGTAATCCAGTCCAGTCCAGTGCTGCCTGCTGAGCAGCACTGACCAACACTGCCTGGGCCCAGGCTTTTATCTCTGAGGCCCCATTATGATGTCAGAAAGCTGGCTCTGGCTCCTCAGGGCTCCACTATGACACGTGCAAAGTTCCGTCTGAACTTTATATAAGACGGTGCGGCTCAGTCAGTCACTCAGTGTTGCCTGAGAGGGCAACACTGCAACAGCCGGCCGCCAGGCTGTCTTTTTTTGCACAGCTAGTTGCCTCCAGGAGGCCACAAGAGGGAGACAAGGGACTGCAAAATGGAAAATAAGCATCCACCATCTTTACAGACAACTTCTCCTTGCTCCTACAACCTCCATCCTTGCACAGTTTGTTATTCTTCTAGGTAACATAGTAACAAATCCAAATTGCTGCTCTCTTTGTAGGCAAGCAAGGCTTTGTTGCAACTGCAATTCTTACTCCTTCTTGAAATGTAGGGACGACAGCACATGCCATCACATCCATCTAGTGTACACAGGTAGGTCCATTGTGGCGGGCGGGCGGGCGGCTTTAATGGCTGTTTGCTGTTCCCCTACTCCACTCCACTATTTGACTGTGGTGCTGCATCAATCAGTGGCTGGCTCAGGTGCAGCTCTTTAACTTACCTAAAAGGGAGGGCGGACAGTAGACAAGGAAGGTGAATGAGCTGTTCCAATGTGAAATGCCGGAAACACAGACACACAGACGACACAAAACAAGAGGTGGCAATGTATTCAATAATTGCATTTAATCAATTAGCTCATTATCACTCATGCATTGTCCAACAGGTGTTGAAATAATGGGATTAAAAGGGGAGATCCCTTCAGAAAGACAGAAACAATGGCAAACACAAAAAACACTTTTGGAATCTGATTTTAGTCAACACATAAGGAAAGGGTGCACCAGTCCTGGAAATACTGCAATACCAGGTCAATGCGTGGAGTGGACAGAGCAAGCTCTATTTCCATCTCCCTGTTATAAAAATCCATTTAATATATGGTCCCCAGATAGGGGACGTATCAGATATTAAACTGATAAGAACAGATACTACACTTGATCTTAGCCAAATGGCCGAGAAGCGATAACCCGAACGGGCCGCGCGTTGCCCGAGCCTGCCCGATACGGCTGTTCAGCCCTTGCAGCGATTCAGCCTACTTCTAGGCAATTCCATGGGGCCCTGCAGGCTCACACACTCACAGCTACACGGGAGGTGAATAAAGGCCGGAGAGGAAGCCAGACAGGATTTGCTTCTTTTGCTTGCACCACAATGCAGTGCTGAAAGAGGAGGAATCTACATAAAAACGCCTTCCTGGAAATGCCCAAATGCCCTGCTGCCATGCAGATAAACACTGGCAGCGGCAGCAAGTGCATGCCCACAGCCACCCCTTGTTCCTTCACACCTTGTATCAGCTGTAATCCAGTCCAGTCCAGTGCTGCCTGCTGAGCAGCACTGACCAACACTGCCTGGGCCCAGGCTTTTATCTCTGAGGCCCCATTATGATGTCAGAAAGCTGGCTCTGGCTCCTCAGGGCTCCACTATGACACGTGCAAAGTTCCGTCTGAACTTTATATAAGACGGTGCGGCTCAGTCAGTCACTCAGTGTTGCCTGAGAGGGCAACACTGCAACAGCCGGCCGCCAGGCTGTCTTTTTTTGCACAGCTAGTTGCCTCCAGGAGGCCACAAGAGGGAGACAAGGGACTGCAAAATGGAAAATAAGCATCCACCAACTTTACAGACAACTTCTCCTTGCTCCTACAACCTCCATCCTTGCACAGTTTGTTATTCTTCTAGGTAACATAGTAACAAATCCAAATTGCTGCTCTCTTTGTAGGCAAGCAAGGCTTTGTTGCAACTGCAATTCTTACTCCTTCTTGAAATGTAGGGACGACAGTACATTCCATCACATCCATCTAGTGTACACAGGTAGGTCCATTGTGGCGGGCGGGCGGCTTTAATGGCTGTTTGCTGTTCCCCTACTCCACTCCACTATTTGACTGTGGTGCTGCATCAATCAGTGGCTGGCTCAGGTGCAGCTCTTTAACTTACCTAAAAGGGAGGGCGGAGAGAAGACAAGGAAGGTGAATGAGCTGTTCCAATGTGAAATGCCGTAAAAACACAGACACACAGACGACACAAAACAAAAGGTGGCAATGTATTCATTAATTGCATTTAATCAATTAGCTCATTATCACTCATGCATTGTCCAACAGGTGTTGAAATAATGGGATTAAAAGGGGAGATCCCTTCAGAAAGACAGAAACAATGGCAAACACAAGAAACACTTTTGGAATCTGATTTTAGTCAACCCATAAGGAAAGGGTGCACCGGTCCTGGAAATACTGCAATACCAGGTCAATGCGTGGAGTGGACAGAGCAAGCTCTATTTCCATCTCCCTGTTCTAAAAATCCATTTAATATATGGTCCCCAGATAGGGGACGTATCAGATATTAAACTGATAAGAACAGATACTACACTTGATCTTAGCCAAAAGGCCGAGAAGCGATAACCCGAACGGGCCGCGCGTTGCCCGAGCCTGCCCGATACTGCTGTTCAGCCCTTGCAGCGATTCAGTCTACTTCTAGGCAATTCCATGGGGCCCTGCAGGCTCACACACTCACAGCTACACGGGAGGTGAATAAAGGCCGGAGAGGAAGCCAGACAGGATTTGCTTCTTTTGCTTGCACCACAATGCAGTGCTGAAAGAGGAGGAATCTACATAAAAACGCCTTCCTGGCAACGCCCAAATGCCCTGCTGCCATGCAGATAAACACTGGCAGCGGCAGCAAGTGCATGCCCACAGCCACCCCTTGTTCCTTCACACCTTGTATCAGCTGTAATCCAGTCCAGTCCAGTGCTGCCTGCTGAGCAGCACTGACCAACACTGCCTGGGCCCAGGCTTTTATCTCTGAGGCCCCATTATGATGTCAGAAAGCTGGCTCTGGCTCCTCAGGGCTCCACTATGACACGTGCAAAGTTCCGTCTGAACTTTATATAAGACGGTGCGGCTCAGTCAGTCACTCAGTGTTGCCTGAGAGGGCAACACTGCAACAGCCGGCCGCCAGGCTGTCTTTTTTTGCACAGCTAGTTGCCTCCAGGAGGCCACAAGAGGGAGACAAGGGACTGCAAAATGGAAAATAAGCATCCACCAACTTTACAGACAACTTCTCCTTGCTCCTACAACCTCCATCCTTGCACAGTTTGTTATTCTTCTAGGTAACATAGTAACAAATCCAAATTGCTGCTCTCTTTGTAGGCAAGCAAGGCTTTGTTGCAACTGCAATTCTTACTCCTTCTTGAAATGTAGGGACGACAGTACATTCCATCACATCCATCTAGTGTACACAGGTAGGTCCATTGTGGCGGGCGGGCGGCTTTAATGGCTGTTTGCTGTTCCCCTACTCCACTCCACTATTTGACTGTGGTGCTGCATCAATCAGTGGCTGGCTCAGGTGCAGCTCTTTAACTTACCTAAAAGGGAGGGCGGAGAGAAGACAAGGAAGGTGAATGAGCTGTTCCAATGTGAAATGCCGGAAACACAGACACACAGACGACACAAAACAAGAGGTGGCAATGTATTCATTAATTGCATTTAATCAATTAGCTCATTATCACTCATGCATTGTCCAACAGGTGTTGAAATAATGGGATTAAAAGGGGAGATCCCTTCAGAAAGACAGAAACAATGGCAAACACAAAAAACACTTTTGGAATCTGATTTTAGTCAACACATAAGGAAAGGGTGCACCGGTCCTGGAAATACTGCAATACCAGGTCAATGCGTGGAGTGGACAGAGCAAGCTCTATTTCCATCTCCCTGTTCTAAAAATCTATTTAATATATGGTCCCCAGATAGGGGACGTATCAGATATTAAACTGATAAGAACAGATACTACACTTGATCTTAGCCAAAAGGCCGAGAAGCGATAACCCGAACGGGCCGCGCGTTGCCCGAGCCTGCCCGATACTGCTGTTCAGCCCTTGCAGCGATTCAGCCTACTTCTAGGCAATTCCATGGGGCCCTGCAGGCTCACACACTCACAGCTACACGGGAGGTGAATAAAGGCCGGAGAGGATGCCAGACAGGATTTGCTTCTTTTGCTTGCACCACAATGCAGTGCTGAAAGAGGAGGAATCTACATAAAAACGCCTTCCTGGCAACGCCCAAATGCCCTGCTGCCATGCAGATAAACACTGGCAGCGGCAGCAAGCGCATGCCCACAGCCACCCCTTGTTCCTTCACACCTTGTATCAGCTGTAATCCAGTCCAGTCCAGTGCTGCCTGCTGAGCAGCACTGACCAACACTGCCTGGGCCCAGGCTTTTATCTCTGAGGCCCCATTATGATGTCAGAAAGCTGGCTCTGGCTCCTCAGGGCTCCACTATGACACGTGCAAAGTTCCGTCTGAACTTTATATAAGACGGTGCGGCTCAGTCAGTCACTCAGTGTTGCCTGAGAGGGCAACACTGCAACAGCCGGCCGCCAGGCTGTCTTTTTTTGCACAGCTAGTTGCCTCCAGGAGGCCACAAGAGGGAGACAAGGGACTGCAAAATGGAAAATAAGCATCCACCAACTTTACAGACAACTTCTCCTTGCTCCTACAACCTCCATCCTTGCACAGTTTGTTATTCTTCTAGGTAACATAGTAACAAATCCAAATTGCTGCTCTCTTTGTAGGCAAGCAAGGCTTTGTTGCAACTGCAATTCTTACTCCTTCTTGAAATGTAGGGACAACAGTACATTCCATCACATCCATCTAGTGTACACAGGTAGGTCCATTGTGGCGGGCGGGCGGCTTTAATGGCTGTTTGCTGTTCCCCTACTCCACTCCACTATTTGACTGTGGTGCTGCATCAATCAGTGGCTGGCTCAGGTGCAGCTCTTTAACTTACCTAAAAGGGAGGGCGGAGAGAAGACAAGGAAGGTGAATGAGCTGTTCCAATGTGAAATGCCGGAAACACAGACACACAGACGACACAAAACAAGAGGTGGCAATGTATTCATTAATTGCATTTAATCAATTAGCTCATTATCACTCATGCATTGTCCAACAGGTGTTGAAATAATGGGATTAAAAGGGGAGATCCCTTCAGAAAGACAGAAACAGTGGCAAACACAAAAAACACTTTTGGAATCTGATTTTAGTCAACACATAAGGAAAGGGTGCACCGGTCCTGGAAATACTGCAATACCAGGTCAATGCGTGGAGTGGACAGAGCAAGCTCTATTTCCATCTCCCTGTTCTAAAAATCCATTTAATATATGGTCCCCAGATAGGGGACGTATCAGATATTAAACTGATAAGAACAGATACTACACTTGATCTTAGCCAAAAGGCCGAGAAGCGATAACCCGAACGGGCCGCGCGTTGCCCGAGCCTGCCCGATACTGCTGTTCAGCCCTTGCAGCGATTCAGCCTACTTCTAGGCAATTCCATGGGGCCCTGCAGGCTCACACACTAACAGCTACACGGGAGGTGAATAAAGGCCGGAGAGGAAGCCAGACAGGATTTGCTTCTTTTGCTTGCACCACAATGCAGTGCTGAAAGAGGAGGAATCTACATAAAAACGCCTTCCTGGCAACGCCCAAATGCCCTGCTGCCATGCAGATAAACACTGGCAGCGGCAGCAAGTGCATGCCCACAGCCACCCCTTGTTCCTTCACACCTTGTATCAGCTGTAATCCAGTCCAGTCCAGTGCTGCCTGCTGAGCAGCACTGACCAACACTGCCTGGGCCCAGGCTTTTATCTCTGAGGCCCCATTATGATGTCAGAAAGCTGGCTCTGGCTCCTCAGGGCTCCACTATGACATGTGCAAAGTTCCGTCTGAACTTTATATAAGACGGTGCGGCTCAGTCAGTCACTCAGTGTTGCCTGAGAGGGCAACACTGCAACAGCCGGCCGCCAGGCTGTCTTTTTTTGCACAGCTAGTTGCCTCCAGGAGGCCACAAGAGGGAGACAAGGGACTGCAAAATGGAAAATAAGCATCCACCAACTTTACAGACAACTTCTCCTTGCTCCTACAACCTCCATCCTTGCACAGTTTGTTATTCTTCTAGGTAACATGGTAACAAATCCAAATTGCTGCTCTCTTTGTAGGCAAGCAATGCTTTCTTGCAACTGCAATTCTTACTCCTTCTTGAAATGTAGGGACGACAGTACATTCCATCACATCCATCTAGTGTACACAGGTAGGTTCATTGTGGCGGGCGGGCGGGCGGCTTTAATGGCTGTTTGCTGTTCCCCTACTCCACTCCACTATTTGACTGTGGTGCTGCATCAATCAGTGGCTGGCTCAGGTGCAGCTCTTTAACTTACCTAAAAGGGAGGGCGGAGAGAAGACAAGGAAGGTGAATGAGCTGTTCCAATGTGAAATGCCGGAAACACAGACACACAGACGACACAAAACAAGAGGTGGCAATGTATTCATTAATTGCATTTAATCAATTAGCTCATTATCACTCATGCATTGTCCAACAGGTGTTGAAATAATGGGATTAAAAGGGGAGATCCCTTCAGAAAGACAGAAACAATGGCAAACACAAAAAACACTTTTGGAATCTGATTTTAGTCAACACATAAGGAAAGGGTGCACCGGTCCTGGAAATACTGCAATACCAGGTCAATGCGTGGAGTGGACAGAGCAAGCTCTATTTCCATCTCCCTGTTCTAAAAATCCATTTAATATATGGTCCCCAGATAGGGGACGTATCAGATATTAAACTGATAAGAACAGATACTACACTTGATCTTAGCCAAAAGGCCGAGAAGCGATAACCCGAACGGGCCGCGCGTTGCCCGAGCCTGCCCGATACTGCTGTTCAGCCCTTGCAGCAATTCAGCCTACTTCTAGGCAATTCCATGGGGCCCTGCAGGCTCACACACTCACAGCTACACGGGAGGTGAATAAAGGCCGGAGAGGAAGCCAGACAGGATTTGCTTCTTTTGCTTGCACCACAATGCAGTGCTGAAAGAGGAGGAATCTACATAAAAACGCCTTCCTGGCAACGCCCAAATGCCCTGCTGCCATGCAGATAAACACTGGCAGCGGCAGCAAGCGCATGCCCACAGCCACCCCTTGTTCCTTCACACCTTGTATCAGCTGTAATCCAGTCCAGTCCAGTGCTGCCTGCTGAGCAGCACTGACCAACACTGCCTGGGCCCAGGCTTTTATCTCTGAGGCCCCATTATGATGTCAGAAAGCTGGCTCTGGCTCCTCAGGGCTCCACTATGACACGTGCAAAGTTCCGTCTGAACTTTATATAAGACGGTGCGGCTCAGTCAGTCACTCAGTGTTGCCTGAGAGGGCAACACTGCAACAGCCGGCCGCCAGGCTGTCTTTTTTTGCACAGCTAGTTGCCTCCAGGAGGCCACAAGAGGGAGACAAGGGACTGCAAAGTGGAAAATAAGCATCCACCAACTTTACAGACAACTTCTCCTTGCTCCTACAACCTCCATCCTTGCACAGTTTGTTATTCTTCTAGGTAACATAGTAACAAATCCAAATTGCTGCTCTCTTTGTAGGCAAGCAAGGCTTTGTTGCAACTGCAATTCTTACTCCTTCTTGAAATGTAGGGACAACAGTACATTCCATCACATCCATCTAGTGTACACAGGTAGGTCCATTGTGGCGGGCGGGCGGCTTTAATGGCTGTTTGCTGTTCCCCTACTCCACTCCACTATTTGACTGTGGTGCTGCATCAATCAGTGGCTGGCTCAGGTGCAGCTCTTTAACTTACCTAAAAGGGAGGGCGGAGAGAAGACAAGGAAGGTGAATGAGCTGTTCCAATGTGAAATGCCGGAAACACAGACACACAGACGACACAAAACAAGAGGTGGCAATGTATTCATTAATTGCATTTAATCAATTAGCTCATTATCACTCATGCATTGTCCAACAGGTGTTGAAATAATGGGATTAAAAGGGGAGATCCCTTCAGAAAGACAGAAACAGTGGCAAACACAAAAAACACTTTTGGAATCTGATTTTAGTCAACACATAAGGAAAGGGTGCACCGGTCCTGGAAATACTGCAATACCAGGTCAATGCGTGGAGTGGACAGAGCAAGCTCTATTTCCATCTCCCTGTTCTAAAAATCCATTTAATATATGGTCCCCAGATAGGGGACGTATCAGATATTAAACTGATAAGAACAGATTTTTTTTTAAGTTGGCTACCCCC
This sequence comes from Rhinoderma darwinii, assembly GCF_050947455.1. Lineage (NCBI taxonomy): Eukaryota > Metazoa > Chordata > Amphibia > Anura > Rhinodermatidae > Rhinoderma > Rhinoderma darwinii. The sequence continues at coordinate 170,948 of NW_027461687.1, read as the reverse complement.
TCGCGGGGGTGTCAATGATTTATTACTTAAAATTCAAAAAATATTTACAATGAATTACAGCTTTTTACAATGAATTACAGTAATAAAATCAATTTACATAAAAACACATAAAAAGGGGACATGGTGGCAAATTCTTATATATTGGAGTTCCATTCTTTTACAAACCATTTATTTGAAAGGGTGGCATTTCTTTTTTTATCTAATAAATAATAAATGTACATCTCGCTAAAACAAAGACCTAAAACATCGTCAACAGATAAAACATCGTGCTTAAAAATCAGGATGTTCCTGGCCTTCCACAGAGCTTCTTTTACGCAGTTCATCGTCTTCCATGCAATAGTCTTTTGGTTCGCGGTTGGGCATCCAAAGAGTCCATATAAAATCATTTCGTAAGTCAAGTCCTTTAGGTCTGCCATCTTCTTCATTAGAGGGAATATCTTTATCCAAATATGTTTAGTAAAATCGCAAGTCCAAAAAATATGACGCACGGTCTCCTCAGCCTGGCAGCCTTCCCTCGGACAGATGGCAGACCTCGCGAATCCTCTCCTGAATTGGAATGCCCGGCATGGAAGACATTGATGAACGCAGCTCCAGGCCAGGTCCATCTGTGTATTAAAAAGATAAAACACATTAACCATTTTGAAGATAAAAGCACAGCGTTCATTATTAAAATTTTCAATATTAGTGACGACTTCATTTCCTCTTATGTCTTTTATAAGTTTCTTACTGTTTATCATGTCATTAAAATTTTTCCCTTTAAAATTAAACAAGGCCACTATTTTCTCTAAAATCACGTAATTTGCTGGTAGATTAAAAGCATAAGGTGAGGTTAAAACAATTTCAAACCACCCCATCCTTCGCATAAAAAACCCAGTATTAAAACGTAGAAAATAAGACCAATGATGTTGTTTAAAAAGAGAATTAAGACAGAAACAAAAGTACTTGATTAAAAGAAACCTATTAAAATCTGGAAAGTCTTTGCCACCCTTTGGTTTGATTTTCATTACCGTCTCACGTTTAAGTTTCTCCATTCTGGAACTCCAAAAGAAGGTAAAACAAGCTTTAGTAATTTTTCTTAATAAAACCGTGGGAGGAGGGAAAACCATGCTTAAGTATAAAAGCAAAGGTAAAATTATCATTTTAATTATTAAAATTTTTCCCTCCATGGTAAGCTTCCTCATGTTCCACATGCATATTTTTTGATTTACCTTCTGCGCCACCATGTCCCAACTGATAAAACCATTGTCGTACCCACTGAAGGAGACACCTAAAATTTTAATATTATCAGACACAGGAACCGGTATATCTCTAAGAGCCATGCTTCCTATGTTTAAAATATGACTCTTGCTGAAGTTTACTTTAAAACCGGAAGCACAGCAATAAAACTCGATTTGCCTAAGGGTTCTCTGAAGCGACAGGGCGTCCCTACATAAAACCGCCACATCATCCATGTACCCCACTGCTTTGGCCTCTACGCCGCCTCCCCCGGGCAGGGGGACTCCACGGATACACTTATCGCGGCGAATTGCGCATAACAGAGGCTCCAATGCACATATAAAAAGCAGTGGGGACAAGGGACACCCCTGCTTCACCCCAGAGTTTAAAAATACGTCCTGTGTCTTAAAACCATTCACTAAAATTTTGCTGGTGCATTCTCTGTAAAAGGCTTTAATAGATAATAAAAATCCTTCAGGTATACCCATACGTTCTAAAACCTTAAAAAGATAAAAATGAGAGACACGGTCGAACGCCTTCTCAAAGTCTATAGATAAAATGGCTAATTTAACTTTTCTAGACCTCGTGTCCTCAATCACGTCTTTTATTAGGTTTAAATTATCCCAGATGCTGCGGCCTGGCACCCCACACACCTGGTCAGAGTGTATAATGTGGGGTATTATGGCTTTTAATCTATTTGCACATATTTTAGCCATAATTTTATAGTCGCTATTTAGAAGGGTTATTGGTCTCCAATTCTTTAAAACTGCGATGTCACCCGTCTTATACAGCAGGGAGACCTCACCCTTCCGCCAGGACTTAGGCAGCATCTTGGAATTAAAAACATCAGAAAAAAGGTTAAAAAGATCCTCTTTTAAAATGTCATAAAATTTTACATAAAACTCACTGGGTATACCGTCCGGTCCGGGAACTTTCCCTGTTTTAAAACTCTTAACAGTTTCTAAAACCTCCTGCTCCGTCAGCTCCTGTAATAAAAAATTCTGGGAGACAGGGTCTAAAACAGTAGTAATCTCCTTCAGTGAGTCACGCATAAAATTATGATCCACAGTCTTAACATTAAAAAGGTCAGTGTAAAACTCATGAACTTTACTTAAAAGACCCTGTACATCTGACACCCCTTCTATATTTTTGATAATTGCCTTTTTGTTATTTATTTTCTTAAAAAAGTACCTGGAGCAGGTCTCGTTCTCCTCCACATGTTGTATTTTTGAACGGAATATAATCTCTTTACCTTTCTGCTCCAGGCACTGGGCTATCTCCTTTTTCAAATTGGTGATGTCATCTTTAACGTCTATGTCATGATCTTGCATTTTGTACAGGGTCTGCAGACGGGTATTGAGAATTTTAAAAAAAGCGTATTTCTCTTTGGCTTTCGCCACGCTTTTCTTAATAAAAAAATCTTTTATTTTCTTTTTCATTTTCTCCCACCATGCACTGATGGGAGTACGTGTGTCTCTTACCCGCCTGCTTTCTTGGTAAAATTCAATAAAATCTGCTAAAACCTGTGGATCGTCTAAAAGGGAAACATTCATCTTCCAGGACTTTTTACATACAATATTATTAAGATCATGCTTTACTTTAAAAGATAAAAGCCTGTGATCTGAAAACACATTGGTTAAAACTTCACAATTAAAAGGCAGTAAATTTTCAGAACAAAAGATAAAATCAATCCTGGAGCTACAGGTGGCGTTGCTCCAGGTAACGCCGGCTTCCTCTGGACTGCTCCTGTTACATTCTTTGTATATGTCTTTTAATTTAAAATCAGTCACGATATCCTTGAGCAGTCCAGAGGTCTTGTCATAGTTCCTACTCGTACTGTTGGTAAGCCGGCGTTCTCCTCTCAGGATACAATTAAAATCACCTGCGAGGATAAAAGGCTCAGATGTGTTGATAAAAAGCGGTAAAATCTCCAGCATCCTCGCTCTTTCATTCTTTTCTGGTGATCCGTAAAAATTTAAAAACTGCCACTTTACACCATCAATAAAAGCTTTAACCATTAAAATACGTCCTGGTAAGATTTCTTGAATAAAATCAATTAAAACGTTTCCCTTAAAAAGAATGGCGACCCCTGCTGATCTGGACTCGTTGGATCCAGACCAGACGGATGGACCATACTTCCAATCCTTTTTGTAATTTTCATATCTCATTGTATGGGGAATGCCGCACTCCTGCAGGAAAAATACAGAGGCTGCCAGGCAAGATAAAAAATTGAAGAGAGCAACCCTTCTCACTTTTGACTTGGCGCCCCTCACGTTGAGGGAGATTCCCATGAGCTCAGACATCGTGGAGAGTTAAAGCAAAATTCTGATTTTAAAATAATAAATAATAGGCGTACTTAAAATCAGATTGCTCCTCCACCAGCAATACCCGAAACCTCACTTGAACTCATGGCCCCGCCCTCATCCGACTCAACTGAAAAGAGGGACGAGGCAGGAGAAGAACTACTGTCGCTGAGAGCTGAGCCAGCAACACTCACCTCGTACACGGGGAGCCCAGACTCGCACAGCCTCACCTGGGTCTCTCTCGGTTGACCGACTGGGTCCATGTCTGGTGGGTCCCCCAAGGGCCCCGCCTCTCCCCCCTGGGCCCGTGAAGGCCGGTCTAGAGGGGGAGGTTGTGCGCATGGCGGGGTGTCCGATAATACGGAGGGAGCAGTGCCCGTCCTCCTCACCAGTGCAGGCGAGGAGGGGGTCCCAGGAGGAGCCACATCTTTCCGCACGGACGTATCCATCTGCTCCTCCCCTGTCTCCCTCCTACTGGCACGTTCTTGCTTCCCCTTTTTACGGGGACCCACCTGTACCCAGTCTTCTCCTTCCGAGTCGGTCTCTAGAGACCCAGGATTAGGAGCAGGCCCGGCACCGCCTGAGCAACCAGCCGTCTGGGATGCCACAGGTTCATCGATGGCCTGCTCCTTTTCTGCCTTCCTCTTGGCCTGCCGTTTTTCCTTGGCGCTGGGCTCATTTTTATCCCCTGAGGTCGCTGGCTGAGAGGCACCTGTTTTGGCTTCGGCTAGCCGTACTCTTGAAGCCCAGGTACCTCTCTGCTCTTTCGCCGCAACAGCTTGTTCTCCTCCTTGAGGACGGGACTGCTCTGCTGGTGGAGCACGTGGGGGCACCTCGGGTTGCTCATCTTCTTCGCCTCGGTACCTATGTGGACAAGCATAATAAAGATGACCAGTTTTTTGACAAAAATTGCATTTTTTCTCTTCTGTACATTCTCTCATTGTGTGTTGTTTACTTCCACAGTTCCTGCAGGTGACATCGCAGTTAAAACTGGTATGTCCATAGGTACCGCAGGCCCTGCAGAAGTTTGGCATTCCTGAGAAATAGAGGTCGCCATTCACATTCCCAAGTTTAAAACGAGCAGGTGGTAGCTTCGTTTCTTGGGTGGAGGGGTCCTTTATTAGCGTAACAATAAATTTCCATTTGACGGTCCACACACCGCACTCGTTCATAACTCTCCCCAGCAGCTTAACGTTCTTAAAGTATGCAGCAAGAAACGCCGCCACTTCCTGATCTTTCACGTATGGGGAATACATTTTAATCACTACGAGTTTGGTTACTTCAAAAGCGTGTTCAATTACCTGGACTCCCAAGGCCATGAGTTCACCTTGTTGCCTCTCAGCTTTTCCCATGGCATCACGGAGGATTCCTTCTCCCATAAAAGTCACGTCGTACACTCCACGCCTTGGGTAGTCCTGGATCGCCAAAATCTCGTTCTTGTGGACCGCCAACCGCTTTTCCAAAATATCGTGGACAAGGAACTTGAGACCACGAGGACCGCCTCCACCCTCTGCCAAGATAAATCTTGCAGTATTCCGCAACCGGGCGTATACCGGCACCGCATCAGGTCCGCCTGCCATTTGCGTGGCCAGGTCGGTACCGCACAGCTTGCGCTGCGCCCTTTGGGTTCAAGGAGACACACCAAAGGGCTGGGGGGGGATCGCAACTCGTTGCTCAGGACTAAGCCTCTCTCCCAAATAGCAGCACGGGGGTGAAGTCCAGGCGAACCTGGACGATCCCCCGAGGCCGAGAGAGAGGGTACCTGAGCACCTTCTGACTAAAAACCTCCTGTATAAATACACTTGGTCTTAGCCAAAAGGCCGAGAAGCGATAACCCGAACGGGCCGCGCGTTGCCCGAGCCTGCCCGATACTGCTGTTCAGCCCTTGCAGCGATTCAGCCTACTTCTAGGCAATTCCATGGGGCCCTGCAGGCTCACACACTCACAGCTACACGGGAGGTGAATAAAGGCCGGAGAGGATGCCAGACAGGATTTGCTTCTTTTGCTTGCACCACAATGCAGTGCTGAAAGAGGAGGAATCTACATAAAAACGCCTTCCTGGCAACGCCCGAATGACCTGCTGCCATGCAGATAAACACTGGCAGCGGCAGCAAGTGCATGCCCACAGCCACCCCTTGTTCCTTCACACCTTGTATCAGCTGTAATCCAGTCCAGTCCAGTGCTGCCTGCTGAGCAGCACTGACCAACACTGCCTGGGCCCAGGCTTTTATCTCTGAGGCCCCATTATGATGTCAGAAAGCTGGCTCTGGCTCCTCAGGGCTCCACTATGACACGTGCAAAGTTCCGTCTGAACTTTATATAAGACGGTGCGGCTCAGTCAGTCACTCAGTGTTGCCTGAGAGGGCAACACTGCAACAGCCGGCCGCCAGACTGTCTTTTTTTGCACAGCTAGTTGCCTCCAGGAGGCCACAAGAGGGAGACAAGGGACTGCAAAATGGAAAATAAGCATCCACCAACTTTACAGACAACTTCTCCTTGCTCCTACAACCTCCATCCTTGCACAGTTTGTTATTCTTCTAGGTAACATAGTAACAAATCCAAATTGCTGCTCTCTTTGTAGGCAAGCAAGGCTTTGTTGCAACTGCAATTCTTACTCCTTCTTGAAATGTAGGGACAACAGTACATTCCATCACATCCATCTAGTGTACACAGGTAGGTCCATTGTGGCGGGCGGGCGGCTTTAATGGCTGTTTGCTGTTCCCCTACTCCACTCCACTATTTGACTGTGGTGCTGCATCAATCAGTGGCTGGCTCAGGTGCAGCTCTTTAACTTACCTAAAAGGGAGGGCGGAGAGAAGACAAGGAAGGTGAATGAGCTGTTCCAATGTGAAATGCCGGAAACACAGACACACAGACGACACAAAACAAGAGGTGGCAATGTATTCATTAATTGCATTTAATCAATTAGCTCATTATCACTCATGCATTGTCCAACAGGTGTTGAAATAATGGGATTAAAAGGGGAGATCCCTTCAGAAAGACAGAAACAGTGGCAAACACAAAAAACACTTTTGGAATCTGATTTTAGTCAACACATAAGGAAAGGGTGCACCGGTCCTGGAAATACTGCAATACCAGGTCAATGCGTGGAGTGGACAGAGCAAGCTCTATTTCCATCTCCCTGTTCTAAAAATCCATTTAATATATGGTCCCCAGATAGGGGACGTATCAGATATTAAACTGATAAGAACAGATACTACACTTGATCTTAGCCAAAAGGCCGAGAAGCGATAACCCGAACGGGCCGCGCGTTGCCCGAGCCTGCCCGATACTGCTGTTCAGCCCTTGCAGCGATTCAGCCTACTTCTAGGCAATTCCATGGGGCCCTGCAGGCTCACACACTAACAGCTACACGGGAGGTGAATAAAGGCCGGAGAGGAAGCCAGACAGGATTTGCTTCTTTTGCTTGCACCACAATGCAGTGCTGAAAGAGGAGGAATCTACATAAAAACGCCTTCCTGGCAACGCCCAAATGCCCTGCTGCCATGCAGATAAACACTGGCAGCGGCAGCAAGTGCATGCCCACAGCCACCCCTTGTTCCTTCACACCTTGTATCAGCTGTAATCCAGTCCAGTCCAGTGCTGCCTGCTGAGCAGCACTGACCAACACTGCCTGGGCCCAGGCTTTTATCTCTGAGGCCCCATTATGATGTCAGTAAGCTGGCTCTGGCTCCTCAGGGCTCCACTATGACACGTGCAAAGTTCCGTCTGAACTTTATATAAGACGGTGCGGCTCAGTCAGTCACTCAGTGTTGCCTGAGAGGGCAACACTGCAACAGCCGGCCGCCAGGCTGTCTTTTTTTGCACAGCTAGTTGCCTCCAGGAGGCCACAAGAGGGAGACAAGGGACTGCAAAATGGAAAATAAGCATCCACCAACTTTACAGACAACTTCTCCTTGCTCCTACAACCTCCATCCTTGCACAGTTTGTTATTCTTCTAGGTAACATGGTAACAAATCCAAATTGCTGCTCTCTTTGTAGGCAAGCAATGCTTTCTTGCAACTGCAATTCTTACTCCTTCTTGAAATGTAGGGACGACAGTACATTCCATCACATCCATCTAGTGTACACAGGTAGGTTCATTGTGGCGGGCGGGCGGGCGGCTTTAATGGCTGTTTGCTGTTCCCCTACTCCACTCCACTATTTGACTGTGGTGCTGCATCAATCAGTGGCTGGCTCAGGTGCAGCTCTTTAACTTACCTAAAAGGGAGGGCGGAGAGAAGACAAGGAAGGTGAATGAGCTGTTCCAATGTGAAATGCCGGAAACACAGACACACAGACGACACAAAACAAGAGGTGGCAATGTATTCATTAATTGCATTTAATCAATTAGCTCATTATCACTCATGCATTGTCCAACAGGTGTTGAAATAATGGGATTAAAAGGGGAGATCCCTTCAGAAAGACAGAAACAATGGCAAACACAAAAAACACTTTTGGAATCTGATTTTAGTCAACACATAAGGAAAGGGTGCACCGGTCCTGGAAATACTGCAATACCAGGTCAATGCGTGGAGTGGACAGAGCAAGCTCTATTTCCATCTCCCTGTTCTAAAAATCCATTTAATATATGGTCCCCAGATAGGGGACGTATCAGATATTAAACTGATAAGAACAGATACTACACTTGATCTTAGCCAAAAGGCCGAGAAGCGATAACCCGAACGGGCCGCGCGTTGCCCGAGCCTGCCCGATACTGCTGTTCAGCCCTTGCAGCGATTCAGCCTACTTCTAGGCAATTCCATGGGGCCCTGCAGGCTCACACACTCACAGCTACACGGGAGGTGAATAAAGGCCGGAGAGGAAGCCAGACAGGATTTGCTTCTTTTGCTTGCACCACAATGCAGTGCTGAAAGAGGAGGAATCTACATAAAAACGCCTTCCTGGCAACGCCCAAATGCCCTGCTGCCATGCAGATAAACACTGGCAGCGGCAGCAAGTGCATGCCCACAGCCACCCCTTGTTCCTTCACACCTTGTATCAGCTGTAATCCAGTCCAGTCCAGTGCTGCCTGCTGAGCAGCACTGACCAACACTGCCTGGGCCCAGGCTTTTATCTCTGAGGCCCCATTATGATGTCAGAAAGCTGGCTCTGGCTCCTCAGGGCTCCACTATGACACGTGCAAAGTTCCGTCTGAACTTTATATAAGACGGTGCGGCTCAGTCAGTCACTCAGTGTTGCCTGAGAGGGCAACACTGCAACAGCCGGCCGCCAGGCTGTCTTTTTTTGCACAGCTAGTTGCCTCCAGGAGGCCACAAGAGGGAGACAAGGGACTGCAAAATGGAAAATAAGCATCCACCAACTTTACAGACAACTTCTCCTTGCTCCTACAACCTCCATCCTTGCACAGTTTGTTATTCTTCTAGGTAACATAGTAACAAATCCAAATTGCTGCTCTCTTTGTAGGCAAGCAAGGCTTTGTTGCAACTGCAATTCTTACTCCTTCTTGAAATGTAGGGACGACAGTACATTCCATCACATCCATCTAGTGTACACAGGTAGGTCCATTGTGGCGGGCGGGCGGGCGGCTTTAATGGCTGTTTGCTGTTCCCCTACTCCACTCCACTATTTGACTGTGGTGCTGCATCAATCAGTGGCTGGCTCAGGTGCAGCTCTTTAACTTACCTAAAAGGGAGGGCGGAGAGAAGACAAGGAAGGTGAATGAGCTGTTCCAATGTGAAATGCCGGAAACACAGACACACAGACGACACAAAACAAGAGGTGGCAATGTATTCATTAATTGCATTTAATCAACTAGCTCATTATCACTCATGCATTGTCCAACAGGTGTTGAAATAATGGGATTAAAAGGGGAGATCCCTTCAGAAAGACAGAAACAATGGCAAACACAAAAAACACTTTTGGAATCTGATTTTAGTCAACACATAAGGAAAGGGTGCACCGGTCCTGGAAATACTGCAATACCAGGTCAATGCGTGGAGTGGACAGAGCAAGCTCTATTTCCATCTCCCTGTTCTAAAAATCCATTTAATATATGGTCCCCAGATAGGGGACGTATCAGATATTAAACTGATAAGAACAGATACTACACTTGATCTTAGCCAAAAGGCCGAGAAGCGATAACCCGAACGGGCCGCGCGTTGCCCGAGCCTGCCCGATACTGCTGTTCAGCCCTTGCAGCGATTCAGCCTACTTCTAGGCAATTCCATGGGGCCCTGCAGGCTCACACACTCACAGCTACACGGGAGGTGAATAAAGGCCGGAGAGGATGCCAGACAGGATTTGCTTCTTTTGCTTGCACCACAATGCAGTGCTGAAAGAGGAGGAATCTACATAAAAACGCCTTCCTGGCAACGCCCAAATGCCCTGCTGCCATGCAGATAAACACTGGCAGCGGCAGCAAGTGCATGCCCACAGCCACCCCTTGTTCCTTCACACCTTGTATCAGCTGTAATCCAGTCCAGTCCAGTGCTGCCTGCTGAGCAGCACTGACCAACACTGCCTGGGCCCAGGCTTTTATCTCTGAGGCCCCATTATGATGTCAGAAAGCTGGCTCTGGCTCCTCAGGGCTCCACTATGACACGTGCAAAGTTCCGTCTGAACTTTATATAAGACGGTGCGGCTCAGTCAGTCACTCAGTGTTGCCTGAGAGGGCAACACTGCAACAGCCGGCCGCCAGGCTGTCTTTTTTTGCACAGCTAGTTGCCTCCAGGAGGCCACAAGAGGGAGACAAGGGACTGCAAAATGGAAAATAAGCATCCACCAACTTTACAGACAACTTCTCCTTGCTCCTACAACCTCCATCCTTGCACAGTTTGTTATTCTTCTAGGTAACATAGTAACAAATCCAAATTGCTGCTCTCTTTGTAGGCAAGCAAGGCTTTGTTGCAACTGCAATTCTTACTCCTTCTTGAAATGTAGGGACGACAGTACATGCCATCACATCCATCTAGTGTACACAGGTAGGTCCATTGTGGCGGGCGGGCGGCTTTAATGGCTGTTTGCTGTTCCCCTACTCCACTCCACTATTTGACTGTGGTGCTGCATCAATCAGTGGCTGGCTCAGGTGCAGCTCTTTAACTTACCTAAAAGGGAGGGCGGACAGTAGACAAGGAAGGTGAATGAGCTGTTCCAATGTGAAATGCCGGAAACACAGACACACAGACGACACAAAACAAGAGGTGGCAATGTATTCAATAATTGCATTTAATCAATTAGCTCATTATCACTCAGGCATTGTCCAACAGGTGTTGAAATAATGGGATTAAAAGGGGAGATCCCTTCAGAAATACAGAAACAATGGCAAACACAAGAAACACTTTTGGAATCTGATTTTAGTCAACACATAAGGAAAGGGTGCACCGGTCCTGGAAATACTGCAATACCAGGTCAATGCGTGGAGTGGACAGAGCAAGCTCTATTTCCATCTCCCTGTTCTAAAAATCCATTTAATATATGGTCCCCAGATAGGGGACGTATCAGATATTAAACTGATAAGAACAGATACTACACTTGATCTTAGCCAAAAGGCCGAGAAGCGATAACCCGAACGGGCCGCGCGTTGCCCGAGCCTGCCCGATACTGCTGTTCAGCCCTTGCAGCGATTCAGCCTACTTCTAGGCAATTCCATGGGGCCCTGCAGGCTCACACACTCACAGCTACACGGGAGGTGAATAAAGGCCGGAGAGGAAGCCAGACAGGATTTGCTTCTTTTGCTTGCACCACAATGCAGTGCTGAAAGAGGAGGAATCTACATAAAAACGCCTTCCTGGCAACGCCCAAATGCCCTGCTGCCATGCAGATAAACACTGGCAGCGGCAGCAAGTGCATGCCCACAGCCACCCCTTGTTCCTTCACACCTTGTATCAGCTGTAATCCAGTCCAGTCCAGTGCTGCCTGCTGAGCAGCACTGACCAACACTGCCTGGGCCCAGGCTTTTATCTCTGAGGCCCCATTATGATGTCAGAAAGCTGGCTCTGGCTCCTCAGGGCTCCACTATGACACGTGCAAAGTTCCGTCTGAACTTTATATAAGACGGTGCGGCTCAGTCAGTCACTCAGTGTTGCCTGAGAGGGCAACACTGCAACAGCCGGCCGCCAGGCTGTCTTTTTTTGCACAGCTAGTTGCCTCCAGGAGGCCACAAGAGGGAGACAAGGGACTGCAAAATGGAAAATAAGCATCCACCAACTTTACAGACAACTTCTCCTTGCTCCTACAACCTCCATCCTTGCACAGTTTGTTATTCTTCTAGGTAACATAGTAACAAATCCAAATTGCTGCTCTCTTTGTAGGCAAGCAAGGCTTTGTTGCAACTGCAATTCTTACTCCTTCTTGAAATGTAGGGACGACAGTACATTCCATCACATCCATCTAGTGTACACAGGTAGGTCCATTGTGGCGGGCGGGCGGGCGGGCGGCTTTAATGGCTGTTTGCTGTTCCCCTACTCCACTCCACTATTTGACTGTGGTGCTGCATCAATCAGTGGCTGGCTCAGGTGCAGCTCTTTAACTTACCTAAAAGGGAGGGCGGAGAGAAGACAAGGAAGGTGAATGAGCTGTTCCAATGTGAAATGCCGGAAACACAGACACACAGACGACACAAAACAAGAGGTGGCAATGTATTCATTAATTGCATTTAATCAATTAGCTCATTATCACTCATGCATTGTCCAACAGGTGTTGAAATAATGGGATTAAAAGGGGAGATCCCTTCAGAAAGACAGAAACAATGGCAAACACAAAAAACACTTTTGGAATCTGATTTTAGTCAACACATAAGGAAAGGGTGCACCGGTCCTGGAAATACTGCAATACCAGGTCAATGCGTGGAGTGAACAGAGCAAGCTCTATTTCCATCTCCCTGTTCTAAAAATCCATTTAATATATGGTCCCCAGATAGGGGACGTATCAGATATTAAACTGATAAGAACAGATACTACACTTGATCTTAGCCAAAAGGCCGAGAAGCGATAACCCGAACGGGCCGCGCGTTGCCCGAGCCTGCCCGATACTGCTGTTCAGCCCTTGCAGCGATTCAGCCTACTTCTAGGCAATTCCATGGGGCCCTGCAGGCTCACACACTCACAGCTACACGGGAGGTGAATAAAGGCCGGAGAGGAAGCCAGACAGGATTTGCTTCTTTTGCTTGCACCACAATGCAGTGCTGAAAGAGGAGGAATCTACATAAAAACGCCTTCCTGGCAACGCCCAAATGCCCTGCTGCCATGCAGATAAACACTGGCAGCGGCAGCAAGTGCATGCCCACAGCCACCCCTTGTTCCTTCACACCTTGTATCAGCTGTAATCCAGTCCAGTCCAGTGCTGCCTGCTGAGCAGCACTGACCAACACTGCCTGGGCCCAGGCTTTTATCTCTGAGGCCCCATTATGATGTCAGAAAGCTGGCTCTGGCTCCTCAGGGCTCCACTATGACACGTGCAAAGTTCCGTCTGAACTTTATATAAGACGGTGCGGCTCAGTCAGTCACTCAGTGTTGCCTGAGAGGGCAACACTGCAACAGCCGGCCGCCAGGCTGTCTTTTTTTGCACAGCTAGTTGCCTCCAGGAGGCCACAAGAGGGAGACAAGGGACTGCAAAATGGAAAATAAGCATCCACCAACTTTACAGACAACTTCTCCTTGCTCCTACAACCTCCATCCTTGCACAGTTTGTTATTCTTCTAGGTAACATAGTAACAAATCCAAATTGCTGCTCTCTTTGTAGGCAAGCAAGGCTTTGTTGCAACTGCAATTCTTACTCCTTCTTGAAATGTAGGGACGACAGTACATGCCATCACATCCATCTAGTGTACACAGGTAGGTCCATTGTGGCGGGCGGGCGGGCGGCTTTAATGGCTGCTTGCTGTTCCCCTACTCCACTCCACTATTTGACTGTGGTGCTGCATCAATCAGTGGCTGGCTCAGGTGCAGCTCTTTAACTTACCTAAAAGGGAGGGCGGACAGTAGACAAGGAAGGTGAATGAGCTGTTCCAATGTGAAATGCCGGAAACACAGACACACAGACGACACAAAACAAGAGGTGGCAATGTATTCAATAATTGCATTTAATCAATTAGCTCATTATCACTCATGCATTGTCCAACAGGTGTTGAAATAATGGGATTAAAAGGGGAGATCCCTTCAGAAATACAGAAACAATGGCAAACACAAGAAACACTTTTGGAATCTGATTTTAGTCAACACATAAGGAAAGGGTGCACCGGTCCTGGAAATACTGCAATACCAGGTCAATGCGTGGAGTGGACAGAGCAAGCTCTATTTCCATCTCCCTGTTCTAAAAATCCATTTAATATATGGTCCCCAGATAGGGGACGTATCAGATATTAAACTGATAAGAACAGATACTACACTTGATCTTAGCCAAAAGGCCGAGAAGCGATAACCCGAACGGGCCGCGCATTGCCCGAGCCTGCCCGATACTGCTGTTCAGCCCTTGCAGCGATTCAGCCTACTTCTAGGCAATTCCATGGGGCCCTGCAGGCTCACACACTCACAGCTACACGGGAGGTGAATAAAGGCCGGAGAGGAAGCCAGACAGGATTTGCTTCTTTTGCTTGCACCACAATGCAGTGCTGAAAGAGGAGGAATCTACATAAAAACGCCTTCCTGGCAACGCCCAAATGCCCTGCTGCCATGCAGATAAACACTGGCAGCGGCAGCAAGTGCATGCCCACAGCCACCCCTTGTTCCTTCACACCTTGTATCAGCTGTAATCCAGTCCAGTCCAGTGCTGCCTGCTGAGCAGCACTGACCAACACTGCCTGGGCCCAGGCTTTTATCTCTGAGGCCCCATTATGATGTCAGAAAGCTGGCTCTGGCTCCTCAGGGCTCCACTATGACACGTGCAAAGTTCCGTCTGAACTTTATATAAGACGGTGCGGCTCAGTCAGTCACTCAGTGTTGCCTGAGAGGGCAACACTGCAACAGCCGGCCGCCAGGCTGTCTTTTTTTGCACAGCTAGTTGCCTCCAGGAGGCCACAAGAGGGAGACAAGGGACTGCAAAATGGAAAATAAGCATCCACCAACTTTACAGACAACTTCTCCTTGCTCCTACAACCTCCATCCTTGCACAGTTTGTTATTCTTCTAGGTAACATAGTAACAAATCCAAATTGCTGCTCTCTTTGTAGGCAAGCAAGGCTTTGTTGCAACTGCAATTCTTACTCCTTCTTGAAATGTAGGGACGACAGTACATACCATCACATCCATCTAGTGTACACAGGTAGGTCCATTGTGGCGGGCGGGCGGGCGGGCGGCTTTAATGGCTGTTTGCTGTTCCCCTACTCCACTCCACTATTTGACTGTGGTGCTGCATCAATCAGTGGCTGGCTCAGGTGCAGCTCTTTAACTTACCTAAAAGGGAGGGCGGAGAGAAGACAAGGAAGGTGAATGAGCTGTTCCAATGTGAAATGCCGGAAACACAGACACACAGACGACACAAAACAAGAGGTGGCAATGTATTCATTAATTGCATTTAATCAATTAGCTCATTATCACTCATGCATTGTCCAACAGGTGTTGAAATAATGGGATTAAAAGGGGAGATCCCTTCAGAAAGACAGAAACAATGGCAAACACAAAAAACACTTTTGGAATCTGATTTTAGTCAACACATAAGGAAAGGGTGCACCGGTCCTGGAAATACTGCAATACCAGGTCAATGCGTGGAGTGGACAGAGCAAGCTCTATTTCCATCTCCCTGTTCTAAAAATCCATTTAATATATGGTCCCCAGATAGGGGACGTATCAGATATTAAACTGATAAGAACAGATACTACACTTGATCTTAGCCAAAAGGCCGAGAAGCGATAACCCGAACGGGCCGCGCGTTGCCCGAGCCTGCCCGATACTGCTGTTCAGCCCTTGCAGCGATTCAGCCTACTTCTAGGCAATTCCATGGGGCCCTGCAGGCTCACACACTCACAGCTACACGGGAGGTGAATAAAGGCCGGAGAGGAAGCCAGACAGGATTTGCTTCTTTTGCTTGCACCACAATGCAGTGCTGAAAGAGGAGGAATCTACATAAAAACGCCTTCCTGGCAACGCCCAAATGCCCTGCTGCCATGCAGATAAACACTGGCAGCGGCAGCAAGTGCATGCCCACAGCCACCCCTTGTTCCTTCACACCTTGTATCAGCTGTAATCCAGTCCAGTCCAGTGCTGCCTGCTGAGCAGCACTGACCAACACTGCCTGGGCCCAGGCTTTTATCTCTGAGGCCCCATTATGATGTCAGAAAGCTGGCTCTGGCTCCTCAGGGCTCCACTATGACACGTGCAAAGTTCCGTCTGAACTTTATATAAGACGGTGCGGCTCAGTCAGTCACTCAGTGTTGCCTGAGAGGGCAACACTGCAACAGCCGGCCGCCAGGCTGTCTTTTTTTGCACAGCTAGTTGCCTCCAGGAGGCCACAAGAGGGAGACAAGGGACTGCAAAATGGAAAATAAGCATCCACCAACTTTACAGACAACTTCTCCTTGCTCCTACAACCTCCATCCTTGCACAGTTTGTTATTCTTCTAGGTAACATAGTAACAAATCCAAATTGCTGCTCTCTTTGTAGGCAAGCAAGGCTTTGTTGCAACTGCAATTCTTACTCCTTCTTGAAATGTAGGGACGACAGTACATGCCATCACATCCATCTAGTGTACACAGGTAGGTCCATTGTGGCGGGCGGGCGGGCGGCTTTAATGGCTGTTTGCTGTTCCCCTACTCCACTCCACTATTTGACTGTGGTGCTGCATCAATCAGTGGCTGGCTCAGGTGCAGCTCTTTAACTTACCTAAAAGGGAGGGCGGACAGTAGACAAGGAAGGTGAATGAGCTGTTCCAATGTGAAATGCCGGAAACACAGACACACAGACGACACAAAACAAGAGGTGGCAATGTATTCAATAATTGCATTTAATCAATTAGCTCATTATCACTCATGCATTGTCCAACAGGTGTTGAAATAATGGGATTAAAAGGGGAGATCCCTTCAGAAATACAGAAACAATGGCAAACACAAGAAACACTTTTGGAATCTGATTTTAGTCAACACATAAGGAAAGGGTGCACCGGTCCTGGAAATACTGCAATACCAGGTCAATGCGTGGAGTGGACAGAGCAAGCTCTATTTCCATCTCCCTGTTCTAAAAATCCATTTAATATATGGTCCCCAGATAGGGGACGTATCAGATATTAAACTGATAAGAACAGATACTACACTTGATCTTAGCCAAAAGGCCGAGAAGCGATAACCCGAACGGGCCGCGCATTGCCCGAGCCTGCCCGATACTGCTGTTCAGCCCTTGCAGCGATTCAGCCTACTTCTAGGCAATTCCATGGGGCCCTGCAGGCTCACACACTCACAGCTACACGGGAGGTGAATAAAGGCCGGAGAGGAAGCCAGACAGGATTTGCTTCTTTTGCTTGCACCACAATGCAGTGCTGAAAGAGGAGGAATCTACATAAAAACGCCTTCCTGGCAACGCCCAAATGCCCTGCTGCCATGCAGATAAACACTGGCAGCGGCAGCAAGTGCATGCCCACAGCCACCCCTTGTTCCTTCACACCTTGTATCAGCTGTAATCCAGTCCAGTCCAGTGCTGCCTGCTGAGCAGCACTGACCAACACTGCCTGGGCCCAGGCTTTTATCTCTGAGGCCCCATTATGATGTCAGAAAGCTGGCTCTGGCTCCTCAGGGCTCCACTATGACACGTGCAAAGTTCCGTCTGAACTTTATATAAGACGGTGCGGCTCAGTCAGTCACTCAGTGTTGCCTGAGAGGGCAACACTGCAACAGCCGGCCGCCAGGCTGTCTTTTTTTGCACAGCTAGTTGCCTCCAGGAGGCCACAAGAGGGAGACAAGGGACTGCAAAATGGAAAATAAGCATCCACCAACTTTACAGACAACTTCTCCTTGCTCCTACAACCTCCATCCTTGCACAGTTTGTTATTCTTCTAGGTAACATAGTAACAAATCCAAATTGCTGCTCTCTTTGTAGGCAAGCAAGGCTTTGTTGCAACTGCAATTCTTACTCCTTCTTGAAATGTAGGGACGACAGTACATTCCATCACATCCATCTAGTGTACACAGGTAGGTCCATTGTGGCGGGCGGGCGGGCGGGCGGCTTTAATGGCTGTTTGCTGTTCCCCTACTCCACTCCACTATTTGACTGTGGTGCTGCATCAATCAGTGTCTGGCTCAGGTGCAGCTCTTTAACTTACCTAAAAGGGAGGGCGGAGAGAAGACAAGGAAGGTGAATGAGCTGTTCCAATGTGAAATGCCGGAAACACAGACACACAGACGACACAAAACAAGAGGTGGCAATGTATTCATTAATTGCATTTAATCAATTAGCTCATTATCACTCATGCATTGTCCAACAGGTGTTGAAATAATGGGATTAAAAGGGGAGATCCCTTCAGAAAGACAGAAACAATGGCAAACACAAAAAACACTTTTGGAATCTGATTTTAGTCAACACATAAGGAAAGGGTGCACCGGTCCTGGAAATACTGCAATACCAGGTCAATGCGTGGAGTGGACAGAGCAAGCTCTATTTCCATCTCCCTGTTCTAAAAATCCATTTAATATATGGTCCCCAGATAGGGGACGTATCAGATATTAAACTGATAAGAACAGATTTTTTGAGTTGACTACCCCAACAAAGGAGGTAACCGTTTATTTAAAATTTTGAACAAATTTACAATAAATCAATACATTTCAACAAAAATTTACATAAATTTACAATCATGGTTTTTTTAATACAGATAAATACAAATTGTCAAATAAAAACAATTTATAAAAGGGCACTTGGTGGCATCATATTATGGAACTCCATTCACTTAAAAACCATTTTCTACATAAAACAGGAGAGAGTTTTTTATCTAAAAGAAAATATTTGTACATTTCATTAAGACAAATGGCTAAAACATCTTCCACAGCTAAAACTTCACACTTAAATAATAAAATGTTTCTGGCCGCCCACAGAGCTGCTTTTACGCAGTTGGTGATCTTCCATGCCATCATTTTTCGAGTCTGTGTTGGGCATTCCAGGCATCCATATAAAACGCCATCACTTGTGTATCTCCGAAGTCCTGTAATCTTCTGTACCAAGGGGAGGATTCTTGTCCATATCAATTTCGCGTAAAAACATTCCCAGAATAGGTGGTAGACTGTCTCATCATCTCTACATCCTCCCCTTGGACACGCAGCCGAGTTGGTCAGTCCCCTTCGATGCTGGAATGCCCGGCATGGAAGACACTCGTGGGCACAGCTCCAGGCCAGATCTTTCTGTGGGTTAAAAAGATATTTAGCGCTCACCATCTTCCATATTTCTTTACATTTTTGTTCATTAAAATTACTGATGGGAGCTACTAAAACATTTTCTTTTATCTTTTTTAAAATTCCTTTACTATTTTTTACTTCGTTAATATTTTTGTCTTTTAAGTTAAAAATGTTTACAATTTTTTCTAAAATTTTATACTGGCCAGAAAGGTTAAAAGCATATGGGGAGCTTAAAACCGTGGAGAACCAACCGTTCCTCCTCATAAAATAACCTGTGTTAAAACGTATAAAATATGACCAGTAATGTTCCTTAAAAACTGCATTAAGACATAAAGTAAAAAATTTTATTAAAAGGAATGCTTTTATATCGGGGAAATCTTTCCCCCCCATTGGTTTGGGTAATATTACCTTCTCTCTCCTGAGCTTTTCCATCCTGGAGTTCCATAAAAATGTGAAACATGCTTTAATTATTTTTTTCAATAAAATCTCAGGGGGAGGGAATACCATACTTAAATATAATAAAATAGGTAAAATCACCATTTTTGTAATTAAAACCTTTCCCTCCATTGTTAACTTTCTCATGTTCCACATGCAAATTTTCTGATTAACTTTTTGTGCCACCAAGTCCCAACTGGTAAAACCATTATTTGACTCATTGAAGGAGACTCCTAAAATTTGTACAGACTCTGACACAGGGACTGGAATGTCCATTAAAACCATTTTGCCGATATTTAAGATGTTACTTTTATTAAAATTGACTAAAAAACCGGAGGAGCAACAGAATTGGTAAATCTGTTTAAAGGATTTCTGTAATGACAGGGTGTCCCTGCAAAGGACCGCGACATCGTCCATGTACCCCACCACTTTAGCCTCTAGTCCCCCCCCGCCCGGCAGGGGGACTCCGCTTATCTGCTTATCCTTTCTTAACCTGCAGAGTAGAGGCTCGATCGCACAAATAAAAAGTAGTGGGGACAAGGGACACCCCTGCTTCACTCCGGAATTTAAAAGGACATCCTGTGTCTTAAAACCCTTTACTAAAATTTTACTAGTACAATTTTCATAAAAGGCCTTCAGAGACTGTAAAAAACCTTCCGGTATACCCATTTTTTCTAAAACCTTAAAAAGATAAAAATGTGACACTCTATCGAAGGCTTTCTCGAAATCTATAGATAAAATTGCCATTTTACCTCCTCTCTCTTTCGTGTCACTGATCACATCTTTTAAAAGGTTTAAATTATCCCATATACTCCTCCCGGGTATCCCACAGACCTGATTGGAGTGTATGATCTGGCCTATCACTGCTTTTAATCTGTTCGCACATATCTTCGCCATTATTTTGTAGTCAGAGTTTAGCAAAGTGATAGGCCTCCAATTTTTAATGTCTGTTTTGTCCCCCTTTTTGTAAAGCAGGGACACCTCGCCTTTCTTCCAGGACCCCGGGAGGGCTTTTGTTCTAAAAACTTGGGTAAAAAGAGGGTGGAGATCCTCTTTTAAAATACCATAAAATATAACATAGAATTCTATAGGTATACCGTCAGGGCCAGGGACTTTACCTGTTTTAAAACTCTTTGTAGTTTCTAAAATCTCCTGTTCCGTAACATCCTGTAATAAAAACACTTGGGAAGCAGGATCTAAAACAGCATCCACCTCCTTCAATGAGTCGTTCATAAAATCAACATCAACATGTTTTGTATTAAAAAGATCCGCATAAAAACCGTGCACCTTTTTTAAAATGTTTTGGGTATTTGTTTCCCCATCTATCTCATTTAACAGGGTATGCTTATCATTTATTTTCTTGAAGAAGTACCTGGAGCAGGTCTCATTTTCTTCAAGATGTTTTACCTTAGAGCGAAAGATTATCTCCTTTCCCCTCTGCTCCAGGCACTGGGAGATTTCTTTTTTAATTTCGGTGATCTCTTTCTCCACCTGCATACCCTGTTCTCTGAACTTGTATTGGGTCTGCAGACGGGTATTTAAATTAGCATAAAATTCAAATTTTTCTTTGGCTTTCTTCATCCCAGCTTTAATAAAAAAATCTCTTATCTTTATTTTCATTTTCTCCCACCAGGAAACAATTAGCATATTGGGATGTCTTACCCGTCTGCAGCCCTTATAAAAGGTGATAAAATCGGATAAAATTTGCGGATCCTCTAAAAGGGATACGTTTAATTTCCAGGCTTTCTTCGGAGTTCTCCTTTGATCGTTCAAATTAACTTTAAAATATAAAAGTTTATGGTCAGAAAACACGTTAGAATTAAGATCACATTTAAAAGGCAGTATTTGATAAGAGCAAAAAATAAAATCAATCCTGGAGCTGCAGTTTACATTGCTCCAGGTGACGCCGTCCTCTTCAGGTAGATCCCTATTGCATTTTTTAAAAACATCAGTAAGCTTAAAATCCACTGTAATATCTTTTAAA
The DNA here is from genome assembly GCF_050947455.1 of Rhinoderma darwinii. Lineage (NCBI taxonomy): Eukaryota > Metazoa > Chordata > Amphibia > Anura > Rhinodermatidae > Rhinoderma > Rhinoderma darwinii. The sequence continues at coordinate 149,744 of NW_027461687.1, read as the reverse complement.
ATAGACGGGGTTTTATCATAATTTCGACTTACTGAATTAGAGAACCGGCGTTCCCCCTTTAAAATACAATTAAAATCACCAGCTAAAATAAGTGGTTCTGAATCATTGATAAAAAGGGGTAAAATTTCTAGCATTTTTGCTCTTTCCTTCTTGTCTGTAGAACCATAAAAGTTTAAAAACTGCCATCTAACACCGTTTATAAAAGCTTTGACCATTAAAATTCTGCCTGGTAAAATTTCATAAAAACGATCAATTAAAACGTTCCCTTTGAATAAAATGGCGACACCTGCGGCTTTTGATTCATTAGACCCGGACCACACTGAAGGTCCGAGTCTCCAGTCTTCCTCATATTTTTTATAATTCATGCGGTGAGGTATGCAGCATTCCTGTAGGAAAAACACTGAGGCGGTAAAAACAGAAAGGTAGTTAAAAAGGGCAGCTCTTCTTGTCTGTGAGTGCACGCTTCTTACATTAAAGGAAAGACCACATAACTCAGCCATGAGGAAAAGGGAGAGAGACAGTCTATTTTTATCTTACCCGAGGAGGCCTCAGCAGTCCTCCGCGTCGCCAGACACCCCACTCGAGCTCTCATCATCATCTTTCCTCGAGTCAAATGTGCGCATCGATGAGGTTTGAGAGGAAGACCCATCACTCAGCTGACCCCCCATACCTAAGGCGCTTCTTGAAAATGGGTCCCAGACGGACTCAACGGGTAAGATTTGGCAATCTTTGGCAGCGCCCTCCCCTTCTATAGGGGCAGGAATCGCGCTTCCGGACGTCTCAGGGACCACGCTTACCTCGGAGGCAGCTGTCCCTATATCCCCCGACTGTCTGGAAGGGGGGGGACCTTTAGCTGTCGCTTCCGGGGGCAAGTCAACTGGTTTCCCTGCCTTCAACCTGGCAGGTACTCCCATCGGCACCCCCGCTGCCACCTCCGAGTACGCCCTACGTCTCTTGGTGAGCGCTGCCGCTCCGCCCGGGACCTCTGCCTCAGGTACAGGCTGACCCAGCATCTCTTGCAGGTCAGTAGGATCAGCTTCATCCGAACTACCCTGCGCCCCAGTCTCCTGGGTGGGCTCTTTCGTCCGCTGATCACTGGCTCTGCGTTTTTGCCGCCTCTGCTCTTTAGGGTCACCTGTTTGGGGGGGTCTGCTGGAGGTATCCATTTCGTCTTGCTCACCTCCTTGGGGTTCCTCTCCTTGTACGGGGGTGATCTGGCCTGCGGGCCGCTCGGGACGCCTTGGCCGGTCCTCGGGTTGTTCCAACTCTTTAGATCTGTGGGGACAAGTAGCATAGAGGTGACCAACTCGGCTGCAAAAACGGCACCTTTTCCCCAGAGGGCAAGTTTTGGTCTCGTGCTCAGAGCTGCCGCAGTTCCTACAGGTGCTGTCGCAAGACTCCTTGGTGTGACCGTACTTTTGGCACTTCCTACAGAATGGAGGCATCCCTGAAAAATAAAAGTCTCCGGCCATATCACCTATTTTAAAACGTGCTGGCGGCAACATTATCCCTCCTGTAAAATTGGCATCTTTATAACATGTTACATTGAATCTCCACTTTGAGGTCCATACACCAACCTCATTCATAACTATCATTTTAGTGATGTCCATAACGTGCTCATAAAAATCAACACCGTCCAGTCTCGGGTCATTTTTTACCGTATAAGCCGCCAGCAGATCTCGGAATACTCCATTCTGTATGAAAGTAACATCGTATGTCCTCCTTCTTGGGTAATCCTGCACCGCCAAAATTTCTCGCTTCTGGATGTTGAAGATACCAACAAGTACGGTCTCCACCACAAATTTTAAGCCGCAGGTCGTCGCCTTCTCCTCCGATAGAACTACACGAATCGTGTTTTTAATCCGGGCATAAGCCGGTATCTCACATGGATCCTCGTCCATGGTGAGTATGGTATTGTTACGCTACTCCGTAGTAGGCGCAACGTTAGGCGCAACTCCCCTTTTCGGCCGAAACCTACACGGGGGTATATGGATCGCAACCCGTTGCTCAGGACTAAGCCTCTCTCCCAAATAGCAGCACGGGGGTGAAGTCCAGGCGAACCTGGACGATCCCCCGAGGCCGAGAGAGAGGGTACCTGAGCACCTCCTAACCAAGACCAGGCAGCACTGACTACAAGTAATCAGAACTACACTTGATCTCAGCCAGAAGGCCGAGAAGCGATAACCCGAACGGGCCGCGCGTTGCCCGAGCCTGCCCGATACTGCTGTTCAGCCCTTGCAGCGATTCAGCCTACTTCTAGGCAATTCCATGGGGCCCTGCAGGCTCACACACTCACAGCTACACGGGAGGTGAATAAAGGCCGGAGAGGAAGCCAGACAGGATTTGCTTCTTTTGCTTGCACCACAATGCAGTGCTGAAAGAGGAGGAATCTACATAAAAACGCCTTCCTGGCAACGCCCAAATGCCCTGCTGCCATGCAGATAAACACTGGCAGCGGCAGCAAGTGCATGCCCACAGCCACCCCTTGTTCCTTCACACCTTGTATCAGCTGTAATCCAGTCCAGTCCAGTGCTGCCTGCTGAGCAGCACTGACCAACACTGCCTGGGCCCAGGCTTTTATCTCTGAGGCCCCATTATGATGTCAGAAAGCTGGCTCTGGCTCCTCAGGGCTCCACTATGACACGTGCAAAGTTCCGTCTGAACTTTATATAAGACGGTGCGGCTCAGTCAGTCACTCAGTGTTGCCTGAGAGGGCAACACTGCAACAGCCGGCCGCCAGGCTGTCTTTTTTTGCACAGCTAGTTGCCTCCAGGAGGCCACAAGAGGGAGACAAGGGACTGCAAAATGGAAAATAAGCATCCACCAACTTTACAGACAACTTCTCCTTGCTCCTACAACCTCCATCCTTGCACAGTTTGTTATTCTTCTAGGTAACATAGTAACAAATCCAAATTGCTGCTCTCTTTGTAGGCAAGCAAGGCTTTGTTGCAACTGCAATTCTTACTCCTTCTTGAAATGTAGGGACGACAGTACATGCCATCACATCCATCTAGTGTACACAGGTAGGTCCATTGTGGCGGGCGGGCGGGCGGCTTTAATGGCTGTTTGCTGTTCCCCTACTCCACTCCACTATTTGACTGTGGTGCTGCATCAATCAGTGGCTGGCTCAGGTGCAGCTCTTTAACTTACCTAAAAGGGAGGGCGGACAGTAGACAAGGAAGGTGAATGAGCTGTTCCAATGTGAAATGCCGGAAACACAGACACACAGACGACACAAAACAAGAGGTGGCAATGTATTCAATAATTGCATTTAATCAATTAGCTCATTATCACTCATGCATTGTCCAACAGGTGTTGAAATAATGGGATTAAAAGGGGAGATCCCTTCAGAAATACAGAAACAATGGCAAACACAAGAAACACTTTTGGAATCTGATTTTAGTCAACACATAAGGAAAGGGTGCACCGGTCCTGGAAATACTGCAATACCAGGTCAATGCGTGGAGTGGACAGAGCAAGCTCTATTTCCATCTCCCTGTTCTAAAAATCCATTTAATATATGGTCCCCAGATAGGGGACGTATCAGATATTAAACTGATAAGAACAGATACTACACTTGATCTTAGCCAAAAGGCCGAGAAGCGATAACCCGAACGGGCCGCGCATTGCCCGAGCCTGCCCGATACTGCTGTTCAGCCCTTGCAGCGATTCAGCCTACTTCTAGGCAATTCCATGGGGCCCTGCAGGCTCACACACTCACAGCTACACGGGAGGTGAATAAAGGCCGGAGAGGAAGCCAGACAGGATTTGCTTCTTTTGCTTGCACCACAATGCAGTGCTGAAAGAGGAGGAATCTACATAAAAACGCCTTCCTGGCAACGCCCAAATGCCCTGCTGCCATGCAGATAAACACTGGCAGCGGCAGCAAGTGCATGCCCACAGCCACCCCTTGTTCCTTCACACCTTGTATCAGCTGTAATCCAGTCCAGTCCAGTGCTGCCTGCTGAGCAGCACTGACCAACACTGCCTGGGCCCAGGCTTTTATCTCTGAGGCCCCATTATGATGTCAGAAAGCTGGCTCTGGCTCCTCAGGGCTCCACTATGACACGTGCAAAGTTCCGTCTGAACTTTATATAAGACGGTGCGGCTCAGTCAGTCACTCAGTGTTGCCTGAGAGGGCAACACTGCAACAGCCGGCCGCCAGGCTGTCTTTTTTTGCACAGCTAGTTGCCTCCAGGAGGCCACAAGAGGGAGACAAGGGACTGCAAAATGGAAAATAAGCATCCACCAACTTTACAGACAACTTCTCCTTGCTCCTACAACCTCCATCCTTGCACAGTTTGTTATTCTTCTAGGTAACATAGTAACAAATCCAAATTGCTGCTCTCTTTGTAGGCAAGCAAGGCTTTGTTGCAACTGCAATTCTTACTCCTTCTTGAAATGTAGGGACGACAGTACATTCCATCACATCCATCTAGTGTACACAGGTAGGTCCATTGTGGCGGGCGGGCGGGCGGGCGGCTTTAATGGCTGTTTGCTGTTCCCCTACTCCACTCCACTATTTGACTGTGGTGCTGCATCAATCAGTGTCTGGCTCAGGTGCAGCTCTTTAACTTACCTAAAAGGGAGGGCGGAGAGAAGACAAGGAAGGTGAATGAGCTGTTCCAATGTGAAATGCCGGAAACACAGACACACAGACGACACAAAACAAGAGGTGGCAATGTATTCATTAATTGCATTTAATCAATTAGCTCATTATCACTCATGCATTGTCCAACAGGTGTTGAAATAATGGGATTAAAAGGGGAGATCCCTTCAGAAAGACAGAAACAATGGCAAACACAAAAAACACTTTTGGAATCTGATTTTAGTCAACACATAAGGAAAGGGTGCACCGGTCCTGGAAATACTGCAATACCAGGTCAATGCGTGGAGTGGACAGAGCAAGCTCTATTTCCATCTCCCTGTTCTAAAAATCCATTTAATATATGGTCCCCAGATAGGGGACGTATCAGATATTAAACTGATAAGAACAGATACTACACTTGATCTTAGCCAAAAGGCCGAGAAGCGATAACCCGAACGGGCCGTGCGTTGCCCGAGCCTGCCCGATACTGCTGTTCAGCCCTTGCAGCGATTCAGCCTACTTCTAGGCAATTCCATGGGGCCCTGCAGGCTCACACACTCACAGCTACACGGGAGGTGAATAAAGGCCGGAGAGGAAGCCAGACAGGATTTGCTTCTTTTGCTTGCACCACAATGCAGTGCTGAAAGAGGAGGAATCTACATAAAAACGCCTTCCTGGCAACGCCCAAATGCCCTGCTGCCATGCAGATAAACACTGGCAGCGGCAGCAAGTGCATGCCCACAGCCACCCCTTGTTCCTTCACACCTTGTATCAGCTGTAATCCAGTCCAGTCCAGTGCTGCCTGCTGAGCAGCACTGACCAACACTGCCTGGGCCCAGGCTTTTATCTCTGAGGCCCCATTATGATGTCAGAAAGCTGGCTCTGGCTCCTCAGGGCTCCACTATGACACGTGCAAAGTTCCGTCTGAACTTTATATAAGACGGTGCGGCTCAGTCAGTCACTCAGTGTTGCCTGAGAGGGCAACACTGCAACAGCCGGCCGCCAGGCTGTCTTTTTTTGCACAGCTAGTTGCCTCCAGGAGGCCACAAGAGGGAGACAAGGGACTGCAAAATGGAAAATAAGCATCCACCAACTTTACAGACAACTTCTCCTTGCTCCTACAACCTCCATCCTTGCACAGTTTGTTATTCTTCTAGGTAACATAGTAACAAATCCAAATTGCTGCTCTCTTTGTAGGCAAGCAAGGCTTTGTTGCAACTGCAATTCTTACTCCTTCTTGAAATGTAGGGACGACAGTACATTCCATCACATCCATCTAGTGTACACAGGTAGGTCCATTGTGGCGGGCGGGCGGCTTTAATGGCTGTTTGCTGTTCCCCTACTCCACTCCACTATTTGACTGGAGTGGAGTGGACAGAGCAAGCTCTATTTCCATCTCCCTGTTCTAAAAATCCATTTAATATATGGTCCCCAGATAGGGGACGTATCAGATATTAAACTGATAAGAACAGATTTTTTTAAGTTGACTACCCCAACTTTGGGGGTAACCGTTTATTTAAAATTTTTCAGGTTTTACAATAAATTAACATTTTTCAACATTTTTACAGGGATTCACATTTTACAACAATGGTTAAAAAATAAATACAAATTGTCAGATTAAAATCATACAATTTATAAAAGGGCACTTGGTGGCATCATATTATAGAATTCCATTCGCTAAAAAACCATTTTCTACTTAAAACAGGAGAGAATTTTTTGTCTAAAAGATAATACTTGTGCATTTCATAAAAACAAATTCCTAAAATATCATTCACAGATAAAATTTCATGTTTGAATAAAAGAATATTCCTGGCCGCCCACAGAGCTGCTTTAACGCAGTTAGTAATCTTCCATGCCATAATTTTCTGAGTCCTTGTTGGGCACTCCAGACATCCGTAAAATACGCCTTCACTTGTAATTCTTTTTATTCCGGTTATCTTCTTCATCAAGGGGAGGATTTTTGTCCATATTAGTTGTGAAAAATAACATTGCCAAAAGAGATGTAAGACTGTCTCGTCATCGCGGCATCCTCCCCTTGGACACGCAGCCGAGTTGGTCAGTCCCCTTCGATGCTGGAATGCCCGGCATGGAAGACACTCGTGGGCGCAGCTCCAGGCCAGATCCTTCTGTGAATTAAAAATGAATTTAGCATTAACCATGCTCCAGATAATTTTGCATTTGTTTTCATTAAAATTGCTAATGGGGGCTATTAAAACATTTTCTTTTATTTCCTTTAAAACATATTTACTATTTTTTACATCTTCTATTCTTTTGTCTTTTAGGTTAAAAAGGTTCACTATTTTTTCTAAAATCTTATACTGGTCTGGCAGGTTAAAAGCATATGGCGAGCTTAAAACCGTAGAGAACCATCCGTACCTCCTCATAAAATAGCCAGTGTTAAAACGGATAAAATAAGACCAGTAGTGTTCCTTAAAAACAGTATTAAGACACAGTGTAAAAAAATGGATTAAAAGAAATGCTTTTATATTTGGAAAATCTTTACCACCCATTAGCTTTGGTAACATCACTTTTTCTCTCCTGAGCTTCTCCATCCTAGAATTCCATAAAAATGTAAAACATGCCTTGGTAATCTTTTTTAATAAAATATCAGGGGGAGGGAAAACCATACTTAGATATAATAAAATTGGTAAAATCACCATTTTTGTGATTAAAATGTTTCCCTCCATTGTCAGTTTTCTAAGATTCCATAAACAAATTTTCTTATTAACTTTTTGTGCCACCAAGTCCCAACTGATAAAACCATTGTTTGACTCATTGAAGGAGACCCCTAAAATCTGTACAGACTCCGACACAGGGACTGGAATGTCCTGTAAAATCATATTGCCAATATTTAAAATATTACTTTTATTAAAATTGACTTTAAAACCGGAGGAGCAGCAAAATTGGTATATCTGTTGTAATGCTTTTTGCAGTGACGGGGCGTCCCTGCACAGGACCGCGACATCATCCATGTACCCCACCACTTTTGCCTCTAGTCCCCCCCCGCCCGGCAGGGGGACTCCACATATCTGCCTGTCATTCCTCAATCTGCAGAGTAGAGGCTCGATCGCACATATAAAAAGTAGTGGGGACAAGGGACACCCCTGCTTCACTCCGGAGTTTAAAAGGACATCCTGTGTCTTAAAACCCTTTACTAAAATCTTGCTCGTACAATTTTCATAAAAGGCCTTCAGAGACTGTAAAAAACCTTCTGGTATACCCATCTTTTCTAAAACCTTAAAAAGATAAAAATGTGATACTCTATCAAAGGCTTTCTCGAAATCTATGGATAAAACCGCCAATCTGCCTTTTCTCTCCTTCGTATCACCAATAGCATCTTTTAAAAGGTTTAAATTGTCCCATATGCTCCTCCCAGGTATCCCACAGACTTGGTTGGAGTGGACGATTTTCTCTATAACAGCCTTTAGTCTATTCGCGCAAATCTTGGCCATTATTTTATAGTCTGCGTTTAGTAAGGTGATAGGCCTCCAGTTTTTAATATCTGTTTTGTCCCCCTTTTTATAAAGCAGGGACACCTCACCTTTCTTCCAGGACCCCGGGAGGGCTTTTGTTCTAAAAACTTGAGTAAAAAGGGAATAGAGATCCTCTTTTAAAACTCCACAAAATGTGACATAAAACTCTATGGGTATACCATCAGGGCCAGGGACTTTACCTGTTTTAAAACTCTTGATGGTATCTAAAATCTCCTGTTCCGTAATATCCTGTAATAAAAAATCTTTGGAGACAGGATTTAAAACAGCGTCAACCTCCTTCAATGAGTCGTTCATCAAATCAACATTAACAAGCTTTATATTAAAAAGATCCGCATAAAATCTGTGTACCTTTTTTAAAATATTGTCAGTGTTTGTATCTCCATCAACATTGTCTAACAGGGTATGCTTATCGTTAATTTTCTTAAAAAAGTACCTGGAGCAGGTCTCATTTTCCTCGAGGTGTTTCATTTTTGAGCGAAAGACAATTTCCTTACCTCTCTGCTCCAGGCACTGGGAGATCTCCTTCCTAATCTCCATAATCTCCTCCTCCACCTGCATACCCTGTTCTCTGAACTTGTATTGGGTCTGCAGCCGGGTATTCAAATTAGCAAAAAAATCCTGTTTTTCTTTTGCTTTTCTCCTTCCAATTTTTATGAAAAAGTCTCTTATTTTTATTTTTATTTTCTCCCACCATGAGACTATGGACATATTTGGATGTCTTACCCGTCTGCAGCCCTTATAAAAGGTAATAAAATCAGATAAAATTTGCGGATCATCTAAAAGGGAAACGTTCATTTTCCAGGCTTTTTTGACAGTATTTTTCCCAATATCATTTTTAACTTTAAAATACAATAATTTATGATCAGATAAAACATTGGGATTAAGATCACATTTAAAAGGCAGTACTTGATAAGAGCAGAATATAAAATCGATCCTGGAGCTACAGTTCACATTGCTCCAGGTGACGCCGGCCTCTGCAGATAAATTGCTGTTACATTTCTTAAAAACATCAGTAAGTTTAAAATCAGTAACTATATCTTTTAATAATGAGGAGGTTTTGTCATAATTCCTGCTTACTGAGTTAGAGAACCGGCGTTCCCCCTTTAAAATACAATTAAAATCACCCGCTAAAACAAGTGGCTCTGAATCGTTTAAAAAAAGGGGTAAAATCTCTAGCATTCTAGCTCTTTCATTCTTGTCCGAGGACCCATAAAAATTTAAAAACTGCCATCTAATACCGTCTATAAAAGCTTTGACCAATAAAATTCTACCTGGTAAAATTTCATTAAAACTGTCAATTAAAACGTTCCCTTTAAATAAAATGGCGACACCTGCGGCTCTGGAATCGTTAGACCCGGACCACACTGAAGGTCCGAGTCTCCAGTCTTCCTTATATTTGTTGTAGTTCGTGCGATGTGGGATACAGCATTCCTGTAGGAAAAAAACGGTGGCGGAAAAAATAGAAAGATAGTCAAACAGGGCAGCTCTTCTCGTCTTAGAATGCACGCTCCTAACATTTAAGGAAATGCCACCTAACTCTGCCATGAGGAAAAGGGAAAAGAGACAGTCTTATGTAATCTTACCCGAGGTGGCCTCAGCAGTCCTCGGCGTTACCAGAGACCTCACTCGAACTCTCATCGCCCTCCGACTTCAAACCGACTGTATAACTTGAGGAGATTGGAGAGGAACTCATGTCAGACAGCTGACCCCCCGCCATACCTGAGGCACTTATCGAAAATGGGTCCCAGATGGACTCCACGGGCAAGGTTTCTGGAGCATTTTGTATGGCAGCCTCCTCCCCTACGATAGGGGCAGGAAACGCACTCGCGGCCGTTTCAGGGACTTCTGTCACCTCAGAGGCAGCTATGCTTGTCTCCCCCAACTGGCGAGAAGGGGGGAGACCTTCAGCTGGTGCTTCCGGGGGCGCGTCAACTGGTTTCCCTGCTTTCGCTCTAGCAGGTACTCCCATCGGCACCCCCGCTGCCACCTCTGAGTACGCCCTACGCCTCTTAGACCTAGCTGCCGCTCCACCCGGGTCCTCTGCCTCAGGTACAGGCTGACCCAGCATCTCCTGCGGCCCAGGCGGATCAGCTTCATCCGAACTACCCATCTCCTCCGTTTCCTGAGGGGGCTTTTTCGTCCGCTGATCACTGGCTCTTCTCTTAAACCGCCTTTGCTCCTTTGGGTCACCTGTTTGGGGGGGTCTGCTGGAGGTGTCCATGTTATCTGCCTCTTCACCTCTTGGTTCCTCTCCTTGTGCGGGGGCGATCTGGCCTGCTGGCTGCTCTGGACGCCTCGGCCGGACCTCGGGTTGTTCCGATCTGTGGGGACAAGTAGCATATAGATGACCAACTCGGCTGCAAAAACGACACCTTTTCCCCAGAGGGCAAGTTTTGGCCTCGTGCTCAGAGCTGCCACAGTTCCTACAGGTGCTTTCGCAGAACTCTTTGGTGTGACCGTACTTTTGACATTTTCTACAGAATGGAGGCATTCCTGTATAAAAAAGATCTCCTGCCATATCACCTAATTTAAAGCGTGCTGGCGGCAACATTATCCCCCCTGCTGTATTGGCATCTCTATAACAAGTTACTAAAAATCTCCACTTTGACGTCCAAACTCCAACTTCGTTCATTATTTTGCCAATACATTTTACACTTTTGAAATAGGGGGATAAAAAGGACATCACATCTTTTAAATCAGCAAACGGGCAGTACATTTTTATCACAATCATCTTAGTGATGTCCAACACATGTTCGTAAAATTCAATACCGTCCAGTCTCGGATCGTTTTTTACCATGTATGCCGCCAGCAGATCTTGGAACACTCCATTCTGTACAAACGTTATGTCATATGTTCTTCTCCTTGGATAGTCTTGCACCGCCAATATCTCCCGCTTCTGAATGTTGAAAATGCCAACAAGCACGGTCTCCACCAAGAACTTCAGGCCGCAGGTTGTCGCCTTTTCTTCTGATACAATAACACGGATTGTATTTTTTATCCGGGCATACGCCGGTATCTCACCAGGACTTTCGTCCATGGTGAGGGGATTTCGGGAAAGTTACGCCACCCGTTGGTGACGCAACGTCTACGCAGCTTCCCCTTTTCGGCCGAAGCCTACACGGGGGATATGTGGATCGCAACTCGTTGCTCAGGACTAAGCCTCTCTCCCAAATAGCAGCACGGGGGTGAAGTCCAGGCGAACCTGGACGATCCCCCGAGGCCGAGAGAGAGGGTACCTGAGCACCTCCTAACCAAGACCAGGCAGCACTGACTACAAGTAATCAGAACTACACTTGATCTCAGCCAGAAGGCCGAGAAGCGATAACCCGAACGGGCCGCGCGTTGCCCGAGCCTGCCCGATACTGCTGTTCAGCCCTTGCAGCGATTCAGCCTACTTCTAGGCAATTCCATGGGGCCCTGCAGGCTCACACACTCACAGCTACACGGGAGGTGAATAAAGGCCGGAGAGGAAGACAGACAGGATTTGCTTCTTTTGCTTGCACCACAATGCAGTGCTGAAAGAGGAGGAATCTACATAAAAACGCCTTCCAGACTAGGCTGGACGCAGCCTGCAGGGCTTAGGAGGGAAGCCTCCATGACAGCCCTAGGAGGGAAAGGGTTAACTTTGTAGGGAAAGTTAGAGGTGGAGGAGGGACAGGGAGGAGTTAGGGGGCCGTTACGGAGCTTCCCGCTGTTTTTCGGCAGTGAGCCGGAAGCAGCGGGAGAAGTAACTACTTACCCAGTAAGCTCCCGTTGCCCCGCTCTGTTACGTAATGTCTGAGGCTGATATGCTGGCGCGGCTGCGTGCCGCTGCTGTGCACCACGGTCCCGGTTGGTTGGAGGAGACCGTGGCTGCACTTACTATGATCCCCGACGCCGATTCGCCACGTCAGGCACGGCATATGAGGTCTGTTGAAGTGGGGGACAGGCTCCCCTCCCCCGGCCCCCTTCCTGGCAGTAATATGGCGGCGGGGGGGAGTTTCCAACACCCGCTCCTGCTCAGAGGAGGCAGAGAGCGTCGCCGGGGGCGACGGTGACTCAGGCCGGGTCTGCCCGTCGCTCCCGGCGGTTCCGACCTCCAGAACGCCTCAGCCCTGAGGTGGTCCCGCGGACACGGCGTCGCAGGGGGAGCCCTAATATGGACGCTGCAGGCCAGGCAGCTGGGAGGACCGTCCCTTCCCAGGCCCTGCGTCCTGGCAGGAATCCCAGGCCGCGACGGGGTCCGGCGGTTCTCAGGGAGTCGCAGGCCGGGCTCCCTGTCACCCCCCCCCCATCAGATGCAAGATCGGGAAGACTAGCTACGGCCGCCCCGCCTGGTGATGCTCCGGCCAGGGGGCAGGCTTCATCAGGATCGTCGAGACGGACGCCTAGACCTGCAGCGTCGTCGAGGCAACAGGTCCGTTCGGAAGTTTGGATCCCAGCGGTCGGGCGGCAGGTTGCCGGCCCATCTGCCAGCGCGTCATCATCCCCGGTTCGGAGATGTCGGTGGGATGGCCAGTCGTCGGCGAGAGAGGAGCTTGAAGACGGTGAACTGGACGTGTATCGGCGAGGGCAGGATGGTCCGGCTGACGGGAACACAGCGCCTGTGCAGCCCGGTGAGTGCATAACTCCATCTTTGTCGTATCCAGCGATTTTTATGTCGGGTGTCGGCAGGGGGGCTGCTAGCGTCGGATCGGTGGCCGGTAGTGGCGTGGGCGGGCGCGACGGCGCGGCTCTAGCGGACTTGGTGGGTTGCTTGCGGGAGCTGGTCGGGCGTCTAGATAGGGCGGCGGCGCCAGTAGTTACGGAGGTGTCCCCGGCGGTAGTTTGGGAAGGCCCCAGGGAAGTGGGGTTGTTACAGGCGCGCCCCGTAATGGCGGCTACGGAGGCGGTCGCGGTGTCGGTACAGACCGAGGCCCAAAAAGACGGCGATCGGGTGCGTATTGATGATCGTGCTCGCGGGGAGGTATATGTTTGCTTTGAAGGTCCGTTGGGGGCGCACTTAAAGCAGGAGGTGCGTGAGCGTATTTGGAAGGACGAATACGTTGAGATTTTTTCTCTTCTGCCGCTTGCTAAATTCAATTTGGATAGGAGCAAGCGGGATGAGAGCAAGAAGGACGAGGAGGAGCGTCGGCGGTATAGGCTTATCCCGCAGACGTTCGTTAATTGGTCGCAGGCGTTCGCCATCTTAGCCAGTGTAATAGGGGAAAAGGCGCCGGAAAATTGTTCGGCGTTGTTTTGTTATTTTGACGCCATTGGAGAGGCTCATCGGGTGTACGGGGGGCAGGCTTGGCTCAGATACGATGAGCAATTCCGTCAGCGTAAAGCGGTTCGGCCGGCGATTCAGTGGGACCAGAAGGATATTGCTCTCTGGTTAAGGGTCACGGCTCCGGTTAGGCAGCCCTTTCCCGGGAGCATTGGCCAAGGGGGCCAGTCCAGTCAGGTCGGACAGGGCGGTGGGGCAAAGTTGGGATTCTGCTGGCAATTCAACGATGGCCAGTGTAAGTTCGGGGCCACGTGCAAGTTCAAGCACGTGTGTTCGGAGTGTAATGGTGCATCCCATGGGGCGGCAAAATGTATGCGGAAAAAGAGGTCAGGGAACCAGTCCTCCTCGGCTGGTCAAGGGGTTGTCACCGGTGAGGGTGGAAAGGATGGCCCCCTATCTAAATGAGTATCCGGATAGGGCTGCGGCGAAGTTGCTTTACGAAGGGTTTAGTGTGGGTTTTATTATTCCTCCGCCTCCTTATGAGGTCCCGGTTACGCGGAGGAACCTTAAATCGGCCTACTTGCATGCTGAGGTCGTGTCGAAAAAGTTGTTTAAAGAAGTTTCGTTAGGCCGCATGGTGGGGCCTTTTATTGATCCGCCAATAAAAGATTTAGTTGTGTCCCCATTGGGTATTGTTCCAAAGCGCGAGCCCCAAAAATTCCGGTTGATTCAGCACTTATCGTTTCCCAAGGGTTCGTCGGTAAATGACGGGATTGATCATGAGTTGTGCTCCGTAGTGTATACCTCATTCGATAAAGCGGTGGGGTTAGTTCGTGCTGCGGGTCCAGGCGCGCTGCTCGCAAAAACCGACATCGAGGCGGCGTTCAGGTTGTTGCCTGTTCATCCAGAAAGCCAACGGCTGTTGGGTTGTTTTTGGAATGGGGCTTTTTACGTGGATCGGTGCCTTCCGATGGGGTGTTCCCTTTCTTGCGCGTACTTCGAGGCTTTTAGTAGCTTCGTGGAGTGGGTGACGAAGGGTGTAGCCGGGGTCGATTCGTTGATACATTACTTAGACGATTTCTTGTGCGTCGGCCTGGGAGGTTTGCCGGTTTGTGGTAATCTGCTTCATGCACTGCAGAAGGTTGCGAGGGATTTTGGGATCCCTTTGGCGCCAGAAAAGACTGAGGGCCCGGTAACGACGATTTGTTTTTTGGGAATTGAGATAGATTCGGTGGCTATGGAGTGTCGTCTTCCGATGGATAAGTTGGGGGCTTTGAGTCAGGAGGTACGTCGGGCTTGCAAGTTAAAGAAAATTATGCTGCGGGAGATTCAGTCGTTGCTGGGGAAGTTGAATTTCGCCTGCCGGATTATGCCAATGGGGAGGGTGTTTGGTAGACGGTTGGCGGCGGCTACGGCGGGAGTGCGTGCGGCACATCACTTCGTACGGCTCAAGGAGGAGCATCGGGCTGATTTGCAGGTATGGGATGACTTCTTGGGCCAGTATAACAGTCGGTCGCTATGGATGGCTCCAGCGCAGGATACGAGCGATTTGAATATTTTTACGGATGCAGCTGGAGCGGGCGGTTTTGGAGCTTATGGGGGGGGTCCGTGGTGCGCGGGTCAATGGCCGGCTAGCTGGGTGTCCAGTGGACTCACGCGGAATCTGGCCCTGCTCGAGCTGTTCCCCATCGTGGTTGCGGCGACCATCTGGGGGGACAGGCTCAGGGATAAGAAGGTTCGTTTTTACTGCGACAACATGGGGGTGGTGCTGGCCATTAACAACATCACGGCGTCCTCTCCTCCGGTAATTCAGTTGTTGCGACATTTAGTGTTGGTGTGCTTGTCATTGAACGCGTGGGTGGTGGCGGTGCACGTGCCGGGGGTACGGAATTGTATCGCTGATGCTCTTTCTCGCTCGCAGTGGGCCCGGTTTCGGCAATTGGCACCGGGAGCGGAACGTCTCGGCTTGGTCTGCCCGGAACATCTTTGGGATCTGGTCTCGGTCCCGTAGAACGATTGGTGGAAAGGTCTTTGGCGCGCTCAACGTGGAGTGCTTATTCTGCTTGTTGGAGGCAGTGGGAGGAGTGGGTAAGAGAGTTAGGTGACGTCAACACGGATAGAGACAGGTTGGTGGCACTTTTGTACTGGTTAGGGGACGCCTGGGAGGCGGGGTTTTCATTGGCAAAGGTTAACCGTTTCATGTCGGCGGTGGCGTTTGGTTTCAAGTTACGGGGCTTTAGGGATGTGTCTAAGGAATTCTTAGTGGGGCAGGCTTTGAAGGGTTTGCGCCGAGGTAGGGTCGAGGCGGATCGTAGAAGGCCTGTGTCGTTTTCTCTGCTGAGCTCTTTGGGCGGATCATTGGCATCGGTCTGTCGTTCTTCGGACGAGATGAGGTTGTTTCGGTTAGCTTTTTCTTTGGCGTTCTTTGGGGCATTTAGAATCGGCGAGTTGGTTTCGCCGAGTACCAAGCAAGCTGGGGGGTTGAGACTGAGAGACGTGAGCCTTTATACAGATCGGCTGGAGGTATGGTTGCGTCGGTCGAAAACTGACCAATTAGGAAAGGGGAAGCTGATAGTGTTGTTCGCTCTCCCGGGTTCGGCTATGTGCCCCGTTGGCGTGCAGGCAGGGTTTTAAGCCACAAGTGGGGTCTCCGGAGTTGCCATTGCTATGTCACGAGGACGGGTTATTTTTGTCTAGATTTCAATTTAGAGCTGTATTCAAAAAATGTTTGGCGGCGGTCGGTGTCGCGGCGGACGCGTACTCATCTCATTCCTTCAGGATTGGCGCAGCAACGGAAGCAGGGCGCTGGGGGTTGGATGATGAGGGGGTGCGGCGCATCGGTCGTTGGGAGTCCAACAGATTTAGGTCTTATGTCCGCCCCCATCTGTTATGAGTTTTGCTGTTTGCACTTATAAGAATGTTTTGTGTGGTGGTATTTAACTTGCTTTTCCGTTTCAGATCCGCCTCCGTGTTTGGTGTGGTTGCTGGGCCACTCTTACGTGCATTGGGGGGCTTTGAGGGCGGACGTCCGCCCGGACGGTCGCCAGTTGCGCATTCCGCGACAGGATGCGGTTTTGCATTGGCTGGGATTTAGAGGTATGTCGTGGAGTAGGGTGTTAGCAGAATTCCAGACATATGCCCGGCTTGATAGGGTCCCGGAGATCTTGGTCTTGCACATGGGGGGGAACGATTTGGGAGTACGCCCTTTTCGTGAGTTGGTGCGGGATATTAAACACGATATGTTGTGTTTGTGGGTTTCTTATCCCAGGTTGGTAATTGTGTGGTCGGACATTGTCCCAAGAAAACATTGGCGGCTGGCTAGGTCAGTGGAAAGAGTCAATAAGGCTCGCATTAAGGTTAATCGCGCGGTGTCCCGATTTGTAGCCAAAAACGGGGGCATTTGCGTTCGGCACAGGGACTTGGAGTCAGGAGTGGGGAACTACTGGAGGAGCGATGGGGTTCATTTGACCGAGGTTGGGATTGATCTGTGGAGCTTGGCAATAGCAGAAGGAATTGAAAGGGCGGTGGTGGTGTGGCGGAACTCACAGGCTTAAGGTGGTCAAGGCCTGTTTCGCTGTGGCGGGGGGAGTCCTTGAGGCCAGTCAGTACAAAATTGGTGGGGGGGTCGCATCGGGGGTATGCGTCCCCCAAAAAAGGTACATGGTTGAAGACTTCATCGGGTGTTATCCCTTTGAAGTGGTCTTCTGGTGGAAGGTATATCACTCGAAGGCTTCATCGGGTGTTATCCCTTTGAAGTGGACTTCTAGTGGTCGGTATAGCACTTGAAGGCTTCATCGGGTGTTATCCCCTTGAAGTGGACTTCTGGTGGTTGGAGCCATCTGCAGAGGTGAGCGGTGCCTCCGAGCTGGTTTACGGCTGGAGGTAATTAGTGGTTTGCAGATGGCTAACTCGAGGTGTGTAAAAAAGGAATATCTAAAATGGCTTCAAGGACTGCCCCTGCTCGGTCTAATGTTAACGTTAAATTGTTATTTATGATTCTGACCCATGTTGGGTCATGTGAATTATTAGGAGGAATTCTCTGGTGGATTCCTAATTAGTTATCCGAATGTTTCGGATTTAATTTGTTTTAAACTGTGAAATTAATAAAACGGCTGCTGTGGCCATTTCACATCCAACCTCGGTGTCACGTGTCTTTTTCCTAAAGGTGGGGGTGAAGGGATTGGTAGGGATAAGGGAAGGTGCACTAACACACGACTCTACTTAGGCAGGTCATGGCAACGCCCAAATTCCCTGCTGCCATGCAGATAAACACTGGCAGCGGCAGCAAGTGCATGCCCACAGCCACCCCTTGTTCCTTCACACCTTGTATCAGCTGTAATCCAGTCCAGTCCAGTGCTGCCTGCTGAGCAGCACTGACCAACACTGCCTGGGCCCAGGCTTTTATCTCTGAGGCCCCATTATGATGTCAGAAAGCTGGCTCTGGCTCCTCAGGGCTCCACTATGACACGTGCAAAGTTCCGTCTGAACTTTATATAAGACGGTGCGGCTCAGTCAGTCACTCAGTGTTGCCTGAGAGGGCAACACTGCAACAGCCGGCCGCCAGGCTGTCTTTTTTTGCACAGCTAGTTGCCTCCAGGAGGCCACAAGAGGGAGACAAGGGACTGCAAAATGGAAAATAAGCATCCACCAACTTTACAGACAACTTCTCCTTGCTCCTACAACCTCCATCCTTGCACAGTTTGTTATTCTTCTAGGTAACATAGTAACAAATCCAAATTGCTGCTCTCTTTGTAGGCAAGCAAGGCTTTGTTGCAACTGCAATTCTTACTCCTTCTTGAAATGTAGGGACGACAGTACATTCCATCACATCCATCTAGTGTACACAGGTAGGTCCATTGTGGCGGGCGGGCGGCTTTAATGGCTGTTTGCTGTTCCCCTACTCCACTCCACTATTTGACTGTGGTGCTGCATCAATCAGTGGCTGGCTCAGGTGCAGCTCTTTAACTTACCTAAAAGGGAGGGCGGAGAGAAGACAAGGAAGGTGAATGAGCTGTTCCAATGTGAAATGCCGGAAACACAGACACACAGACGACACAAAACAAGAGGTGGCAATGTATTCATTAATTGCATTTAATCAATTAGCTCATTATCACTCATGCATTGTCCAACAGGTGTTGAAATAATGGGATTAAAAGGGGAGATCCCTTCAGAAAGACAGAAACAGTGGCAAACACAAAAAACACTTTTGGAATCTGATTTTAGTCAACACATAAGGAAAGGGTGCACCGGTCCTGGAAATACTGCAATACCAGGTCAATGCGTGGAGTGGACAGAGCAAGCTCTATTTCCATCTCCCTGTTCTAAAAATCCATTTAATATATGGTCCCCAGATAGGGGACGTATCAGATATTAAACTGATAAGAACAGATACTACACTTGATCTTAGCCAAAAGGCCGAGAAGCGATAACCCGAACGGGCCGCGCGTTGCCCGAGCCTGCCCGATACTGCTGTTCAGCCCTTGCAGCGATTCAGCCTACTTCTAGGCAATTCCATGGGGCCCTGCAGGCTCACACACTCACAGCTACACGGGAGGTGAATAAAGGCCGGAGAGGAAGACAGACAGGATTTGCTTCTTTTGCTTGCACCACAATGCAGTGCTGAAAGAGGAGGAATCTACATAAAAACGCCTTCCAGACGAGGCTGGACGCAGCCTGCAGGGCTTAGGAGGGAAGCCTCCATGACAGCCCTAGGAGGGAAAGGGTTAACTTTGTAGGGAAAGTTAGAGGTGGAGGAGGGACAGGGAGGAGTTAGGGGGCCGTTACGGAGCTTCCCGCTGTTTTTCGGCAGTGAGCCGGAAGCAGCGGGAGAAGTAACTACTTACCCAGTAAGCTCCCGTTGCCCCGCTCTGTTACGTAATGTCTGAGGCTGATATGCTGGCGCGGCTGCGTGCCGCTGCTGTGCACCACGGTCCCGGTTGGTTGGAGGAGACCGTGGCTGCACTTACTATGATCCCCGACGCCGATTCGCCACGTCAGGCACGGCATATGAGGTCTGTTGAAGTGGGGGACAGGCTCCCCTCCCCCGGCCCCCTTCCTGGCAGTAATATGGCGGCGGGGGGGGGAGTTTACAACACCCGCTCCTGCTCAGAGGAGGCAGAGAGCGTCGCCGGGGGCGACGGTGACTCAGGCCGGGTCTGCCCGTCGCTCCCGGCGGTTCCGACCTCCAGAACGCCTCAGCCCTGAGGTGGTCCCGCGGACACGGCGTCGCAGGGGGAGCCCTAATATGGACGCTGCAGGCCTGGCAGCTGGGAGGACCGTCCCTTCCCAGGCCCTGCGTCCTGGCAGGAATCCCAGGCCGCGACGGGGTCCGGCGGTTCTCAGGGAGTCGCAGGCCGGGCTCCCTGTCACCCCCCCCCCATCAGATGCAAGATCGGGAAGACTAGCTACGGCCGCCCCGCCTGGTGATGCTCCGGCCAGGGGGCAGGCTTCATCAGGATCGTCGAGACGGACGCCTAGACCTGCAGCGTCGTCGAGGCAACAGGTCCGTTCGGAAGTTTGGATCCCAGCGGTCGGGCGGCAGGTTGCCGGCCCATCTGCCAGCGCGTCATCATCCCCGGTTCGGAGATGTCGGTGGGATGGCCAGTCGTCGGCGAGAGAGGAGCTTGAAGACGGTGAACTGGACGTGTATCGGCGAGGGCAGGATGGTCCGGCTGACGGGAACACAGCGCCTGTGCAGCCCGGTGAGTGCATAACTCCATCTTTGTCGTATCCAGCGATTTTTATGTCGGGTGTCGGCAGGGGGGCTGCTAGCGTCGGATCGGTGGCCGGTAGTGGCGTGGGCGGGCGCGACGGCGCGGCTCTAGCGGACTTGGTGGGTTGCTTGCGGGAGCTGGTCGGGCGTCTAGATAGGGCGGCGGCGCCAGTAGTTACGGAGGTGTCCCCGGCGGTAGTTTGGGAAGGCCCCAGGGAAGTGGGGTTGTTACAGGCGCGCCCCGTAATGGCGGCTACGGAGGCGGTCGCGGTGTCGGTACAGACCGAGGCCCAAAAAGACGGCGATCGGGTGCGTATTGATGATCGTGCTCGCGGGGAGGTATATGTTTGCTTTGAAGGTCCGTTGGGGGCGCACTTAAAGCAGGAGGTGCGTGAGCGTATTTGGAAGGACGAATACGTTGAGATTTTTTCTCTTCTGCCGCTTGCTAAATTCAATTTGGATAGGAGCAAGCGGGATGAGAGCAAGAAGGACGAGGAGGAGCGTCGGCGGTATAGGCTTATCCCGCAGACGTTCGTTAATTGGTCGCAGGCGTTCGCCATCTTAGCCAGTGTAATAGGGGAAAAGGCGCCGGAAAATTGTTCGGCGTTGTTTTGTTATTTTGACGCCATTGGAGAGGCTCATCGGGTGTACGGGGGGCAGGCTTGGCTCAGATACGATGAGCAATTCCGTCAGCGTAAAGCGGTTTGGCCGGCGATTCAGTGGGACCAGAAGGATATTGCTCTCTGGTTAAGGGTCACGGCTCCGGTTAGGCAGCCCTTTCCCGGGAGCGTTGGCCAAGGGGGCCAGTCCAGTCAGGTCGGACAGGGCGGTGGGGCAAAGTTGGGATTCTGCTGGCAATTCAACGATGGCCAGTGTAAGTTCGGGGCCACGTGCAAGTTCAAGCACGTGTGTTCGGAGTGTAATGGTGCATCCCATGGGGCGGCAAAATGTATGCGGAAAAAGAGGTCAGGGAACCAGTCCTCCTCGGCTGGTCAAGGGGTTGTCACCGGTGAGGGTGGAAAGGATGGCCCCCTATCTAAATGAGTATCCGGATAGGGCTGCGGCGAAGTTGCTTTACGAAGGGTTTAGTGTGGGTTTTATTATTCCTCCGCCTCCTTATGAGGTCCCGGTTACGCGGAGGAACCTTAAATCGGCCTACTTGCATGCTGAGGTCGTGTCGAAAAAGTTGTTTAAAGAAGTTTCGTTAGGCCGCATGGCGGGGCCTTTTATTGATCCGCCAATAAAAGATTTAGTTGTGTCCCCATTGGGTATTGTTCCAAAGCGCGAGCCCCAAAAATTCCGGTTGATTCAGCACTTATCGTTTCCCAAGGGTTCGTCGGTAAATGACGGGATTGATCATGAGTTGTGCTCCGTAGTGTATACCTCATTCGATAAAGCGGTGGGGTTAGTTCGTGCTGCGGGTCCAGGCGCGCTGCTCGCAAAAACCGACATCGAGGCGGCGTTCAGGTTGTTGCCTGTTCATCCAGAAAGCCAACGGCTGTTGGGTTGTTTTTTGGAATGGGGCTTTTTACGTGGATCGGTGCCTTCCGATGGGGTGTTCCCTTTCTTGCGCGTACTTCGAGGCTTTTAGTAGCTTCGTGGAGTGGGTGACGAAGGGTGTAGCCGGGGTCGATTCGTTGATACATTACTTAGACGATTTCTTGTGCGTCGGCCTGGGAGGTTTGCCGGTTTGTGGTAATCTGCTTCATGCACTGCAGAAGGTTGCGAGGGATTTTGGGATCCCTTTGGCGCCAGAAAAGACTGAGGGCCCGGTAACGACGATTTGTTTTTTGGGAATTGAGATAGATTCGGTGGCTATGGAGTGTCGTCTTCCGATGGATAAGTTGGGGGCTTTGAGTCAGGAGGTACGTCGGGCTTGCAAGTTAAAGAAAATTACGCTGCGGGAGATTCAGTCGTTGCTGGGGAAGTTGAATTTCGCCTGCCGGATTATGCCAATGGGGAGGGTGTTTGGTAGACGGTTGGCGGCGGCTACGGCGGGAGTGCGTGCGGCACATCACTTCGTACGGCTCAAGGAGGAGCATCGGGCTGATTTGCAGGTATGGGATGACTTCTTGGGCCAGTATAACGGTCGGTCGCTATGGATGGCTCCAGCGCAGGATACGAGCGATTTGAATATTTTTACGGATGCAGCTGGAGCGGGCGGTTTTGGAGCTTATGGGGGGGGTCCGTGGTGCGCGGGTCAATGGCCGGCTAGCTGGGTGTCCAGTGGACTCACGCGGAATCTGGCCCTGCTCGAGCTGTTCCCCATCGTGGTTGCGGCGACCATCTGGGGGGACAGGCTCAGGGATAAGAAGGTTCGTTTTTACTGCGACAACATGGGGGTGGTGCTGGCCATTAACAACATCACGGCGTCCTCTCCTCCGGTAATTCAGTTGTTGCGACATTTAGTGTTGGTGTGCTTGTCATTGAACGCGTGGGTGGTGGCGGTGCACGTGCCGGGGGTACGGAATTGTATCGCTGATGCTCTTTCTCGCTCGCAGTGGGCCCGGTTTCGGCAATTGGCACCGGGAGCGGAACGTCTCGGCTTGGTCTGCCCGGAACATCTTTGGGATCTGGTCTCGGTCCCGTAGAACGATTGGTGGAAAGGTCTTTGGCGCGCTCAACGTGGAGTGCTTATTCTGCTTGTTGGAGGCAGTGGGAGGAGTGGGTAAGAGAGTTAGGTGACGTCAACACGGATAGAGACAGGTTGGTGGCACTTTTGTACTGGTTAGGGGACGCCTGGGAGGCGGGGTTTTCATTGGCAAAGGTTAACCGTTTCATGTCGGCGGTGGCGTTTGGTTTCAAGTTACGGGGCTTTAGGGATGTGTCTAAGGAATTCTTAGTGGGGCAGGCTTTGAAGGGTTTGCGCCGAGGTAGGGTCGAGGCGGATCGTAGAAGGCCTGTGTCGTTTTCTCTGCTGAGCTCTTTGGGCGGATCATTGGCATCGGTCTGTCGTTCTTCGGACGAGATGAGGTTGTTTCGGTTAGCTTTTTCTTTGGCGTTCTTTGGGGCATTTAGAATCGGCGAGTTGGTTTCGCCGAGTACCAAGCAAGCTGGGGGGTTGAGACTGAGAGACGTGAGCCTTTATACAGATCGGCTGGAGGTATGGTTGCGTCGGTCGAAAACTGACCAATTAGGAAAGGGGAAGCTGATAGTGTTGTTCGCTCTCCCGGGTTCGGCTATGTGCCCCGTTGGCGTGCAGGCAGGGTTTTAAGCCACAAGTGGGGTCTCCGGAGTTGCCATTGCTATGTCACGAGGACGGGTTATTTTTGTCTAGATTTCAATTTAGAGCTGTATTCAAAAAATGTTTGGCGGCGGTCGGTGTCGCGGCGGACGCGTACTCATCTCATTCCTTCAGGATTGGCGCAGCAACGGAAGCAGGGCGCTGGGGGTTGGATGATGAGGGGGTGCGGCGCATCGGTCGTTGGGAGTCCAACAGATTTAGGTCTTATGTCCGCCCCCATCTGTTATGAGTTTTGCTGTTTGCACTTATAAGAATGTTTTGTGTGGTGGTATTTAACTTGCTTTTCCGTTTCAGATCCGCCTCCGTGTTTGGTGTGGTTGCTGGGCCACTCTTACGTGCATTGGGGGGCTTTGAGGGCGGACGTCCGCCCGGACGGTCGCCAGTTGCGCATTCCGCGACAGGATGCGGTTTTGCATTGGCTGGGATTTAGAGGTATGTCGTGGAGTAGGGTGTTAGCAGAATTCCAGACATATGCCCGGCTTGATAGGGTCCCGGAGATCTTGGTCTTGCACGTGGGGGGGAACGATTTGGGAGTACGCCCTTTTCGTGAGTTGGTGCGGGATATTAAACACGATATGTTGTGTTTGTGGGTTTCTTATCCCAGGTTGGTAATTGTGTGGTCGGACATTGTCCCAAGAAAACATTGGCGGCTGGCTAGGTCAGTGGAAAGAGTCAATAAGGCTCGCATTAAGGTTAATCGCGCGGTGTCCCGATTTGTAGCCAAAAACGGGGGCATTTGCGTTCGGCACAGGGACTTGGAGTCAGGAGTGGGGAACTACTGGAGGAGCGATGGGGTTCATTTGACCGAGGTTGGGATTGATCTGTGGAGCTTGGCAATAGCAGAAGGAATTGAAAGGGCGGTGGTGGTGTGGCGGAACTCACAGGCTTAAGGTGGTCAAGGCCTGTTTCGCTGTGGCGGGGGGAGTCCTTGAGGCCAGTCAGTACAAAATTGGTGGGGGGGTCGCATCGGGGGTATGCGTCCCCCAAAAAAGGTACATGGTTGAAGACTTCATCGGGTGTTATCCCTTTGAAGTGGTCTTCTGGTGGAAGGTATATCACTCGAAGGCTTCATCGGGTGTTATCCCTTTGAAGTGGACTTCTAGTGGTCGGTATAGCACTTGAAGGCTTCATCGGGTGTTATCCCCTTGAAGTGGACTTCTGGTGGTTGGAGCCATCTGCAGAGGTGAGCGGTGCCTCCGAGCTGGTTTACGGCTGGAGGTAATTAGTGGTTTGCAGATGGCTAACTCGAGGTGTGTAAAAAAGGAATATCTAAAATGGCTTCAAGGACTGCCCCTGCTCGGTCTAATGTTAACGTTAAATTGTTATTTATGATTCTGACCCATGTTGGGTCATGTGAATTATTAGGAGGAATTCTCTGGTGGATTCCTAATTAGTTATCCGAATGTTTCGGATTTAATTTGTTTTAAACTGTGAAATTAATAAAACGGCTGCTGTGGCCATTTCACATCCAACCTCGGTGTCACGTGTCTTTTTCCTAAAGGTGGGGGTGAAGGGATTGGTAGGGATAAGGGAAGGTGCACTAACACACGACTCTACTTAGGCAGGTCATGGCAACGCCCAAATTCCCTGCTGCCATGCAGATAAACACTGGCAGCGGCAGCAAGTGCATGCCCACAGCCACCCCTTGTTCCTTCACACCTTGTATCAGCTGTAATCCAGTCCAGTCCAGTGCTGCCTGCTGAGCAGCACTGACCAACACTGCCTGGGCCCAGGCTTTTATCTCTGAGGCCCCATTATGATGTCAGAAAGCTGGCTCTGGCTCCTCAGGGCTCCACTATGACACGTGCAAAGTTCCGTCTGAACTTTATATAAGACGGTGCGGCTCAGTCAGTCACTCAGTGTTGCCTGAGAGGGCAACACTGCAACAGCCGGCCGCCAGGCTGTCTTTTTTTGCACAGCTAGTTGCCTCCAGGAGGCCACAAGAGGGAGACAAGGGACTGCAAAATGGAAAATAAGCATCCACCAACTTTACAGACAACTTCTCCTTGCTCCTACAACCTCCATCCTTGCACAGTTTGTTATTCTTCTAGGTAACATAGTAACAAATCCAAATTGCTGCTCTCTTTGTAGGCAAGCAAGGCTTTGTTGCAACTGCAATTCTTACTCCTTCTTGAAATGTAGGGACGACAGTACATTCCATCACATCCATCTAGTGTAAACAGGTAGGTCCATTGTGGCGGGCGGGCGGCTTTAATGGCTGTTTGCTGTTCCCCTACTCCACTCCACTATTTGACTGTGGTGCTGCATCAATCAGTGGCTGGCTCAGGTGCAGCTCTTTAACTTACCTAAAAGGGAGGGCGGAGAGAAGACAAGGAAGGTGAATGAGCTGTTCCAATGTGAAATGCCGGAAACACAGACACACAGACGACACAAAACAAAAGGTGGCAATGTATTCATTAATTGCATTTAATCAATTAGCTCATTATCACTCATGCATTGTCCAACAGGTGTTGAAATAATGGGATTAAAAGGGGAGATCCCTTCAGAAAGACAGAAACAATGGCAAACACAAAAAACACTTTTGGAATCTGATTTTAGTCAACACATAAGGAAAGGGTGCACCGGTCCTGGAAATACTGCAATACCAGGTCAATGCGTGGAGTGGACAGAGCAAGCTCTATTTCCATCTCCCTGTTCTAAAAATCCATTTAATATATGGTCCCCAGATAGGGGACGTATCAGATATTAAACTGATAAGAACAGATACTACACTTGATCTTAGCCAAAAGGCCGAGAAGCGATAACCCGAACGGGCCGCGCGTTGCCCGAGCCTGCCCGATACTGCTGTTCAGCCCTTGCAGCGATTCAGCCTACTTCTAGGCAATTCCATGGGGCCCTGCAGGCTCACACACTCACAGCTACACGGGAGGTGAATAAAGGCCGGAGAGGAAGCCAGACAGGATTTGCTTCTTTTGCTTGCACCACAATGCAGTGCTGAAAGAGGAGGAATCTACATAAAAACGCCTTCCTGGCAACGCCCAAATGCCCTGCTGCCATGCAGATAAACACTGGCAGCGGCAGCAAGTGCATGCCCACAGCCACCCCTTGTTCCTTCACACCTTGTATCAGCTGTAATCCAGTCCAGTCCAGTGCTGCCTGCTGAGCAGCACTGACCAACACTGCCTGGGCCCAGGCTTTTATCTCTGAGGCCCCATTATGATGTCAGAAAGCTGGCTCTGGCTCCTCAGGGCTCCACTATGACACGTGCAAAGTTCCGTCTGAACTTTATATAAGACGGTGCGGTTCAGTCAGTCACTCAGTGTTGCCTGAGAGGGCAACACTGCAACAGCCGGCCGCCAGGCTGTCTTTTTTTGCACAGCTAGTTGCCTCCAGGAGGCCACAAGAGGGAGACAAGGGACTGCAAAATGGAAAATAAGCATCCACCAACTTTACAGACAACTTCTCCTTGCTCCTACAACCTCCATCCTTGCACAGTTTGTTATTCTTCTAGGTAACATAGTAACAAATCCAAATTGCTGCTCTCTTTGTAGGCAAGCAAGGCTTTGTTGCAACTGCAATTCTTACTCCTTCTTGAAATGTAGGGACGACAGTACATTCCATCACATCCATCTAATGTACACAGGTAGGTCCATTGTGGCGGGCGGGCGGCTTTAATGGCTGTTTGCTGTTCCCCTACTCCACTCCACTATTTGACTGTGGTGCTGCATCAATCAGTGGCTGGCTCAGGTGCAGCTCTTTAACTTACCTAAAAGGGAGGGCGGAGAGAAGACAAGGAAGGTGAATGAGCTGTTCCAATGTGAAATGCCGGAAACACAGACACACAGACGACACAAAACAAGAGGTGGCAATGTATTCATTAATTGCATTTAATCAATTAGCTCATTATCACTCATGCATTGTCCAAAAGGTGTTGAAATAATGGGATTAAAAGGGGAGATCCCTTCAGAAAGACAGAAACAATGGCAAACACAAAAAACACTTTTGGAATCTGATTTTAGTCAACACATAAGGAAAGGGTTAACCGGTCCTGGAAATACTGCAATACCAGGTCAATGCGTGGAGTGGACAGAGCAAGCTCTATTTCCATCTCCCTGTTCTAAAAATCCATTTAATATATGGTCCCCAGATAGGGGACGTATCAGATATTAAACTGATAAGAACAGATACTACACTTGATCTTAGCCAAAAGGCCGAGAAGCGATAACCCGAACGGGCCGCGCGTTGCCCGAGCCTGCCCGATACTGCTGTTCAGCCCTTGCAGCGATTCAGCCTACTTCTAGGCAATTCCATGGGGCCCTGCAGGCTCACACACTCACAGCTACACGGGAGGTGAATAAAGGCCGGAGAGGATGCCAGACAGGATTTGCTTCTTTTGCTTGCACCACAATGCAGTGCTGAAAGAGGAGGAATCTACATAAAAACGCCTTCCTGGCAACGCCCAAATGCCCTGCTGCCATGCAGATAAACACTGGCAGCGGCAGCAAGTGCATGCCCACAGCCACCCCTTGTTCCTTCACACCTTGTATCAGCTGTAATCCAGTCCAGTCCAGTGCTGCCTGCTGAGCAGCACTGACCAACACTGCCTGGGCCCAGGCTTTTATCTCTGAGGCCCCATTATGATGTCAGAAAGCTGGCTCTGGCTCCTCAGGGCTCCACTATGACACGTGCAAAGTTCCGTCTGAACTTTATATAAGACGGTGCGGCTCAGTCAGTCACTCAGTGTTGCCTGAGAGGGCAACACTGCAACAGCCGGCCGCCAGGCTGTCTTTTTTTGCACAGCTAGTTGCCTCCAGGAGGCCACAAGAGGGAGACAAGGGACTGCAAAATGGAAAATAAGCATCCACCAACTTTACAGACAACTTCTCCTTGCTCCTACAACCTCCATCCTTGCACAGTTTGTTATTCTTCTAGGTAACATAGTAACAAATCCAAATTGCTGCTCTCTTTGTAGGCAAGCAAGGCTTTGTTGCAACTGCAATTCTTACTCCTTCTTGAAATGTAGGGACGACAGTACATTCCATCACATCCATCTAGTGTACACAGGTAGGTCCATTGTGGCGGGCGGGCGGCTTTAATGGCTGTTTGCTGTTCCCCTACTCCACTCCACTATTTGACTGTGGTGCTGCATCAATCAGTGGCTGGCTCAGGTGCAGCTCTTTAACTTACCTAAAAGGGAGGGCGGAGAGAAGACAAGGAAGGTGAATGAGCTGTTCCAATGTGAAATGCCGGAAACACAGACACACAGACGACACAAAACAAGAGGTGGCAATGTATTCATTAATTGCATTTAATCAATTAGCTCATTATCACTCATGCATTGTCCAACAGGTGTTGAAATAATGGGATTAAAAGGGGAGATCCCTTCAGAAAGACAGAAACAATGGCAAACACAAAAAACACTTTTGGAATCTGATTTTAGTCAACACATAAGGAAAGGGTGCACCGGTCCTGGAAATACTGCAATACCAGGTCAATGCGTGGAGTGGACAGAGCAAGCTCTATTTCCATCTCCCTGTTCTAAAAATCCATTTAATATATGGTCCCCAGATAGGGGACGTATCAGATATTAAACTGATAAGAACAGATACTACACTTGATCTTAGCCAAAAGGCCGAGAAGCGATAACCCGAACGGGCCGCGCGTTGCCCGAGCCTGCCCGATACTGCTGTTCAGCCCTTGCAGCGATTCAGCCTACTTCTAGGCAATTCCATGGGGCCCTGCAGGCTCACACACTCACAGCTACACGGGAGGTGAATAAAGGCCGGAGAGGAAGCCAGACAGGATTTGCTTCTTTTGCTTGCACCACAATGCAGTGCTGAAAGAGGAGGAATCTACATAAAAACGCCTTCCTGGCAACGCCCAAATGCCCTGCTGCCATGCAGATAAACACTGGCAGCGGCAGCAAGTGCATGCCCACAGCCACCCCTTGTTCCTTTACACCTTGTATCAGCTGTAATCCAGTCCAGTCCAGTGCTGCCTGCTGAGCAGCACTGACCAACACTGCCTGGGCCCAGGCTTTTATCTCTGAGGCCCCATTATGATGTCAGAAAGCTGGCTCTGGCTCCTCAGGGCTCCACTATGACACGTGCAAAGTTCCGTCTGAACTTTATATAAGACGGTGCGGCTCAGTCAGTCACTCAGTGTTGCCTGAGAGGGCAACACTGCAACAGCCGGCCGCCAGGCTGTCTTTTTTTGCACAGCTAGTTGCCTCCAGGAGGCCACAAGAGGGAGACAAGGGACTGCAAAATGGAAAATAAGCATCCACCAACTTTACAGACAACTTCTCCTTGCTCCTACAACCTCCATCCTTGCACAGTTTGTTATTCTTCTAGGTAACATAGTAACAAATCCAAATTGCTGCTCTCTTTGTAGGCTAGCAAGGCTTTGTTGCAACTGCAATTCTTACTCCTTCTTGAAATGTAGGGACGACAGTACATTCCATCACATCCATCTAGTGTACACAGGTAGGTCCATTGTGGCGGGCGGGCGGGCGGGCGGGCGGCTTTAATGGCTGTTTGCTGTTCCCCTACTCCACTCCACTATTTGACTGTGGTGCTGCATCAATCAGTGGCTGGCTCAGGTGCAGCTCTTTAACTTACCTAAAAGGGAGGGCGGAGAGAAGACAAGGAAGGTGAATGAGCTGTTCCAATGTGAAATGCCGGAAACACAGACACACAGA
The DNA here is from genome assembly GCF_050947455.1 of Rhinoderma darwinii. Lineage (NCBI taxonomy): Eukaryota > Metazoa > Chordata > Amphibia > Anura > Rhinodermatidae > Rhinoderma > Rhinoderma darwinii. Next base: position 119,860 of record NW_027461687.1, on the reverse strand, counting down.
CGACACAAAACAAGAGGTGGCAATGTATTCAATAATTGCATTTAATCAATTAGCTCATTATCACTCATGCATTGTCCAACAGGTGTTGAAATAATGGGATTAAAAGGGGAGATCCCTTCAGAAAGACAGAAACAATGGCAAACACAAAAAACACTTTTGGAATCTGATTTTAGTCAACACATAAGGAAAGGGTGCACCAGTCCTGGAAATACTGCAATACCAGGTCAATGCGTGGAGTGGACAGAGCAAGCTCTATTTCCATCTCCCTGTTCTAAAAATCCATTTAATATATGGTCCCCAGATAGGGGACGTATCAGATATTAAACTGATAAGAACAGATACTACACTTGATCTTAGCCAAAAGGCCGAGAAGCGATAACCCGAACGGGCCGCGCGTTGCCCGAGCCTGCCCGATACTGCTGTTCAGCCCTTGCAGCGATTCAGCCTACTTCTAGGCAATTCCATGGGGCCCTGCAGGCTCACACACTCACAGCTACACGGGAGGTGAATAAAGGCCGGAGAGGAAGCCAGACAGGATTTGCTTCTTTTGCTTGCACCACAATGCAGTGCTGAAAGAGGAGGAATCTACATAAAAACGCCTTCCTGGCAACGCCCAAATGCCCTGCTGCCATGCAGATAAACACTGGCAGCGGCAGCAAGTGCATGCCCACAGCCACCCCTTGTTCCTTCACACCTTGTATCAGCTGTAATCCAGTCCAGTCCAGTGCTGCCTGCTGAGCAGCACTGACCAACACTGCCTGGGCCCAGGCTTTTATCTCTGAGGCCCCATTATGATGTCAGAAAGCTGGCTCTGGCTCCTCAGGGCTCCACTATGACACGTGCAAAGTTCCGTCTGAACTTTATATAAGACGGTGCGGCTCAGTCAGTCACTCAGTGTTGCCTGAGAGGGCAACACTGCAACAGCCGGCCGCCAGGCTGTCTTTTTTTGCACAGCTAGTTGCCTCCAGGAGGCCACAAGAGGGAGACAAGGGACTGCAAAATGGAAAATAAGCATCCACCAACTTTACAGACAACTTCTCCTTGCTCCTACAACCTCCATCCTTGCACAGTTTGTTATTCTTCTAGGTAACATAGTAACAAATCCAAATTGCTGCTCTCTTTGTAGGCAAGCAAGGCTTTGTTGCAACTGCAATTCTTACTCCTTCTTGAAATGTAGGGACGACAGTACATTCCATCACATCCATCTAGTGTACACAGGTAGGTCCATTGTGGCGGGCGGGCGGGCGGCTTTAATGGCTGTTTGCTGTTCCCCTACTCCACTCCACTATTTGACTGTGGTGCTGCATCAATCAGTGGCTGGCTCAGGTGCAGCTCTTTAACTTACCTAAAAGGGAGGGCGGAGAGAAGACAAGGAAGGTGAATGAGCTGTTCCAATGTGAAATGCCGGAAACACAGACACACAGACGACACAAAACAAGAGGTGGCAATGTATTCATTAATTGCATTTAATCAATTAGCTCATTATCACTCATGCATTGTCCAACAGGTGTTGAAATAATGGGATTAAAAGGGGAGATCCCTTCAGAAAGACAGAAACAATGGCAAACACAAGAAACACTTTTGGAATCTGATTTTAGTCAACACATAAGGAAAGGGTGCACCGGTCCTGGAAATACTGCAATACCAGGTCAATGCGTGGAGTGGACAGAGCAAGCTCTATTTCCATCTCCCTGTTCTAAAAATCCATTTAATATATGGTCCCCAGATAGGGGACGTATCAGATATTAAACTGATAAGAACAGATACTACACTTGATCTTAGCCAAAAGGCCGAGAAGCGATAACCCGAACGGGCCGCGCGTTGCCCGAGCCTGCCCGATACTGCTGTTCAGCCCTTGCAGCGATTCAGCCTACTTCTAGGCAATTCCATGGGGCCCTGCAGGCTCACACACTCACAGCTACACGGGAGGTGAATAAAGGCCGGAGAGGAAGCCAGACAGGATTTGCTTCTTTTGCTTGCACCACAATGCAGTGCTGAAAGAGGAGGAATCTACATAAAAACGCCTTCCTGGCAACGCCCAAATGCCCTGCTGCCATGCAGATAAACACTGGCAGCGGCAGCAAGTGCATGCCCACAGCCACCCCTTGTTCCTTCACACCTTGTATCAGCTGTAATCCAGTCCAGTCCAGTGCTGCCTGCTGAGCAGCACTGACCAACACTGCCTGGGCCCAGGCTTTTATCTCTGAGGCCCCATTATGATGTCAGAAAGCTGGCTCTGGCTCCTCAGGGCTCCACTATGACACGTGCAAAGTTCCGTCTGAACTTTATATAAGACGGTGCGGCTCAGTCAGTCACTCAGTGTTGCCTGAGAGGGCAACACTGCAACAGCCGGCCGCCAGGCTGTCTTTTTTTGCACAGCTAGTTGCCTCCAGGAGGCCACAAGAGGGAGACAAGGGACTGCAAAATGGAAAATAAGCATCCACCAACTTTACAGACAACTTCTCCTTGCTCCTACAACCTCCATCCTTGCACAGTTTGTTATTCTTCTAGGTAACATAGTAACAAATCCAAATTGCTGCTCTCTTTGTAGGCAAGCAAGGCTTTGTTGCAACTGCAATTCTTACTCCTTCTTGAAATGTAGGGACGACAGTACATTCCATCACATCCATCTAGTGTACACAGGTAGGTCCATTGTGGCGGGCGGGCGGCTTTAATGGCTGTTTGCTGTTCCCCTACTCCACTCCACTATTTGACTGTGGTGCTGCATCAATCAGTGGCTGGCTCAGGTGCAGCTCTTTAACTTACCTAAAAGGGAGGGCGGAGAGAAGACAAGGAAGGTGAATGAGCTGTTCCAATGTGAAATGCCGGAAACACAGACACACAGACGACACAAAACAAAAGGTGGCAATGTATTCATTAATTGCATTTAATCAATTAGCTCATTATCACTCATGCATTGTCCAACAGGTGTTGAAATAATGGGATTAAAAGGGGAGATCCCTTCAGAAAGACAGAAACAATGGCAAACACAAAAAACACTTTTGGAATCTGATTTTAGTCAACACATAAGGAAAGGGTGCACCGGTCCTGGAAATACTGCAATACCAGGTCAATGCGTGGAGTGGACAGAGCAAGCTCTATTTCCATCTCCCTGTTCTAAAAATCCATTTAATATATGGTCCCCAGATAGGGGACGTATCAGATATTAAACTGATAAGAACAGATACTACACTTGATCTTAGCCAAAAGGCCGAGAAGCGATAACCCGAACGGGCCGCGCGTTGCCCGAGCCTGCCCGATACTGCTGTTCAGCCCTTGCAGCGATTCAGCCTACTTCTAGGCAATTCCATGGGGCCCTGCAGGCTCACACACTCACAGCTACACGGGAGGTGAATAAAGGCCGGAGAGGAAGCCAGACAGGATTTGCTTCTTTTGCTTGCACCACAATGCAGTGCTGAAAGAGGAGGAATCTACATAAAAACGCCTTCCTGGCAACGCCCAAATGCCCTGCTGCCATGCAGATAAACACTGGCAGCGGCAGCAAGTGCATGCCCACAGCCACCCCTTGTTCCTTCACACCTTGTATCAGCTGTAATCCAGTCCAGTCCAGTGCTGCCTGCTGAGCAGCACTGACCAACACTGCCTGGGCCCAGGCTTTTATCTCTGAGGCCCCATTATGATGTCAGAAAGCTGGCTCTGGCTCCTCAGGGCTCCACTATGACACGTGCAAAGTTCCGTCTGAACTTTATATAAGACGGTGCGGTTCAGTCAGTCACTCAGTGTTGCCTGAGAGGGCAACACTGCAACAGCCGGCCGCCAGGCTGTCTTTTTTTGCACAGCTAGTTGCCTCCAGGAGGCCACAAGAGGGAGACAAGGGACTGCAAAATGGAAAATAAGCATCCACCAACTTTACAGACAACTTCTCCTTGCTCCTACAACCTCCATCCTTGCACAGTTTGTTATTCTTCTAGGTAACATAGTAACAAATCCAAATTGCTGCTCTCTTTGTAGGCAAGCAAGGCTTTGTTGCAACTGCAATTCTTACTCCTTCTTGAAATGTAGGGACGACAGTACATTCCATCACATCCATCTAATGTACACAGGTAGGTCCATTGTGGCGGGCGGGCGGCTTTAATGGCTGTTTGCTGTTCCCCTACTCCACTCCACTATTTGACTGTGGTGCTGCATCAATCAGTGGCTGGCTCAGGTGCAGCTCTTTAACTTACCTAAAAGGGAGGGCGGAGAGAAGACAAGGAAGGTGAATGAGCTGTTCCAATGTGAAATGCCGGAAACACAGACACACAGACGACACAAAACAAGAGGTGGCAATGTATTCATTAATTGCATTTAATCAATTAGCTCATTATCACTCATGCATTGTCCAACAGGTGTTGAAATAATGGGATTAAAAGGGGAGATCCCTTCAGAAAGACAGAAACAATGGCAAACACAAAAAACACTTTTGGAATCTGATTTTAGTCAACACATAAGGAAAGGGTTAACCGGTCCTGGAAATACTGCAATACCAGGTCAATGCGTGGAGTGGACAGAGCAAGCTCTATTTCCATCTCCCTGTTCTAAAAATCCATTTAATATATGGTCCCCAGATAGGGGACGTATCAGATATTAAACTGATAAGAACAGATACTACACTTGATCTTAGCCAAAAGGCCGAGAAGCGATAACCCGAACGGGCCGCGCATTGCCCGAGCCTGCCCGATACTGCTGTTCAGCCCTTGCAGCGATTCAGCCTACTTCTAGGCAATTCCATGGGGCCCTGCAGGCTCACACACTCACAGCTACACGGGAGGTGAATAAAGGCCGGAGAGGATGCCAGACAGGATTTGCTTCTTTTGCTTGCACCACAATGCAGTGCTGAAAGAGGAGGAATCTACATAAAAACGCCTTCCTGGCAACGCCCAAATGCCCTGCTGCCATGCAGATAAACACTGGCAGCGGCAGCAAGTGCATGCCCACAGCCACCCCTTGTTCCTTCACACCTTGTATCAGCTGTAATCCAGTCCAGTCCAGTGCTGCCTGCTGAGCAGCACTGACCAACACTGCCTGGGCCCAGGCTTTTATCTCTGAGGCCCCATTATGATGTCAGAAAGCTGGCTCTGGCTCCTCAGGGCTCCACTATGACACGTGCAAAGTTCCGTCTGAACTTTATATAAGACGGTGCGGCTCAGTCAGTCACTCAGTGTTGCCTGAGAGGGCAACACTGCAACAGCCGGCCGCCAGGCTGTCTTTTTTTGCACAGCTAGTTGCCTCCAGGAGGCCACAAGAGGGAGACAAGGGACTGCAAAATGGAAAATAAGCATCCACCAACTTTACAGACAACTTCTCCTTGCTCCTACAACCTCCATCCTTGCACAGTTTGTTATTCTTCTAGGTAACATAGTAACAAATCCAAATTGCTGCTCTCTTTGTAGGCAAGCAAGGCTTTGTTGCAACTGCAATTCTTACTCCTTCTTGAAATGTAGGGACGACAGTACATTCCATCACATCCATCTAGTGTACACAGGTAGGTCCATTGTGGCGGGCGGGCGGCTTTAATGGCTGTTTGCTGTTCCCCTACTCCACTCCACTATTTGACTGTGGTGCTGCATCAATCAGTGGCTGGCTCAGGTGCAGCTCTTTAACTTACCTAAAAGGGAGGGCGGAGAGAAGACAAGGAAGGTGAATGAGCTGTTCCAATGTGAAATGCCGGAAACACAGACACACAGACGACACAAAACAAGAGGTGGCAATGTATTCATTAATTGCATTTAATCAATTAGCTCATTATCACTCATGCATTGTCCAACAGGTGTTGAAATAATGGGATTAAAAGGGGAGATCCCTTCAGAAAGACAGAAACAATGGCAAACACAAAAAACACTTTTGGAATCTGATTTTAGTCAACACATAAGGAAAGGGTGCACCGGTCCTGGAAATACTGCAATACCAGGTCAATGCGTGGAGTGGACAGAGCAAGCTCTATTTCCATCTCCCTGTTCTAAAAATCCATTTAATATATGGTCCCCAGATAGGGGACGTATCAGATATTAAACTGATAAGAACAGATACTACACTTGATCTTAGCCAAAAGGCCGAGAAGCGATAACCCGAACGGGCCGCGCGTTGCCCGAGCCTGCCCGATACTGCTGTTCAGCCCTTGCAGCGATTCAGCCTACTTCTAGGCAATTCCATGGGGCCCTGCAGGCTCACACACTCACAGCTACACGGGAGGTGAATAAAGGCCGGAGAGGAAGCCAGACAGGATTTGCTTCTTTTGCTTGCACCACAATGCAGTGCTGAAAGAGGAGGAATCTACATAAAAACGCCTTCCTGGCAACGCCCAAATGCCCTGCTGCCATGCAGATAAACACTGGCAGCGGCAGCAAGTGCATGCCCACAGCCACCCCTTGTTCCTTTACACCTTGTATCAGCTGTAATCCAGTCCAGTCCAGTGCTGCCTGCTGAGCAGCACTGACCAACACTGCCTGGGCCCAGGCTTTTATCTCTGAGGCCCCATTATGATGTCAGAAAGCTGGCTCTGGCTCCTCAGGGCTCCACTATGACACGTGCAAAGTTCCGTCTGAACTTTATATAAGACGGTGCGGCTCAGTCAGTCACTCAGTGTTGCCTGAGAGGGCAACACTGCAACAGCCGGCCGCCAGGCTGTCTTTTTTTGCACAGCTAGTTGCCTCCAGGAGGCCACAAGAGGGAGACAAGGGACTGCAAAATGGAAAATAAGCATCCACCAACTTTACAGACAACTTCTCCTTGCTCCTACAACCTCCATCCTTGCACAGTTTGTTATTCTTCTAGGTAACATAGTAACAAATCCAAATTGCTGCTCTCTTTGTAGGCTAGCAAGGCTTTGTTGCAACTGCAATTCTTACTCCTTCTTGAAATGTAGGGACGACAGTACATTCCATCACATCCATCTAGTGTACACAGGTAGGTCCATTGTGGCGGGCGGGCGGGCGGGCGGGCGGCTTTAATGGCTGTTTGCTGTTCCCCTACTCCACTCCACTATTTGACTGTGGTGCTGCATCAATCAGTGGCTGGCTCAGGTGCAGCTCTTTAACTTACCTAAAAGGGAGGGCGGAGAGAAGACAAGGAAGGTGAATGAGCTGTTCCAATGTGAAATGCCGGAAACACAGACACACAGACGACACAAAACAAGAGGTGGCAATGTATTCAATAATTGCATTTAATCAATTAGCTCATTATCACTCATGCATTGTCCAACAGGTGTTGAAATAATGGGATTAAAAGGGGAGATCCCTTCAGAAAGACAGAAACAATGGCAAACACAAAAAACACTTTTGGAATCTGATTTTAGTCAACACATAAGGAAAGGGTGCACCAGTCCTGGAAATACTGCAATACCAGGTCAATGCGTGGAGTGGACAGAGCAAGCTCTATTTCCATCTCCCTGTTCTAAAAATCCATTTAATATATGGTCCCCAGATAGGGGACGTATCAGATATTAAACTGATAAGAACAGATACTACACTTGATCTTAGCCAAAAGGCCGAGAAGCGATAACCCGAACGGGCCGCGCGTTGCCCGAGCCTGCCCGATACTGCTGTTCAGCCCTTGCAGCGATTCAGCCTACTTCTAGGCAATTCCATGGGGCCCTGCAGGCTCACACACTCACAGCTACACGGGAGGTGAATAAAGGCCGGAGAGGATGCCAGACAGGATTTGCTTCTTTTGCTTGCACCACAATGCAGTGCTGAAAGAGGAGGAATCTACATAAAAACGCCTTCCTGGCAACGCCCAAATGCCCTGCTGCCATGCAGATAAACACTGGCAGCGGCAGCAAGTGCATGCCCACAGCCACCCCTTGTTCCTTCACACCTTGTATCAGCTGTAATCCAGTCCAGTCCAGTGCTGCCTGCTGAGCAGCACTGACCAACACTGCCTGGGCCCAGGCTTTTATCTCTGAGGCCCCATTATGATGTCAGAAAGCTGGCTCTGGCTCCTCAGGGCTCCACTATGACACGTGCAAAGTTCCGTCTGAACTTTATATAAGACGGTGCGGCTCAGTCAGTCACTCAGTGTTGCCTGAGAGGGCAACACTGCAACAGCCGGCCGCCAGGCTGTCTTTTTTTGCACAGCTAGTTGCCTCCAGGAGGCCACAAGAGGGAGACAAGGGACTGCAAAATGGAAAATAAGCATCCACCAACTTTACAGACAACTTCTCCTTGCTCCTACAACCTCCATCCTTGCACAGTTTGTTATTCTTCTAGGTAACATAGTAACAAATCCAAATTGCTGCTCTCTTTGTAGGCAAGCAAGGCTTTGTTGCAACTGCAATTCTTACTCCTTCTTGAAATGTAGGGACGACAGTACATTCCATCACATCCATCTAGTGTACACAGGTAGGTCCATTGTGGCGGGCGGGCGGCTTTAATGGCTGTTTGCTGTTCCCCTACTCCACTCCACTATTTGACTGTGGTGCTGCATCAATCAGTGGCTGGCTCAGGTGCAGCTCTTTAACTTACCTAAAAGGGAGGGCGGAGAGAAGACAAGGAAGGTGAATGAGCTGTTCCAATGTGAAATGCCGGAAACACAGACACACAGACGACACAAAACAAGAGGTGGCAATGTATTCATTAATTGCATTTAATCAATTAGCTCATTATCACTCATGCATTGTCCAACAGGTGTTGAAATAATGGGATTAAAAGGGGAGATCCCTTCAGAAAGACAGAAACAATGGCAAACACAAAAAACACTTTTGGAATCTGATTTTAGTCAACACATAAGGAAAGGGTGCACCGGTCCTGGAAATACTGCAATACCAGGTCAATGCGTGGAGTGGACAGAGCAAGCTCTATTTCCATCTCCCTGTTCTAAAAATCCATTTAATATATGGTCCCCAGATAGGGGACGTATCAGATATTAAACTGATAAGAACAGATACTACACTTGATCTTAGCCAAAAGGCCGAGAAGCGATAACCCGAACGGGCCGCGCGTTGCCCGAGCCTGCCCGATACTGCTGTTCAGCCCTTGCAGCGATTCAGCCTACTTCTAGGCAATTCCATGGGGCCCTGCAGGCTCACACACTCACAGCTACACGGGAGGTGAATAAAGGCCGGAGAGGAAGCCAGACAGGATTTGCTTCTTTTGCTTGCACCACAATGCAGTGCTGAAAGAGGAGGAATCTACATAAAAACGCCTTCCTGGCAACGCCCAAATGCCCTGCTGCCATGCAGATAAACACTGGCAGCGGCAGCAAGTGCATGCCCACAGCCACCCCTTGTTCCTTTACACCTTGTATCAGCTGTAATCCAGTCCAGTCCAGTGCTGCCTGCTGAGCAGCACTGACCAACACTGCCTGGGCCCAGGCTTTTATCTCTGAGGCCCCATTATGATGTCAGAAAGCTGGCTCTGGCTCCTCAGGGCTCCACTATGACACGTGCAAAGTTCCGTCTGAACTTTATATAAGACGGTGCGGCTCAGTCAGTCACTCAGTGTTGCCTGAGAGGGCAACACTGCAACAGCCGGCCGCCAGGCTGTCTTTTTTTGCACAGCTAGTTGCCTCCAGGAGGCCACAAGAGGGAGACAAGGGACTGCAAAATGGAAAATAAGCATCCACCAACTTTACAGACAACTTCTCCTTGCTCCTACAACCTCCATCCTTGCACAGTTTGTTATTCTTCTAGGTAACATAGTAACAAATCCAAATTGCTGCTCTCTTTGTAGGCTAGCAAGGCTTTGTTGCAACTGCAATTCTTACTCCTTCTTGAAATGTAGGGACGACAGTACATTCCATCACATCCATCTAGTGTACACAGGTAGGTCCATTGTGGCGGGCGGGCGGGCGGGCGGGCGGCTTTAATGGCTGTTTGCTGTTCCCCTACTCCACTCCACTATTTGACTGTGGTGCTGCATCAATCAGTGGCTGGCTCAGGTGCAGCTCTTTAACTTACCTAAAAGGGAGGGCGGAGAGAAGACAAGGAAGGTGAATGAGCTGTTCCAATGTGAAATGCCGGAAACACAGACACACAGACGACACAAAACAAGAGGTGGCAATGTATTCAATAATTGCATTTAATCAATTAGCTCATTATCACTCATGCATTGTCCAACAGGTGTTGAAATAATGGGATTAAAAGGGGAGATCCCTTCAGAAAGACAGAAACAATGGCAAACACAAAAAACACTTTTGGAATCTGATTTTAGTCAACACATAAGGAAAGGGTGCACCAGTCCTGGAAATACTGCAATACCAGGTCAATGCGTGGAGTGGACAGAGCAAGCTCTATTTCCATCTCCCTGTTCTAAAAATCCATTTAATATATGGTCCCCAGATAGGGGACGTATCAGATATTAAACTGATAAGAACAGATACTACACTTGATCTTAGCCAAAAGGCCGAGAAGCGATAACCCGAACGGGCCGCGCGTTGCCCGAGCCTGCCCGATACTGCTGTTCAGCCCTTGCAGCGATTCAGCCTACTTCTAGGCAATTCCATGGGGCCCTGCAGGCTCACACACTCACAGCTACACGGGAGGTGAATAAAGGCCGGAGAGGAAGCCAGACAGGATTTGCTTCTTTTGCTTGCACCACAATGCAGTGCTGAAAGAGGAGGAATCTACATAAAAACGCCTTCCTGGCAACGCCCAAATGCCCTGCTGCCATGCAGATAAACACTGGCAGCGGCAGCAAGTGCATGCCCACAGCCACCCCTTGTTCCTTTACACCTTGTATCAGCTGTAATCCAGTCCAGTCCAGTGCTGCCTGCTGAGCAGCACTGACCAACACTGCCTGGGCCCAGGCTTTTATCTCTGAGGCCCCATTATGATGTCAGAAAGCTGGCTCTGGCTCCTCAGGGCTCCACTATGACACGTGCAAAGTTCCGTCTGAACTTTATATAAGACGGTGCGGCTCAGTCAGTCACTCAGTGTTGCCTGAGAGGGCAACACTGCAACAGCCGGCCGCCAGGCTGTCTTTTTTTGCACAGCTAGTTGCCTCCAGGAGGCCACAAGAGGGAGACAAGGGACTGCAAAATGGAAAATAAGCATCCACCAACTTTACAGACAACTTCTCCTTGCTCCTACAACCTCCATCCTTGCACAGTTTGTTATTCTTCTAGGTAACATAGTAACAAATCCAAATTGCTGCTCTCTTTGTAGGCAAGCAAGGCTTTGTTGCAACTGCAATTCTTACTCCTTCTTGAAATGTAGGGACGACAGTACATTCCATCACATCCATCTAGTGTACACAGGTAGGTCCATTGTGGCGGGCGGGCGGGCGGGCGGGCGGCTTTAATGGCTGTTTGCTGTTCCCCTACTCCACTCCACTATTTGACTGTGGTGCTGCATCAATCAGTGGCTGGCTCAGGTGCAGCTCTTTAACTTACCTAAAAGGGAGGGCGGAGAGAAGACAAGGAAGGTGAATGAGCTGTTCCAATGTGAAATGCCGGAAACACAGACACACAGACGACACAAAACAAGAGGTGGCAATGTATTCATTAATTGCATTTAATCAATTAGCTCATTATCACTCATGCATTGTCCAACAGGTGTTGAAATAATGGGATTAAAAGGGGAGATCCCTTCAGAAAGACAGAAACAATGGCAAACACAAGAAACACTTTTGGAATCTGATTTTAGTCAACACATAAGGAAAGGGTGCACCGGTCCTGGAAATACTGCAATACCAGGTCAATGCGTGGAGTGGACAGAGCAAGCTCTATTTCCATCTCCCTGTTCTAAAAATCCATTTAATATATGGTCCCCAGATAGGGGACGTATCAGATATTAAACTGATAAGAACAGATACTACACTTGATCTTAGCCAAAAGGCCGAGAAGCGATAACCCGAACGGGCCGCGCGTTGCCCGAGCCTGCCCGATACTGCTGTTCAGCCCTTGCAGCGATTCAGCCTACTTCTAGGCAATTCCATGGGGCCCTGCAGGCTCACACACTCACAGCTACACGGGAGGTGAATAAAGGCCGGAGAGGAAGCCAGACAGGATTTGCTTCTTTTGCTTGCACCACAATGCAGTGCTGAAAGAGGAGGAATCTACATAAAAACGCCTTCCTGGCAACGCCCAAATGCCCTGCTGCCATGCAGATAAACACTGGCAGCGGCAGCAAGTGCATGCCCACAGCCACCCCTTGTTCCTTCACACCTTGTATCAGCTGTAATCCAGTCCAGTCCAGTGCTGCCTGCTGAGCAGCACTGACCAACACTGCCTGGGCCCAGGCTTTTATCTCTGAGGCCCCATTATGATGTCAGAAAGCTGGCTCTGGCTCCTCAGGGCTCCACTATGACACGTGCAAAGTTCCGTCTGAACTTTATATAAGACGGTGCGGCTCAGTCAGTCACTCAGTGTTGCCTGAGAGGGCAACACTGCAACAGCCGGCCGCCAGGCTGTCTTTTTTTGCACAGCTAGTTGCCTCCAGGAGGCCACAAGAGGGAGACAAGGGACTGCAAAATGGAATATAAGCATCCACCAACTTTACAGACAACTTCTCCTTGCTCCTACAACCTCCATCCTTGCACAGTTTGTTATTCTTCTAGGTAACATAGTAACAAATCCAAATTGCTGCTCTCTTTGTAGGCAAGCAAGGCTTTGTTGCAACTGCAATTCTTACTCCTTCTTGAAATGTAGGGACGACAGTACATTCCATCACATCCATCTAGTGTACACAGGTAGGTCCATTGTGGCGGGCGGGCGGGCGGGCGGCTTTAATGGCTGTTTGCTGTTCCCCTACTCCACTCCACTATTTGACTGTGGTGCTGCATCAATCAGTGGCTGGCTCAGGTGCAGCTCTTTAACTTACCTAAAAGGGAGGGCGGAGAGAAGACAAGGAAGGTGAATGAGCTGTTCCAATGTGAAATGCCGGAAACACAGACACACAGACGACACAAAACAAGAGGTGGCAATGTATTCATTAATTGCATTTAATCAATTAGCTCATTATCACTCATGCATTGTCCAACAGGTGTTGAAATAATGGGATTAAAAGGGGAGATCCCTTCAGAAAGACAGAAACAATGGCAAACACAAAAAACACTTTTGGAATCTGATTTTAGTCAACACATAAGGAAAGGGTGCACCGGTCCTGGAAATACTGCAATACCAGGTCAATGCGTGGAGTGGACAGAGCAAGCTCTATTTCCATCTCCCTGTTCTAAAAATCCATTTAATATATGGTCCCCAGATAGGGGACGTATCAGATATTAAACTGATAAGAACAGATACTACACTTGATCTTAGCCAAAAGGCCGAGAAGCGATAACCCGAACGGGCCGCGCGTTGCCCGAGCCTGCCCGATACTGCTGTTCAGCCCTTGCAGCGATTCAGCCTACTTCTAGGCAATTCCATGGGGCCCTGCAGGCTCACACACTCACAGCTACACGGGAGGTGAATAAAGGCCGGAGAGGAAGCCAGACAGGATTTGCTTCTTTTGCTTGCACCACAATGCAGTGCTGAAAGAGGAGGAATCTACATAAAAACGCCTTCCTGGCAACGCCCAAATGCCCTGCTGCCATGCAGATAAACACTGGCAGCGGCAGCAAGTGCATGCCCACAGCCACCCCTTGTTCCTTCACACCTTGTATCAGCTGTAATCCAGTCCAGTCCAGTGCTGCCTGCTGAGCAGCACTGACCAACACTGCCTGGGCCCAGGCTTTTATCTCTGAGGCCCCATTATGATGTCAGAAAGCTGGCTCTGGCTCCTCAGGGCTCCACTATGACACGTGCAAAGTTCCGTCTGAACTTTATATAAGACGGTGCGGCTCAGTCAGTCACTCAGTGTTGCCTGAGAGGGCAACACTGCAACAGCCGGCCGCCAGGCTGTCTTTTTTTGCACAGCTAGTTGCCTCCAGGAGGCCACAAGAGGGAGACAAGGGACTGCAAAATGGAAAATAAGCATCCACCAACTTTACAGACAACTTCTCCTTGCTCCTACAACCTCCATCCTTGCACAGTTTGTTATTCTTCTAGGTAACATAGTAACAAATCCAAATTGCTGCTCTCTTTGTAGGCAAGCAAGGCTTTGTTGCAACTGCAATTCTTACTCCTTCTTGAAATGTAGGGACGACAGTACATGCCATCACATCCATCTAGTGTACACAGGTAGGTCCATTGTGGCGGGCGGGCGGCTTTAATGGCTGTTTGCTGTTCCCCTACTCCACTCCACTATTTGACTGTGGTGCTGCATCAATCAGTGGCTGGCTCAGGTGCAGCTCTTTAACTTACCTAAAAGGGAGGGCGGAGAGAAGACAAGGAAGGTGAATGAGCTGTTCCAATGTGAAATGCCGGAAACACAGACACACAGACGACACAAAACAAGAGGTGGCAATGTATTTATTAATTGCATTTAATCAATTAGCTCATTATCACTCATGCATTGTCCAACAGGTGTTGAAATAATGGGATTAAAAGGGGAGATCCCTTCAGAAAGACAGAAACAATGGCAAACACAAGAAACACTTTTGGAATCTGATTTTAGTCAACACATAAGGAAAGGGTGCACCGGTCCTGGAAATACTGCAATACCAGGTCAATGCGTGGAGTGGACAGAGCAAGCTCTATTTCCATCTCCCTGTTCTAAAAATCCATTTAATATATGGTCCCCAGATAGGGGACGTATCAGATATTAAACTGATAAGAACAGATACTACACTTGATCTTAGCCAAAAGGCCGAGAAGCGATAACCCGAACGGGCCGCGCGTTGCCCGAGCCTGCCCGATACTGCTGTTCAGCCCTTGCAGCGATTCAGCCTACTTCTAGGCAATTCCATGGGGCCCTGCAGGCTCACACACTCACAGCTACACGGGAGGTGAATAAAGGCCGGAGAGGAAGCCAGACAGGATTTGCTTCTTTTGCTTGCACCACAATGCAGTGCTGAAAGAGGAGGAATCTACATAATAACGCCTTCCTGGCAACGCCCAAATGCCCTGCTGCCATGCAGATAAACACTGGCAGCGGCAGCAAGTGCATGCCCACAGCCACCCCTTGTTCCTTCACACCTTGTATCAGCTGTAATCCAGTCCAGTCCAGTGCTGCCTGCTGAGCAGCACTGATCAACACTGCCTGGGCCCAGGCTTTTATCTCTGAGGCCCCATTATGATGTCAGAAAGCTGGCTCTGGCTCCTCAGGGCTCCACTATGACACGTGCAAAGTTCCATCTGAACTTTATATAAGACGGTGCGGCTCAGTCAGTAACTCAGTGTTGCCTGAGAGGGCAACACTGCAACAGCCGGCCGCCAGGCTGTCTTTTTTTGCACAGCTAGTTGCCTCCAGGAGGCCACAAGAGGGAGACAAGGGACTGCAAAATGGAAAATAAGCATCCACCAACTTTACAGACAACTTCTCCTTGCTCCTACAACCTCCATCCTTGCACAGTTTGTTATTCTTCTAGGTAACATAGTAACAAATCCAAATTGCTGCTCTCTTTGTAGGCAAGCAAGGCTTTGTTGCAACTGCAATTCTTACTCCTTCTTGAAATGTAGGGACGACAGTACATTCCATCACATCCATCTAGTGTACACAGGTAGGTCCATTGTGGCGGGCGGGCGGGCGGGCGGCTTTAATGGCTGTTTGCTGTTCCCCTACTCCACTCCACTATTTGACTGTGGTGCTGCATCAATCAGTGGCTGGCTCAGGTGCAGCTCTTTAACTTACCTAAAAGGGAGGGCGGAGAGAAGACAAGGAAGGTGAATGAGCTGTTCCAATGTGAAATGCCGGAAACACAGACACACAGACGACACAAAACAAGAGGTGGCAATGTATTCATTAATTGCATTTAATCAATTAGCTCATTATCACTCATGCATTGTCCAACAGGTGTTGAAATAATGGGATTAAAAGGGGAGATCCCTTCAGAAAGACAGAAACAATGGCAAACACAAAAAACACTTTTGGAATCTGATTTTAGTCAACACATAAGGAAAGGGTGCACCGGTCCTGGAAATACTGCAATACCAGGTCAATGCGTGGAGTGGACAGAGCAAGCTCTATTTCCATCTCCCTGTTCTAAAAATCCATTTAATATATGGTCCCCAGATAGGGGACGTATCAGATATTAAACTGATAAGAACAGATACTACACTTGATCTTAGCCAAAAGGCCGAGAAGCGATAACCCGAACGGGCCGCGCGTTGCCCGAGCCTGCCCGATACTGCTGTTCAGCCCTTGCAGCGATTCAGCCTACTTCTAGGCAATTCCATGGGGCCCTGCAGGCTCACACACTCACAGCTACACGGGAGGTGAATAAAGGCCGGAGAGGAAGCCAGACAGGATTTGCTTCTTTTGCTTGCACCACAATGCAGTGCTGAAAGAGGAGGAATCTACATAAAAACGCCTTCCTGGCAACGCCCAAATGCCCTGCTGCCATGCAGATAAACACTGGCAGCGGCAGCAAGTGCATGCCCACAGCCACCCCTTGTTCCTTCACACCTTGTATCAGCTGTAATCCAGTCCAGTCCAGTGCTGCCTGCTGAGCAGCACTGACCAACACTGCCTGGGCCCAGGCTTTTATCTCTGAGGCCCCATTATGATGTCAGAAAGCTGGCTCTGGCTCCTCAGGGCTCCACTATGACACGTGCAAAGTTCCGTCTGAACTTTATATAAGACGGTGCGGCTCAGTCAGTCACTCAGTGTTGCCTGAGAGGGCAACACTGCAACAGCCGGCCGCCAGGCTGTCTTTTTTTGCACAGCTAGTTGCCTCCAGGAGGCCACAAGAGGGAGACAAGGGACTGCAAAATGGAAAATAAGCATCCACCAACTTTACAGACAACTTCTCCTTGCTCCTACAACCTCCATCCTTGCACAGTTTGTTATTCTTCTAGGTAACATTGTAACAAATCCAAATTGCTGCTCTCTTTGTAGGCAAGCAAGGCTTTTTGCAACTGCAATTCTTACTCCTTCTTGAAATGTAGGGACGACAGTACATTCCATCACATCCATCTAGTGTACACAGGTAGGTCCATTGTGGCGGGCGGGCGGCTTTAATGGCTGTTTGCTGTTCCCCTACTCCACTCCACTATTTGACTGTGGTGCTGCATCAATCAGTGGCTGGCTCAGGTGCAGCTCTTTAACTTACCTAAAAGGGAGGGCGGAGAGAAGACAAGGAAGGTGAATGAGCTGTTCCAATGTGAAATGCCGGAAACACAGACACACAGACGACACAAAACAAGAGGTGGCAATGTATTCATTAATTGCATTTAATCAATTAGCTCATTATCACTCATGCATTGTCCAACAGGTGTTGAAATAATGGGATTAAAAGGGGAGATCCCTTCAGAAAGACAGAAACAGTGGCAAACACAAAAAACACTTTTGGAATCTGATTTTAGTCAACACATAAGGAAAGGGTGCACCGGTCCTGGAAATACTGCAATACCAGGTCAATGCGTGGAGTGGACAGAGCAAGCTCTATTTCCATCTCCCTGTTCTAAAAATCCATTTAATATATGGTCCCCAGATAGGGGACGTATCAGATATTAAACTGATAAGAACAGATACTACACTTGATCTTAGCCAAAAGGCCGAGAAGCGATAACCCGAACGGGCCGCGCGTTGCCCGAGCCTGCCCGATACTGCTGTTCAGCCCTTGCAGCGATTCAGCCTACTTCTAGGCAATTCCATGGGGCCCTGCAGGCTCACACACTCACAGCTACACGGGAGGTGAATAAAGGCCGGAGAGGAAGCCAGACAGGATTTGCTTCTTTTGCTTGCACCACAATGCAGTGCTGAAAGAGGAGGAATCTACATAAAAACGCCTTCCTGGCAACGCCCAAATGCCCTGCTGCCATGCAGATAAACACTGGCAGCGGCAGCAAGTGCATGCCCACAGCCACCCCTTGTTCCTTCACACCTTGTATCAGCTGTAATCCAGTCCAGTCCAGTGCTGCCTGCTGAGCAGCACTGACCAACACTGCCTGGGCCCAGGCTTTTATCTCTGAGGCCCCATTATGATGTCAGAAAGCTGGCTCTGGCTCCTCAGGGCTCCACTATGACACGTGCAAAGTTCCGTCTGAACTTTATATAAGACGGTGCGGCTCAGTCAGTCACTCAGTGTTGCCTGAGAGGGCAACACTGCAACAGCCGGCCGCCAGGCTGTCTTTTTTTGCACAGCTAGTTGCCTCCAGGAGGCCACAAGAGGGAGACAAGGGACTGCAAAATGGAAAATAAGCATCCACCAACTTTACAGACAACTTCTCCTTGCTCCTACAACCTCCATCCTTGCACAGTTTGTTATTCTTCTAGGTAACATAGTAACAAATCCAAATTGCTGCTCTCTTTGTAGGCAAGCAAGGCTTTGTTGCAACTGCAATTCTTACTCCTTCTTGAAATGTAGGGACGACAGTACATTCCATCACATCCATCTAGTGTACACAGGTAGGTTCATTGTGGCGGGCGGGCGGGCGGGCGGCTTTAATGGCTGTTTGCTGTTCCCCTACTCCACTCCACTATTTGACTGTGGTGCTGCATCAATCAGTGGCTGGCTCAGGTGCAGCTCTTTAACTTACCTAAAAGGGAGGGCGGAGAGAAGACAAGGAAGGTGAATGAGCTGTTCCAATGTGAAATGCCGGAAACACAGACACACAGACGACACAAAACAAGAGGTGGCAATGTATTCATTAATTGCATTTAATCAATTAGCTCATTATCACTCATGCATTGTCCAACAGGTGTTGAAATAATGGGATTAAAAGGGGAGATCCCTTCAGAAAGACAGAAACAATGGCAAACAGAAGAAACACTTTTGGAATCTGATTTTAGTCAACACATAAGGAAAGGGTGCACCGGTCCTGGAAATACTGCAATACCAGGTCAATGCGTGGAGTGGACAGAGCAAGCTCTATTTCCATCTCCCTGTTCTAAAAATCCATTTAATATATGGTCCCCAGATAGGGGACGTATCAGATATTAAACTGATAAGAACAGATACTACACTTGATCTTAGCCAAAAGGCCGAGAAGCGATAACCCGAACGGGCCGCGCGTTGCCCGAGCCTGCCCGATACTGCTGTTCAGCCCTTGCAGCGATTCAGCCTACTTCTAGGCAATTCCATGGGGCCCTGCAGGCTCACACACTCACAGCTACACGGGAGGTGACTAAAGGCCGGAGAGGAAGCCAGACAGGATTTGCTTCTTTTGCTTGCACCACAATGCAGTGCTGAAAGAGGAGGAATCTACATAAAAACGCCTTCCTGGCAACGCCCAAATGCCCTGCTGCCATGCAGATAAACACTGGCAGCGGCAGCAAGTGCATGCCCACAGCCACCCCTTGTTCCTTCACACCTTGTATCAGCTGTAATCCAGTCCAGTCCAGTGCTGCCTGCTGAGCAGCACTGACCAACACTGCCTGGGCCCAGGCTTTTATCTCTGAGGCCCCATTATGATGTCAGAAAGCTGGCTCTGGCTCCTCAGGGCTCCACTATGACACGTGCAAAGTTCCGTCTGAACTTTATATAAGACGGTGCGGCTCAGTCAGTCACTCAGTGTTGCCTGAGAGTGCAACACTGCAACAGCCGGCCGCCAGGCTGTCTTTTTTTGCACAGCTAGTTGCCTCCAGGAGGCCACAAGAGGGAGACAAGGGACTGCAAAATGGAAAATAAGCATCCACCAACTTTACAGACAACTTCTCCTTGCTGCTACAACCTCCATCCTTGCACAGTTTGTTATTCTTCTAGGTAACATAGTAACAAATCCAAATTGCTGCTCTCTTTGTAGGCAAGCAAGGCTTTGTTGCAACTGCAATTCTTACTCCTTCTTGAAATGTAGGGACGACAGTACATTCCATCACATCCATCTAGTGTACACAGGTAGGTCCATTGTGGCGGGCGGGCGGGCGGCTTTAATGGCTGTTTGCTGTTCCCCTACTCCACTCCACTATTTGACTGTGGTGCTGCATCAATCAGTGGCTGGCTCAGGTGCAGCTCTTTAACTTACCTAAAAGGGAGGGCGGAGAGAAGACAAGGAAGGTGAATGAGCTGTTCCAATGTGAAATGCCGGAAACACAGACACACAGACGACACAAAACAAGAGGTGGCAATGTATTCATTAATTGCATTTAATCAATTAGCTCATTATCACTCATGCATTGTCCAACAGGTGTTGAAATAATGGGATTAAAAGGGGAGATCCCTTCAGAAAGACAGAAACAATGGCAAACACAAAAAACACTTTTGGAATCTGATTTTAGTCAACACATAAGGAAAGGGTGCACCGGTCCTGGAAATACTGCAATACCAGGTCAATGCGTGGAGTGGACAGAGCAAGCTCTATTTCCATCTCCCTGTTCTAAAAATCCATTTAATATATGGTCCCCAGATAGGGGACGTATCAGATATTAAACTGATAAGAACAGATACTACACTTGATCTTAGCCAAAAGGCCGAGAAGCGATAACCCGAACGGGCCGCGCGTTGCCCGAGCCTGCCCGATACTGCTGTTCAGCCCTTGCAGCGATTCAGCCTACTTCTAGGCAATTCCATGGGGCCCTGCAGGCTCACACACTCACAGCTACACGGGAGGTGAATAAAGGCCGGAGAGGAAGCCAGACAGGATTTGCTTCTTTTGCTTGCACCACAATGCAGTGCTGAAAGAGGAGGAATCTACATAAAAACGCCTTCCTGGCAACGCCCAAATGCCCTGCTGCCATGCAGATAAACACTGGCAGCGGCAGCAAGTGCATGCCCACAGCCACCCCTTGTTCCTTCACACCTTGTATCAGCTGTAATCCAGTCCAGTCCAGTGCTGCCTGCTGAGCAGCACTGACCAACACTGCCTGGGCCCAGGCTTTTATCTCTGAGGCCCCATTATGATGTCAGAAAGCTGGCTCTGGCTCCTCAGGGCTCCACTATGACACGTGCAAAGTTCCGTCTGAACTTTATATAAGACGGTGCGGCTCAGTCAGTCACTCAGTGTTGCCTGAGAGGGCAACACTGCAACAGCCGGCCGCCAGGCTGTCTTTTTTTGCACAGCTAGTTGCCTCCAGGAGGCCACAAGAGGGAGACAAGGGACTGCAAAATGGAAAATAAGCATCCACCAACTTTACAGACAACTTCTCCTTGCTCCTACAACCTCCATCCTTGCACAGTTTGTTATTCTTCTAGGTAACATAGTAACAAATCCAAATTGCTGCTCTCTTTGTAGGCAAGCAAGGCTTTGTTGCAACTGCAATTCTTACTCCTTCTTGAAATGTAGGGACGACAGTACATTCCATCACATCCATCTAGTGTACACAGGTAGGTCCATTGTGGCGGGCGGGCGGGCGGGCGGCTTTAATGGCTGTTTGCTGTTCCCCTACTCCACTCCACTATTTGACTGTGGTGCTGCATCAATCAGTGGCTGGCTCAGGTGCAGCTCTTTAACTTACCTAAAAGGGAGGGCGGAGAGAAGACAAGGAAGGTGAATGAGCTGTTCCAATGTGAAATGCCGGAAACACAGACACACAGACGACACAAAACAAGAGGTGGCAATGTATTCATTAATTGCATTTAATCAATTAGCTCATTATCACTCATGCATTGTCCAACAGGTGTTGAAATAATGGGATTAAAAGGGGAGATCCCTTCAGAAAGACAGAAACAATGGCAAACACAAAAAACACTTTTGGAATCTGATTTTAGTCAACACATAAGGAAAGGGTTAACCGGTCCTGGAAATACTGCAATACCAGGTCAATGCGTGGAGTGGACAGAGCAAGCTCTATTTCCATCTCCCTGTTCTAAAAATCCATTTAATATATGGTCCCCAGATAGGGGACGTATCAGATATTAAACTGATAAGAACAGATACTACACTTGATCTTAGCCAAAAGGCCGAGAAGCGATAACCCGAACGGGCCGCGCGTTGCCCGAGCCTGCCCGATACTGCTGTTCAGCCCTTGCAGCGATTCAGCCTACTTCTAGGCAATTCCATGGGGCCCTGCAGGCTCACACACTCACAGCTACACGGGAGGTGAATAAAGGCCGGAGAGGAAGCCAGACAGGATTTGCTTCTTTTGCTTGCACCACAATGCAGTGCTGAAAGAGGAGGAATCTACATAAAAACGCCTTCCTGGCAACGCCCAAATGCCCTGCTGCCATGCAGATAAACACTGGCAGCGGCAGCAAGTGCATGCCCACAGCCACCCCTTGTTCCTTCACACCTTGTATCAGCTGTAATCCAGTCCAGTCCAGTGCTGCCTGCTGAGCAGCACTGACCAACACTGCCTGGGCCCAGGCTTTTATCTCTGAGGCCCCATTATGATGTCAGAAAGCTGGCTCTGGCTCCTCAGGGCTCCACTATGACACGTGCAAAGTTCCGTCTGAACTTTATATAAGACGGTGCGGCTCAGTCAGTCACTCAGTGTTGCCTGAGAGGGCAACACTGCAACAGCCGGCCACCAGGCTGTCTTTTTTTGCACAGCTAGTTGCCTCCAGGAGGCCACAAGAGGGAGACAAGGGACTGCAAAATGGAAAATAAGCATCCACCAACTTTACAGACAACTTCTCCTTGCTCCTACAACCTCCATCCTTGCACAGTTTGTTATTCTTCTAGGTAACATAGTAACAAATCCAAATTGCTGCTCTCTTTGTAGGCAAGCAAGGCTTTGTTGCAACTGCAATTCTTACTCCTTCTTGAAATGTAGGGACGACAGTACATTCCATCACATCCATCTAGTGTACACAGGTAGGTCCATTGTGGCGGGCGGGCGGGCGGGCGGCTTTAATGGCTGTTTGCTGTTCCCCTACTCCACTCCACTATTTGACTGTGGTGCTGCATCAATCAGTGGCTGGCTCAGGTGCAGCTCTTTAACTTACCTAAAAGGGAGGGCGGAGAGAAGACAAGGAAGGTGAATGAGCTGTTCCAATGTGAAATGCCGGAAACACAGACACACAGACGACACAAAACAAGAGGTGGCAATGTATTCATTAATTGCATTTAATCAATTAGCTCATTATCACTCATGCATTGTCCAACAGGTGTTGAAATAATGGGATTAAAAGGGGAGATCCCTTCAGAAAGACAGAAACAATGGCAAACACAAGAAACACTTTTGGTATCTGATTTTAGTCAACACATAAGGAAAGGGTGCACCGGTCCTGGAAATACTGCAATACCAGGTCAATGCGTGGAGTGGACAGAGCAAGCTCTATTTCCATCTCCCTGTTCTAAAAATCCATTTAATATATGGTCCCCAGATAGGGGACGTATCAGATATTAAACTGATAAGAACAGATACTACACTTGATCTTAGCCAAAAGGCCGAGAAGCGATAACCCGAACGGGCCGCGCGTTGCCCGAGCCTGCCCGATACTGCTGTTCAGCCCTTGCAGCGATTCAGCCTACTTCTAGGCAATTCCATGGGGCCCTGCAGGCTCACACACTCACAGCTACACGGGAGGTGAATAAAGGCCGGAGAGGAAGCCAGACAGGATTTGCTTCTTTTGCTTGCACCACAATGCAGTGCTGAAAGAGGAGGAATCTACATAAAAACACCTTCCTGGCAACGCCCAAATGCCCTGCTGCCATGCAGATAAACACTGGCAGCGGCAGCAAGTGCATGCCCACAGCCACCCCTTGTTCCTTCACACCTTGTATCAGCTGTAATCCAGTCCAGTCCAGTGCTGCCTGCTGAGCAGCACTGACCAACACTGCCTGGGCCCAGGCTTTTATCTCTGAGGCCCCATTATGATGTCAGAAAGCTGGCTCTGGCTCCTCAGGGCTCCACTATGACACGTGCAAAGTTCCGTCTGAACTTTATATAAGACGGTGCGGCTCAGTCAGTCACTCAGTGTTGCCTGAGAGGGCAACACTGCAACAGCCGGCCGCCAGGCTGTCTTTTTTTGCACAGCTAGTTGCCTCCAGGAGGCCACAAGAGGGAGACAAGGGACTGCAAAATGGAAAATAAGCATCCACCAACTTTACAGACAACTTCTCCTTGCTCCTACAACCTCCATCCTTGCACAGTTTGTTATTCTTCTAGGTAACATAGTAACAAATCCAAATTGCTGCTCTCTTTGTAGGCAAGCAAGGCTTTGTTGCAACTGCAATTCTTACTCCTTCTTGAAATGTAGGGACGACAGTACATTCCATCACATCCATCTAGTGTACACAGGTAGGTCCATTGTGGCGGGCGGGCGGGCGGGCGGGCGGCTTTAATGGCTGTTTGCTGTTCCCCTACTCCACTCCACTATTTGACTGTGGTGCTGCATCAATCAGTGGCTGGCTCAGGTGCAGCTCTTTAACTTACCTAAAAGGGAGGGCGGAGAGAAGACAAGGAAGGTGAATGAGCTGTTCCAATGTGAAATGCCGGAAACACAGACACACAGACGACACAAAACAAGAGGTGGCAATGTATTCATTAATTGCATTTAATCAATTAGCTCATTATCACTCATGCATTGTCCAACAGGTGTTGAAATAATGGGATTAAAAGGGGAGATCCCTTCAGAAAGACAGAAACAATGGCAAACACAAAAAACACTTTTGGAATCTGATTTTAGTCAACACATAAGGAAAGGGTGCACCGGTCCTGGAAATACTGCAATACCAGGTCAATGCGTGGAGTGGACAGAGCAAGCTCTATTTCCATCTCCCTGTTCTAAAAATCCATTTAATATATGGTCCCCAGATAGGGGACATATCAGATATTAAACTGATAAGAACAGATACTACACTTGATCTTAGCCAAAAGGCCGAGAAGCGATAACCCGAACGGGCCGCGCGTTGCCCGAGCCTGCCCGATACTGCTGTTCAGCCCTTGCAGCGATTCAGCCTACTTCTAGGCAATTCCATGGGGCCCTGCAGGCTCACACACTCACAGCTATACGGGAGGTGAATAAAGGCCGGAGAGGAAGCCAGACAGGATTTGCTTCTTTTGCTTGCACCACAATGCAGTGCTGAAAGAGGAGGAATCTACATAAAAACGCCTTCCTGGCAACGCCCAAATGCCCTGCTGCCATGCAGATAAACACTGGCAGCGGCAGCAAGTGCATGCCCACAGCCACCCCTTGTTCCTTCACACCTTGTATCAGCTGTAATCCAGTCCAGTCCAGTGCTGCCTGCTGAGCAGCACTGACCAACACTGCCTGGGCCCAGGCTTTTATCTCTGAGGCCCCATTATGATGTCAGAAAGCTGGCTCTGGCTCCTCAGGGCTCCACTATGACACGTGCAAAGTTCCGTCTGAACTTTATATAAGACGGTGCGGCTCAGTCAGTCACTCAGTGTTGCCTGAGAGGGCAACACTGCAACAGCCGGCCGCCAGGCTGTCTTTTTTTGCACAGCTAGTTGCCTCCAGGAGGCCACAAGAGGGAGACAAGGGACTGCAAAATGGAAAATAAGCATCCACCAACTTTACAGACAACTTCTCCTTGCTCCTACAACCTCCATCCTTGCACAGTTTGTTATTCTTCTAGGTAACATAGTAACAAATCCAAATTGCTGCTCTCTTTGTAGGCAAGCAAGGCTTTGTTGCAACTGCAATTCTTACTCCTTCTTGAAATGTAGGGACGACAGTACATTCCATCACATCCATCTAGTGTACACAGGTAGGTCCATTGTGGCCGGCGGGCGGGCGGCTTTAATGGCTGTTTGCTGTTCCCCTACTCCACTCCACTATTTGACTGTGGTGCTGCATCAATCAGTGGCTGGCTCAGGTGCAGCTCTTTAACTTACCTAAAAGGGAGGGCGGAGAGAAGACAAGGAAGGTGAATGAGCTGTTCCAATGTGAAATGCCGGAAACACAGACACACAGACGACACAAAACAAGAGGTGGCAATGTATTCATTAATTGCATTTAATCAATTAGCTCATTATCACTCATGCATTGTCCAACAGGTGTTGAAATAATGGGATTAAAAGGGGAGATCCCTTCAGAAAGACAGAAACAATGGCAAACACAAAAAACACTTTTGGAATCTGATTTTAGTCAACACATAAGGAAAGGGTGCACCGGTCCTGGAAATACTGCAATACCAGGTCAATGCGTGGAGTGGACAGAGCAAGCTCTATTTCAATCTCCCTGTTCTAAAAATCCATTTAATATATGGTCCCCAGATAGGGGACGTATCAGATATTAAACTGATAAGAACAGATACTACACTTGATCTTAGCCAAAAGGCCGAGAAGCGATAACCCGAACGGGCCGCGCGTTGCCCGAGCCTGCCCGATACTGCTGTTCAGCCCTTGCAGCGATTCAGCCTACTTCTAGGCAATTCCTTGGGGCCCTGCAGGCTCACACACTCACAGCTACACGGGAGGTGAATAAAGGCCGGAGAGGAAGCCAGACAGGATTTGCTTCTTTTGCTTGCACCACAATGCAGTGCTGAAAGAGGAGGAATCTACATAAAAACGCCTTCCTGGCAACGCCCAAATGCCCTGCTGCCATGCAGATAAACACTGGCAGCGGCAGCAAGTGCATGCCCACAGCCACCCCTTGTTCCTTCACACCTTGTATCAGCTGTAATCCAGTCCAGTCCAGTGCTGCCTGCTGAGCAGCACTGACCAACACTGCCTGGGCCCAGGCTTTTATCTCTGAG
This sequence comes from Rhinoderma darwinii, assembly GCF_050947455.1. Classification (NCBI taxonomy): domain Eukaryota; kingdom Metazoa; phylum Chordata; class Amphibia; order Anura; family Rhinodermatidae; genus Rhinoderma; species Rhinoderma darwinii. The sequence goes on along the minus strand of NW_027461687.1, from coordinate 93,400 downwards.
GCCCCATTATGATGTCAGAAAGCTGGCTCTGGCTCCTCAGGGCTCCACTATGACACGTGCAAAGTTCCGTCTGAACTTTATATAAGACGGTGCGGCTCAGTCAGTCACTCAGTGTTGCCTGAGAGGGCAACACTGCAACAGCCGGCCGCCAGGCTGTCTTTTTTTGCACAGCTAGTTGCCTCCAGGAGGCCACAAGAGGGAGACAAGGGACTGCAAAATGGAAAATAAGCATCCACCAACTTTACAGACAACTTCTCCTTGCTCCTACAACCTCCATCCTTGCACAGTTTGTTATTCTTCTAGGTAACATAGTAACAAATCCAAATTGCTGCTCTCTTTGTAGGCAAGCAAGGCTTTGTTGCAACTGCAATTCTTACTCCTTCTTGAAATGTAGGGACGACAGTACATGCCATCACATCCATCTAGTGTACACAGGTAGGTCCATTGTGGCGGGCGGGCGGGCGGGCGGGCGGCTTTAATGGCTGTTTGCTGTTCCCCTACTCCACTCCACTATTTGACTGTGGTGCTGCATCAATCAGTGGCTGGCTCAGGTGCAGCTCTTTAACTTACCTAAAAGGGAGGGCGGACAGTAGACAAGGAAGGTGAATGAGCTGTTCCAATGTGAAATGCCGGAAACACAGACACACAGACGACACAAAACAAGAGGTGGCAATGTATTCAATAATTGCATTTAATCAATTAGCTCATTATCACTCATGCATTGTCCAACAGGTGTTGAAATAATGGGATTAAAAGGGGAGATCCCTTCAGAAAGACAGAAACAATGGCAAACACAAAAAACACTTTTGGAATCTGATTTTAGTCAACACATAAGGAAAGGGTGCACCAGTCCTGGAAATACTGCAATACCAGGTCAATGCGTGGAGTGGACAGAGCAAGCTCTATTTCCATCTCCCTGTTCTAAAAATCCATTTAATATATGGTCCCCAGATAGGGGACGTATCAGATATTAAACTGATAAGAACAGATACTACACTTGATCTTAGCCAAAAGGCCGAGAAGCGATAACCCGAACGGGCCGCGCGTTGCCCGAGCCTGCCCGATACTGCTGTTCAGCCCTTGCAGCGATTCAGCCTACTTCTAGGCAATTCCATGGGGCCCTGCAGGCTCACACACTCACAGCTACACGGGAGGTGAATAAAGGCCGGAGAGGAAGCCAGACAGGATTTGCTTCTTTTGCTTGCACCACAATGCAGTGCTGAAAGAGGAGGAATCTACATAAAAACGCCTTCCTGGCAACGCCCAAATGCCCTGCTGCCATGCAGATAAACACTGGCAGCGGCAGCAAGTGCATGCCCACAGCCACCCCTTGTTCCTTCACACCTTGTATCAGCTGTAATCCAGTCCAGTCCAGTGCTGCCTGCTGAGCAGCACTGACCAACACTGCCTGGGCCCAGGCTTTTATCTCTGAGGCCCCATTATGATGTCAGAAAGCTGGCTCTGGCTCCTCAGGGCTCCACTATGACACGTGCAAAGTTCCGTCTGAACTTTATATAAGACGGTGCGGCTCAGTCAGTCACTCAGTGTTGCCTGAGAGGGCAACACTGCAACAGCCGGCCGCCAGGCTGTCTTTTTTTGCACAGCTAGTTGCCTCCAGGAGGCCACAAGAGGGAGACAAGGGACTGCAAAATGGAAAATAAGCATCCACCAACTTTACAGACAACTTCTCCTTGCTCCTACAACCTCCATCCTTGCACAGTTTGTTATTCTTCTAGGTAACATAGTAACAAATCCAAATTGCTGCTCTCTTTGTAGGCAAGCAAGGCTTTGTTGCAACTGCAATTCTTACTCCTTCTTGAAATGTAGGGACGACAGTACATGCCATCACATCCATCTAGTGTACACAGGTAGGTCCATTGTGGCGGGCGGGCGGGCGGGCGGCTTTAATGGCTGTTTGCTGTTCCCCTACTCCACTCCACTATTTGACTGTGGTGCTGCATCAATCAGTGGCTGGCTCAGGTGCAGCTCTTTAACTTACCTAAAAGGGAGGGCGGACAGTAGACAAGGAAGGTGAATGAGCTGTTCCAATGTGAAATGCCGGAAACACAGACACACAGACGACACAAAACAAGAGGTGGCAATGTATTCAATAATTGCATTTAATCAATTAGCTCATTATCACTCATGCATTGTCCAACAGGTGTTGAAATAATGGGATTAAAAGGGGAGATCCCTTCAGAAAGACAGAAACAATGGCAAACACAAAAAACACTTTTGGAATCTGATTTTAGTCAACACATAAGGAAAGGGTGCACCAGTCCTGGAAATACTGCAATACCAGGTCAATGCGTGGAGTGGACAGAGCAAGCTCTATTTCCATCTCCCTGTTCTAAAAATCCATTTAATATATGGTCCCCAGATAGGGGACGTATCAGATATTAAACTGATAAGAACAGATACTACACTTGATCTTAGCCAAAAGGCCGAGAAGCGATAACCCGAACGGGCCGCGCGTTGCCCGAGCCTGCCCGATACTGCTGTTCAGCCCTTGCAGCGATTCAGCCTACTTCTAGGCAATTCCATGGGGCCCTGCAGGCTCACACACTCACAGCTACACGGGAGGTGAATAAAGGCCGGAGAGGAAGCCAGACAGGATTTGCTTCTTTTGCTTGCACCACAATGCAGTGCTGAAAGAGGAGGAATCTACATAAAAACGCCTTCCTGGCAACGCCCAAATGCCCTGCTGCCATGCAGATAAACACTGGCAGCGGCAGCAAGTGCATGCCCACAGCCACCCCTTGTTCCTTCACACCTTGTATCAGCTGTAATCCAGTCCAGTCCAGTGCTGCCTGCTGAGCAGCACTGACCAACACTGCCTGGGCCCAGGCTTTTATCTCTGAGGCCCCATTATGATGTCAGAAAGCTGGCTCTGGCTCCTCAGGGCTCCACTATGACACGTGCAAAGTTCCGTCTGAACTTTATATAAGACGGTGCGGCTCAGTCAGTCACTCAGTGTTGCCTGAGAGGGCAACACTGCAACAGCCGGCCGCCAGGCTGTCTTTTTTTGCACAGCTAGTTGCCTCCAGGAGGCCACAAGAGGGAGACAAGGGACTGCAAAATGGAAAATAAGCATCCACCAACTTTACAGACAACTTTTCCTTGCTCCTACAACCTCCATCCTTGCACAGTTTGTTATTCTTCTAGGTAACATAGTAACAAATCCAAATTGCTGCTCTCTTTGTAGGCAAGCAAGGCTTTGTTGCAACTGCAATTCTTACTCCTTCTTGAAATGTAGGGACGACAGTACATTCCATCACATCCATCTAGTGTACACAGGTAGGTCCATTGTGGCGGGCGGGCGGCTTTAATGGCTGTTTGCTGTTCCCCTACTCCACTCCACTATTTGACTGTGGTGCTGCATCAATCAGTGGCTGGCTCAGGTGCAGCTCTTTAACTTACCTAAAAGGGAGGGCGGAGAGAAGACAAGGAAGGTGAATGAGCTGTTCCAATGTGAAATGCCGGAAACACAGACACACAGACGACACAAAACAAGAGGTGGCAATGTATTCATTAATTGCATTTAATCAATTAGCTCATTATCACTCATGCATTGTCCAACAGGTGTTGAAATAATGGGATTAAAAGGGGAGATCCCTTCAGAAAGACAGAAACAATGGCAAACACAAGAAACACTTTTGGAATCTGATTTTAGTCAACACATAAGGAAAGGGTGCACCGGTCCTGGAAATACTGCAATACCAGGTCAATGCGTGGAGTGGACAGAGCAAGCTCTATTTCCATCTCCCTGTTCTAAAAATCCATTTAATATATGGTCCCCAGATAGGGGACGTATCAGATATTAAACTGATAAGAACAGATACTACACTTGATCTTAGCCAAAAGGCCGAGAAGCGATAACCCGAACGGGCCGCGCGTTGCCCGAGCCTGCCCGATACTGCTGTTCAGCCCTTGCAGCGATTCAGCCTACTTCTAGGCAATTCCATGGGGCCCTGCAGGCTCACACACTCACAGCTACACGGGAGGTGAATAAAGGCCGGAGAGGAAGCCAGACAGGATTTGCTTCTTTTGCTTGCACCACAATGCAGTGCTGAAAGAGGAGGAATCTACATAAAAACGCCTTCCTGGCAACGCCCAAATGCCCTGCTGCCATGCAGATAAACACTGGCAGCGGCAGCAAGTGCATGCCCACAGCCACCCCTTGTTCCTTCACACCTTGTATCAGCTGTAATCCAGTCCAGTCCAGTGCTGCCTGCTGAGCAGCACTGACCAACACTGCCTGGGCCCAGGCTTTTATCTCTGAGGCCCCATTATGATGTCAGAAAGCTGGCTCTGGCTCCTCAGGGCTCCACTATGACACGTGCAAAGTTCCGTCTGAACTTTATATTAGACGGTGCGGCTCAGTCAGTCACTCAGTGTTGCCTGAGAGGGCAACATTGCAACAGCCGGCCGCCAGGCTGTCTTTTTTTGCACAGCTAGTTGCCTCCAGGAGGCCACAAGAGGGAGACAAGGGACTGCAAAATGGAAAATAAGCATCCACCAACTTTACAGACAACTTCTCCTTGCTCCTACAACCTCCATCCTTGCACAGTTTGTTATTCTTCTAGGTAACATAGTAACAAATCCAAATTGCTGCTCTCTTTGTAGGCAAGCAAGGCTTTGTTGCAACTGCAATTCTTACTCCTTCTTGAAATGTAGGGACGACAGTACATTCCATCACATCCATCTAGTGTACACAGGTAGGTCCATTGTGGCGGGCGGGCGGGCGGCTTTAATGGCTGTTTGCTGTTCCCCTACTCCACTCCACTATTTGACTGTGGTGCTGCATCAATCAGTGGCTGGCTCAGGTGCAGCTCTTTAACTTACCTAAAAGGGAGGGCGGAGAGAAGACAAGGAAGGTGAATGAGCTGTTCCAATGTGAAATGCCGGAAACACAGACACACAGACGACACAAAACAAGAGGTGGCAATGTATTCATTAATTGCATTTAATCAATTAGCTCATTATCACTCATGCATTGTCCAACAGGTGTTGAAATAATGGGATTAAAAGGGGAGATCCCTTCAGAAAGACAGAAACAATGGCAAACACAAAAAACACTTTTGGAATCTGATTTTAGTCAACACATAAGGAAAGGGTGCACCGGTCCTGGAAATACTGCAATACCACGTCAATGCGTGGAGTGGACAGAGCAAGCTCTATTTCCATCTCCCTGTTCTAAAAATCCATTTAATATATGGTCCCCAGATAGGGGACGTATCAGATATTAAACTGATAAGAACAGATACTACACTTGATCTTAGCCAAAAGGCCGAGAAGCGATAACCCGAACGGGCCGCGCGTTGCCCGAGCCTGCCCGATACTGCTGTTCAGCCCTTGCAGCGATTCAGCCTACTTCTAGGCAATTCCATGGGGCCCTGCAGGCTCACACACTCACAGCTACACGGGAGGTGAATAAAGGCCGGAGAGGAAGCCAGACAGGATTTGCTTCTTTTGCTTGCACCACAATGCAGTGCTGAAAGAGGAGGAATCTACATAAAAACGCCTTCCTGGCAACGCCCAAATGCCCTGCTGCCATGCAGATAAACACTGGCAGCGGCAGCAAGTGCATGCCCACAGCCACCCCTTGTTCCTTCACACCTTGTATCAGCTGTAATCCAGTCCAGTCCAGTGCTGCCTGCTGAGCAGCACTGACCAACACTGCCTGGGCCCAGGCTTTTATCTCTGAGGCCCCATTATGATGTCAGAAAGCTGGCTCTGGCTCCTCAGGGCTCCACTATGACACGTGCAAAGTTCCGTCTGAACTTTATATAAGACGGTGCGGCTCAGTCAGTCACTCAGTGTTGCCTGAGAGGGCAACACTGCAACAGCCGGCCGCCAGGCTGTCTTTTTTTGCACAGCTAGTTGCCTCCAGGAGGCCACAAGAGGGAGACAAGGGACTGCAAAATGGAAAATAAGCATCCACCAACTTTACAGACAACTTCTCCTTGCTCCTACAACCTCCATCCTTGCACAGTTTGTTATTCTTCTAGGTAACATAGTAACAAATCCAAATTGCTGCTCTCTTTGTAGGCAAGCAAGGCTTTGTTGCAACTGCAATTCTTACTCCTTCTTGAAATGTAGGGACGACAGTACATTCCATCACATCCATCTAGTGTACACAGGTAGGTCCATTGTGGCGGGCGGGCGGCTTTAATGGCTGTTTGCTGTTCCCCTACTCCACTCCACTATTTGACTGTGGTGCTGCATCAATCAGTGGCTGGCTCAGGTGCAGCTCTTTAACTTACCTAAAAGGGAGGGCGGAGAGAAGACAAGGAAGGTGAATGAGCTGTTCCAATGTGAAATGCCGGAAACACAGACACACAGACGACACAAAACAAGAGGTGGCAATGTATTCATTAATTGCATTTAATCAATTAGCTCATTATCACTCATGCATTGTCCAACAGGTGTTGAAATAATGGGATTAAAAGGGGAGATCCCTTCAGAAAGACAGAAACAGTGGCAAACACAAAAAACACTTTTGGAATCTGATTTTAGTCAACACATAAGGAAAGGGTGCACCGGTCCTGGAAATACTGCAATACCAGGTCAATGCGTGGAGTGGACAGAGCAAGCTCTATTTCCATCTCCCTGTTCTAAAAATCCATTTAATATATGGTCCCCAGATAGGGGACGTATCAGATATTAAACTGATAAGAACAGATACTACACTTGATCTTAGCCAAAAGGCCGAGAAGCGATAACCCGAACGGGCCGCGCGTTGCCCGAGCCTGCCCGATACTGCTGTTCAGCCCTTGCAGCGATTCAGCCTACTTCTAGGCAATTCCATGGGGCCCTGCAGGCTCACACACTCACAGCTACACGGGAGGTGAATAAAGGCCGGAGAGGAAGCCAGACAGGATTTGCTTCTTTTGCTTGCACCACAATGCAGTGCTGAAAGAGGAGGAATCTACATAAAAACGCCTTCCTGGCAACGCCCAAATGCCCTGCTGCCATGCAGATAAACACTGGCAGCGGCAGCAAGTGCATGCCCACAGCCACCCCTTGTTCCTTCACACCTTGTATCAGCTGTAATCCAGTCCAGTCCAGTGCTGCCTGCTGAGCAGCACTGACCAACACTGCCTGGGCCCAGGCTTTTATCTCTGAGGCCCCATTATGATGTCAGAAAGCTGGCTCTGGCTCCTCAGGGCTCCACTATGACACGTGCAAAGTTCCGTCTGAACTTTATATTAGACGGTGCGGCTCAGTCAGTCACTCAGTGTTGCCTGAGAGGGCAACATTGCAACAGCCGGCCGCCAGGCTGTCTTTTTTTGCACAGCTAGTTGCCTCCAGGAGGCCACAAGAGGGAGACAAGGGACTGCAAAATGGAAAATAAGCATCCACCAACTTTACAGACAACTTCTCCTTGCTCCTACAACCTCCATCCTTGCACAGTTTGTTATTCTTGTAGGTAACATAGTAACAAATCCAAATTGCTGCTCTCTTTGTAGGCAAGCAAGGCTTTGTTGCAACTGCAATTCTTACTCCTTCTTGAAATGTAGGGACGACAGTACATTCCATCACATCCATCTAGTGTACACAGGTAGGTCCATTGTGGCGGGCGGGCGGGCGGGCGGCTTTAATGGCTGTTTGCTGTTCCCCTACTCCACTCCACTATTTGACTGTGGTGCTGCATCAATCAGTGGCTGGCTCAGGTGCAGCTCTTTAACTTACCTAAAAGGGAGGGCGGAGAGAAGACAAGGAAGGTGAATGAGCTGTTCCAATGTGAAATGCCGGAAACACAGACACACAGACGACACAAAACAAGAGGTGGCAATGTATTCATTAATTGCATTTAATCAATTAGCTCATTATCACTCATGCATTGTCCAACAGGTGTTGAAATAATGGGATTAAAAGGGGAGATCCCTTCAGAAAGACAGAAACAATGGCAAACACAAGAAACACTTTTGGAATCTGATTTTAGTCAACACATAAGGAAAGGGTGCACCGGTCCTGGAAATACTGCAATACCAGGTCAATGCGTGGAGTGGACAGAGCAAGCTCTATTTCCATCTCCCTGTTCTAAAAATCCATTTAATATATGGTCCCCAGATAGGGGACGTATCAGATATTAAACTGATAAGAACAGATACTACACTTGATCTTAGCCAAAAGGCCGAGAAGCGATAACCCGAACGGGCCGCGCGTTGCCCGAGCCTGCCCGATACTGCTGTTCAGCCCTTGCAGCGATTCAGCCTACTTCTAGGCAATTCCATGGGGCCCTGCAGGCTCACACACTCACAGCTACACGGGAGGTGAATAAAGGCCGGAGAGGAAGCCAGACAGGATTTGCTTCTTTTGCTTGCACCACAATGCAGTGCTGAAAGAGGAGGAATCTACATAAAAACGCCTTCCTGGCAACGCCCAAATGCCCTGCTGCCATGCAGATAAACACTGGCAGCGGCAGCAAGTGCATGCCCACAGCCACCCCTTGTTCCTTCACACCTTGTATCAGCTGTAATCCAGTCCAGTCCAGTGCTGCCTGCTGAGCAGCACTGACCAACACTGCCTGGGCCCAGGCTTTTATCTCTGAGGCCCCATTATGATGTCAGAAAGCTGGCTCTGGCTCCTCAGGGCTCCACTATGACACGTGCAAAGTTCCGTCTGAACTTTATATTAGACGGTGCGGCTCAGTCAGTCACTCAGTGTTGCCTGAGAGGGCAACATTGCAACAGCCGGCCGCCAGGCTGTCTTTTTTTGCACAGCTAGTTGCCTCCAGGAGGCCACAAGAGGGAGACAAGGGACTGCAAAATGGAAAATAAGCATCCACCAACTTTACAGACAACTTCTCCTTGCTCCTACAACCTCCATCCTTGCACAGTTTGTTATTCTTCTAGGTAACATAGTAACAAATCCAAATTGCTGCTCTCTTTGTAGGCAAGCAAGGCTTTGTTGCAACTGCAATTCTTACTCCTTCTTGAAATGTAGGGACGACAGTACATTCCATCACATCCATCTAGTGTACACAGGTAGGTCCATTGTGGCGGGCGGGCGGGCGGCTTTAATGGCTGTTTGCTGTTCCCCTACTCCACTCCACTATTTGACTGTGGTGCTGCATCAATCAGTGGCTGGCTCAGGTGCAGCTCTTTAACTTACCTAAAAGGGAGGGCGGAGAGAAGACAAGGAAGGTGAATGAGCTGTTCCAATGTGAAATGCCGGAAACACAGACACACAGACGACACAAAACAAGAGGTGGCAATGTATTCATTAATTGCATTTAATCAATTAGCTCATTATCACTCATGCATTGTCCAACAGGTGTTGAAATAATGGGATTAAAAGGGGAGATCCCTTCAGAAAGACAGAAACAATGGCAAACACAAAAAACACTTTTGGAATCTGATTTTAGTCAACACATAAGGAAAGGGTGCACCGGTCCTGGAAATACTGCAATACCACGTCAATGCGTGGAGTGGACAGAGCAAGCTCTATTTCCATCTCCCTGTTCTAAAAATCCATTTAATATATGGTCCCCAGATAGGGGACGTATCAGATATTAAACTGATAAGAACAGATACTACACTTGATCTTAGCCAAAAGGCCGAGAAGCGATAACCCGAACGGGCCGCGCGTTGCCCGAGCCTGCCCGATACTGCTGTTCAGCCCTTGCAGCGATTCAGCCTACTTCTAGGCAATTCCATGGGGCCCTGCAGGCTCACACACTCACAGCTACACGGGAGGTGAATAAAGGCCGGAGAGGAAGCCAGACAGGATTTGCTTCTTTTGCTTGCACCACAATGCAGTGCTGAAAGAGGAGGAATCTACATAAAAACGCCTTCCTGGCAACGCCCAAATGCCCTGCTGCCATGCAGATAAACACTGGCAGCGGCAGCAAGTGCATGCCCACAGCCACCCCTTGTTCCTTCACACCTTGTATCAGCTGTAATCCAGTCCAGTCCAGTGCTGCCTGCTGAGCAGCACTGACCAACACTGCCTGGGCCCAGGCTTTTATCTCTGAGGCCCCATTATGATGTCAGAAAGCTGGCTCTGGCTCCTCAGGGCTCCACTATGACACGTGCAAAGTTCCGTCTGAACTTTATATAAGACGGTGCGGCTCAGTCAGTCACTCAGTGTTGCCTGAGAGGGCAACACTGCAACAGCCGGCCGCCAGGCTGTCTTTTTTTGCACAGCTAGTTGCCTCCAGGAGGCCACAAGAGGGAGACAAGGGACTGCAAAATGGAAAATAAGCATCCACCAACTTTACAGACAACTTCTCCTTGCTCCTACAACCTCCATCCTTGCACAGTTTGTTATTCTTCTAGGTAACATAGTAACAAATCCAAATTGCTGCTCTCTTTGTAGGCAAGCAAGGCTTTGTTGCAACTGCAATTCTTACTCCTTCTTGAAATGTAGGGACGACAGTACATTCCATCACATCCATCTAGTGTACACAGGTAGGTCCATTGTGGCGGGCGGGCGGCTTTAATGGCTGTTTGCTGTTCCCCTACTCCACTCCACTATTTGACTGTGGTGCTGCATCAATCAGTGGCTGGCTCAGGTGCAGCTCTTTAACTTACCTAAAAGGGAGGGCGGAGAGAAGACAAGGAAGGTGAATGAGCTGTTCCAATGTGAAATGCCGGAAACACAGACACACAGACGACACAAAACAAGAGGTGGCAATGTATTCATTAATTGCATTTAATCAATTAGCTCATTATCACTCATGCATTGTCCAACAGGTGTTGAAATAATGGGATTAAAAGGGGAGATCCCTTCAGAAAGACAGAAACAGTGGCAAACACAAAAAACACTTTTGGAATCTGATTTTAGTCAACACATAAGGAAAGGGTGCACCGGTCCTGGAAATACTGCAATACCAGGTCAATGCGTGGAGTGGACAGAGCAAGCTCTATTTCCATCTCCCTGTTCTAAAAATCCATTTAATATATGGTCCCCAGATAGGGGACGTATCAGATATTAAACTGATAAGAACAGATACTACACTTGATCTTAGCCAAAAGGCCGAGAAGCGATAACCCGAACGGGCCGCGCGTTGCCCGAGCCTGCCCGATACTGCTGTTCAGCCCTTGCAGCGATTCAGCCTACTTCTAGGCAATTCCATGGGGCCCTGCAGGCTCACACACTCACAGCTACACGGGAGGTGAATAAAGGCCGGAGAGGAAGCCAGACAGGATTTGCTTCTTTTGCTTGCACCACAATGCAGTGCTGAAAGAGGAGGAATCTACATAAAAACGCCTTCCTGGCAACGCCCAAATGCCCTGCTGCCATGCAGATAAACACTGGCAGCGGCAGCAAGTGCATGCCCACAGCCACCCCTTGTTCCTTCACACCTTGTATCAGCTGTAATCCAGTCCAGTCCAGTGCTGCCTGCTGAGCAGCACTGACCAACACTGCCTGGGCCCAGGCTTTTATCTCTGAGGCCCCATTATGATGTCAGAAAGCTGGCTCTGGCTCCTCAGGGCTCCACTATGACACGTGCAAAGTTCCGTCTGAACTTTATATTAGACGGTGCGGCTCAGTCAGTCACTCAGTGTTGCCTGAGAGGGCAACATTGCAACAGCCGGCCGCCAGGCTGTCTTTTTTTGCACAGCTAGTTGCCTCCAGGAGGCCACAAGAGGGAGACAAGGGACTGCAAAATGGAAAATAAGCATCCACCAACTTTACAGACAACTTCTCCTTGCTCCTACAACCTCCATCCTTGCACAGTTTGTTATTCTTGTAGGTAACATAGTAACAAATCCAAATTGCTGCTCTCTTTGTAGGCAAGCAAGGCTTTGTTGCAACTGCAATTCTTACTCCTTCTTGAAATGTAGGGACGACAGTACATTCCATCACATCCATCTAGTGTACACAGGTAGGTCCATTGTGGCGGGCGGGCGGGCGGGCGGCTTTAATGGCTGTTTGCTGTTCCCCTACTCCACTCCACTATTTGACTGTGGTGCTGCATCAATCAGTGGCTGGCTCAGGTGCAGCTCTTTAACTTACCTAAAAGGGAGGGCGGAGAGAAGACAAGGAAGGTGAATGAGCTGTTCCAATGTGAAATGCCGGAAACACAGACACACAGACGACACAAAACAAGAGGTGGCAATGTATTCATTAATTGCATTTAATCAATTAGCTCATTATCACTCATGCATTGTCCAACAGGTGTTGAAATAATGGGATTAAAAGGGGAGATCCCTTCAGAAAGACAGAAACAATGGCAAACACAAAAAACACTTTTGGAATCTGATTTTAGTCAACACATAAGGAAAGGGTGCACCGGTCCTGGAAATACTGCAATACCACGTCAATGCGTGGAGTGGACAGAGCAAGCTCTATTTCCATCTCCCTGTTCTAAAAATCCATTTAATATATGGTCCCCAGATAGGGGACGTATCAGATATTAAACTGATAAGAACAGATACTACACTTGATCTTAGCCAAAAGGCCGAGAAGCGATAACCCGAACGGGCCGCGCGTTGCCCGAGCCTGCCCGATACTGCTGTTCAGCCCTTGCAGCGATTCAGCCTACTTCTAGGCAATTCCATGGGGCCCTGCAGGCTCACACACTCACAGCTACACGGGAGGTGAATAAAGGCCGGAGAGGAAGCCAGACAGGATTTGCTTCTTTTGCTTGCACCACAATGCAGTGCTGAAAGAGGAGGAATCTACATAAAAACGCCTTCCTGGCAACGCCCAAATGCCCTGCTGCCATGCAGATAAACACTGGCAGCGGCAGCAAGTGCATGCCCACAGCCACCCCTTGTTCCTTCACACCTTGTATCAGCTGTAATCCAGTCCAGTCCAGTGCTGCCTGCTGAGCAGCACTGACCAACACTGCCTGGGCCCAGGCTTTTATCTCTGAGGCCCCATTATGATGTCAGAAAGCTGGCTCTGGCTCCTCAGGGCTCCACTATGACACGTGCAAAGTTCCGTCTGAACTTTATATAAGACGGTGCGGCTCAGTCAGTCACTCAGTGTTGCCTGAGAGGGCAACACTGCAACAGCCGGCCGCCAGGCTGTCTTTTTTTGCACAGCTAGTTGCCTCCAGGAGGCCACAAGAGGGAGACAAGGGACTGCAAAATGGAAAATAAGCATCCACCAACTTTACAGACAACTTCTCCTTGCTCCTACAACCTCCATCCTTGCACAGTTTGTTATTCTTCTAGGTAACATAGTAACAAATCCAAATTGCTGCTCTCTTTGTAGGCAAGCAAGGCTTTGTTGCAACTGCAATTCTTACTCCTTCTTGAAATGTAGGGACGACAGTACATTCCATCACATCCATCTAGTGTACACAGGTAGGTCCATTGTGGCGGGCGGGCGGCTTTAATGGCTGTTTGCTGTTCCCCTACTCCACTCCACTATTTGACTGTGGTGCTGCATCAATCAGTGGCTGGCTCAGGTGCAGCTCTTTAACTTACCTAAAAGGGAGGGCGGAGAGAAGACAAGGAAGGTGAATGAGCTGTTCCAATGTGAAATGCCGGAAACACAGACACACAGACGACACAAAACAAGAGGTGGCAATGTATTCATTAATTGCATTTAATCAATTAGCTCATTATCACTCATGCATTGTCCAACAGGTGTTGAAATAATGGGATTAAAAGGGGAGATCCCTTCAGAAAGACAGAAACAGTGGCAAACACAAAAAACACTTTTGGAATCTGATTTTAGTCAACACATAAGGAAAGGGTGCACCGGTCCTGGAAATACTGCAATACCAGGTCAATGCGTGGAGTGGACAGAGCAAGCTCTATTTCCATCTCCCTGTTCTAAAAATCCATTTAATATATGGTCCCCAGATAGGGGACGTATCAGATATTAAACTGATAAGAACAGATACTACACTTGATCTTAGCCAAAAGGCCGAGAAGCGATAACCCGAACGGGCCGCGCGTTGCCCGAGCCTGCCCGATACTGCTGTTCAGCCCTTGCAGCGATTCAGCCTACTTCTAGGCAATTCCATGGGGCCCTGCAGGCTCACACACTCACAGCTACACGGGAGGTGAATAAAGGCCGGAGAGGAAGCCAGACAGGATTTGCTTCTTTTGCTTGCACCACAATGCAGTGCTGAAAGAGGAGGAATCTACATAAAAACGCCTTCCTGGCAACGCCCAAATGCCCTGCTGCCATGCAGATAAACACTGGCAGCGGCAGCAAGTGCATGCCCACAGCCACCCCTTGTTCCTTCACACCTTGTATCAGCTGTAATCCAGTCCAGTCCAGTGCTGCCTGCTGAGCAGCACTGACCAACACTGCCTGGGCCCAGGCTTTTATCTCTGAGGCCCCATTATGATGTCAGAAAGCTGGCTCTGGCTCCTCAGGGCTCCACTATGACACGTGCAAAGTTCCGTCTGAACTTTATATAAGACGGTGCGGCTCAGTCAGTCACTCAGTGTTGCCTGAGAGGGCAACACTGCAACAGCCGGCCGCTAGGCTGTCTTTTTTTGCACAGCTAGTTGCCTCCAGGAGGCCACAAGAGGGAGACAAGGGACTGCAAAATGGAAAATAAGCATCCACCAACTTTACAGACAACTTCTCCTTGCTCCTACAACCTCCATCCTTGCACAGTTTGTTATTCTTCTAGGTAACATAGTAACAAATCCAAATTGCTGCTCTCTTTGTAGGCAAGCAAGGCTTTGTTGCAACTGCAATTCTTACTCCTTCTTGAAATGTAGGGACGACAGTACATTCCATCACATCCATCTAGTGTACACAGGTAGGTTCATTGTGGCGGGCGGGCGGGCGGGCGGCTTTAATGGCTGTTTGCTGTTCCCCTACTCCACTCCACTATTTGACTGTGGTGCTGCATCAATCAGTGGCTGGCTCAGGTGCAGCTCTTTAACTTACCTAAAAGGGAGGGCGGAGAGAAGACAAGGAAGGTGAATGAGCTGTTCCAATGTGAAATGCCGGAAACACAGACACACAGACGACACAAAACAAGAGGTGGCAATGTATTAATTAATTGCATTTAATCAATTAGCTCATTATCACTCATGCATTGTCCAACAGGTGTTGAAATAATGGGATTAAAAGGGGAGATCCCTTCAGAAAGACAGAAACAATGGCAAACACAAAAAACACTTTTGGAATCTGATTTTAGTCAACACATAAGGAAAGGGTGCACCGGTCCTGGAAATACTGCAATACCAGGTCAATGCGTGGAGTGGACAGAGCAAGCTCTATTTCCATCTCCCTGTTCTAAAAATCCATTTAATATATGGTCCCCAGATAGGGGACGTATCAGATATTAAACTGATAACAACAGATACTACACTTGATCTTAGCCAAAAGGCCGAGAAGCGATAACCCGAACGGGCCGCGCGTTGCCCGAGCCTGCCCGATACTGCTGTTCAGCCCTTGCAGCGATTCAGCCTACTTCTAGGCAATTCCATGGGGCCCTGCAGGCTCACACACTCACAGCTACACGGGAGGTGAATAAAGGCCGGAGAGGAAGCCAGACAGGATTTGCTTCTTTTGCTTGCACCACAATGCAGTGCTGAAAGAGGAGGAATCTACATAAAAACGCCTTCCTGGCAACGCCCAAATGCCCTGCTGCCATGCAGATAAACACTGGCAGCGGCAGCAAGTGCATGCCCACAGCCACCCCTTGTTCCTTCACACCTTGTATCAGCTGTAATCCAGTCCAGTCCAGTGCTGCCTGCTGAGCAGCACTGACCAACACTGCCTGGGCCCAGGCTTTTATCTCTGAGGCCCCATTATGATGTCAGAAAGCTGGCTCTGGCTCCTCAGGGCTCCACTATGACACGTGCAAAGTTCCGTCTGAACTTTATATAAGACGGTGCGGCTCAGTCAGTCACTCAGTGTTGCCTGAGAGGGCAACACTGCAACAGCCGGCCGCCAGGCTGTCTTTTTTTGCACAGCTAGTTGCCTCCAGGAGGCCACAAGAGGGAGACAAGGGACTGCAAAATGGAAAATAAGCATCCACCAACTTTACAGACAACTTCTCCTTGCTCCTACAACCTCCATCCTTGCACAGTTTGTTATTCTTGTAGGTAACATAGTAACAAATCCAAATTGCTGCTCTCTTTGTAGGCAAGCAAGGCTTTGTTGCAACTGCAATTCTTACTCCTTCTTGAAATGTAGGGACGACAGTACATTCCATCACATCCATCTAGTGTACACAGGTAGGTCCATTGTGGCGGGCGGGCGGGCGGGCGGCTTTAATGGCTGTTTGCTGTTCCCCTACTCCACTCCACTATTTGACTGTGGTGCTGCATCAATCAGTGGCTGGCTCAGGTGCAGCTCTTTAACTTACCTAAAAGGGAGGGCGGAGAGAAGACAAGGAAGGTGAATGAGCTGTTCCAATGTGAAATGCCGGAAACACAGACACACAGACGACACAAAACAAGATGTGGCAATGTATTCATTAATTGCATTTAATCAATTAGCTCATTATCACTCATGCATTGTCCAACAGGTGTTGAAATAATGGGATTAAAAGGGGAGATCCCTTCAGAAAGACAGAAACAGTGGCAAACACAAAAAACACTTTTGGAATCTGATTTTAGTCAACACATAAGGAAAGGGTGCACCGGTCCTGGAAATACTGCAATACCACGTCAATGCGTGGAGTGGACAGAGCAAGCTCTATTTCCATCTCCCTGTTCTAAAAATCCATTTAATATATGGTCCCCAGATAGGGGACGTATCAGATATTAAACTGATAAGAACAGATACTACACTTGATCTTAGCCAAAAGGCCGAGAAGCGATAACCCGAACGGGCCGCGCGTTGCCCGAGCCTGCCCGATACTGCTGTTCAGCCCTTGCAGCGATTCAGCCTACTTCTAGGCAATTCCATGGGGCCCTGCAGGCTCACACACTCACAGCTACACGGGAGGTGAATAAAGGCCGGAGAGGAAGCCAGACAGGATTTGCTTCTTTTGCTTGCACCACAATGCAGTGCTGAAAGAGGAGGAATCTACATAAAAACGCCTTCCTGGCAACGCCCAAATGCCCTGCTGCCATGCAGATAAACACTGGCAGCGGCAGCAAGTGCATGCCCACAGCCACCCCTTGTTCCTTCACACCTTGTATCGGCTGTAATCCAGTCCAGTCCAGTGCTGCCTGCTGAGCAGCACTGACCAACTCTGCCTGGGCCCAGGCTTTTATCTCTGAGGCCCCATTATGATGTCAGAAAGCTGGCTCTGGCTCCTCAGGGCTCCACTATGACACGTACAAAGTTCCGTCTGAACTTTATATAAGACGGTGCGGCTCAGTCAGTCACTCAGTGTTGCCTGAGAGGGCAACACTGCAACAGCCGGCCGCCAGGCTGTCTTTTTTTGCACAGCTAGTTGCCTCCAGGAGGCAACAAGAGGGAGACAAGGGACTGCAAAATGGAAAATAAGCATCCACCAACTTTACAGACAACTTCTCCTTGCTCCTACAACCTCCATCCTTGCACAGTTTGTTATTCTTCTAGGTAACATAGTAACAAATCCAAATTGCTGCTCTCTTTGTAGGCAAGCAAGGCTTTGTTGCAACTGCAATTCTTACTCCTTCTTGAAATGTAGGGACGACAGTACATTCCATCACATCCATCTAGTGTACACAGGTAGGTCCATTGTGGCGGGCGGGCGGCTTTAATGGCTGTTTGCTGTTCCCCTACTCCACTCTACTATTTGACTGTGGTGCTGCATCAATCAGTGGCTGGCTCAGGTGCAGCTCTTTAACTTACCTAAAAGGGAGGGCGGAGAGAAGACAAGGAAGGTGAATGAGCTGTTCCAATGTGAAATGCCGGAAACACAGACACACAGACGACACAAAACAAGAGGTGGCAATGTATTCATTAATTGCATTTAATCAATTAGCTCATTATCACTCATGCATTGTCCAACAGGTGTTGAAATAATGGGATTAAAAGGGGAGATCCCTTCAGAAAGGCAGAAACAGTGGCAAACACAAAAAACACTTTTGGAATCTGATTTTAGTCAACACATAAGGAAAGGGTGCACCGGTCCTGGAAATACTGCAATACCAGGGCAATGCGTGGAGTGGACAGAGCAAGCTCTATTTCCATCTCCCTGTTCTAAAAATCCATTTAATATATGGTCCCCAGATAGGGGACGTATCAGATATTAAACTGATAAGAACAGATACTACACTTGATCTTAGCCAAAAGGCCGAGAAGCGATAACCCGAACGGGCCGCGCGTTGCCCGAGCCTGCCCGATACTGCTGTTCAGCCCTTGCAGCGATTCAGCCTACTTCTAGGCAATTCCATGGGGCCCTGCAGGCTCACACACTCACAGCTACACGGGAGGTGAATAAAGGCCGGAGAGGAAGCCAGACAGGATTTGCTTCTTTTGCTTGCACCACAATGCAGTGCTGAAAGAGGAGGAATCTACATAAAAACGCCTTCCTGGCAACGCCCAAATGCCCTGCTGCCATGCAGATAAACACTGGCAGCGGCAGCAAGTGCATGCCCACAGCCACCCCTTGTTCCTTCACACCTTGTATCAGCTGTAATCCAGTCCAGTCCAGTGCTGCCTGCTGAGCAGCACTGACCAACACTGCCTGGGCCCAGGCTTTTATCTCTGAGGCCCCATTATGATGTCAGAAAGCTGGCTCTGGCTCCTCAGGGCTCCACTATGACACGTGCAAAGTTCCGTCTGAACTTTATATAAGACGGTGCGGCTCAGTCAGTCACTCAGTGTTGCCTGAGAGGGCAACACTGCAACAGCCGGCCGCCAGGCTGTCTTTTTTTGCACAGCTAGTTGCCTCCAGGAGGCCACAAGAGGGAGACAAGGGACTGCAAAATGGAAAATAAGCATCCACCAACTTTACAGACAACTTCTCCTTGCTCCTACAACCTCCATCCTTGCACAGTTTGTTATTCTTCTAGGTAACATAGTAACAAATCCAAATTGCTGCTCTCTTTGTAGGCAAGCAAGGCTTTGTTGCAACTGCAATTCTTACTCCTTCTTGAAATGTAGGGACGACAGTACATTCCATCACATCCATCTAGTGTACACAGGTAGGTCCATTGTGGCGGGCGGGCGGGCGGGCGGGCGGCTTTAATGGCTGTTTGCTGTTCCCCTACTCCACTCCACTATTTGACTGTGGTGCTGCATCAATCAGTGGCTGGCTCAGGTGCAGCTCTTTAACTTACCTAAAAGGGAGGGCGGAGAGAAGACAAGGAAGGTGAATGAGCTGTTCCAATGTGAAATGCCGGAAACACAGACACACAGACGACACAAAACAAGAGGTGGCAATGTATTCATTAATTGCATTTAATCAATTAGCTCATTATCACTCATGCATTGTCCAACAGGTGTTGAAATAATGGGATTAAAAGGGGAGATCCCTTCAGAAAGACAGAAACAATGGCAAACACAAAAAACACTTTTGGAATCTGATTTTAGTCAACACATAAGGAAAGGGTGCACCGGTCCTGGAAATACTGCAATACCAGGTCAATGCGTGGAGTGGACAGAGCAAGCTCTATTTCCATCTCCCTGTTCTAAAAATCCATTTAATATATGGTCCCCAGATAGGGGACGTATCAGATATTAAACTGATAAGAACAGATACTACACTTGATCTTAGCCAAAAGGCCGAGAAGCGATAACCCGAACGGGCCGCGCGTTGCCCGAGCCTGCCCGATACTGCTGTTCAGCCCTTGCAGCAATTCAGCCTACTTCTAGGCAATTCCATGGGGCCCTGCAGGCTCACACACTCACAGCTACACGGGAGGTGAATAAAGGCCGGAGAGGAAGCCAGACAGGATTTGCTTCTTTTGCTTGCACCACAATGCAGTGCTGAAAGAGGAGGAATCTACATAAAAACGCCTTCCTGGCAACGCCCAAATGCCCTGCTGCCATGCAGATAAACACTGGCAGCGGCAGCAAGTGCATGCCCACAGCCACCCCTTGTTCCTTCACACCTTGTATCAGCTGTAATCCAGTCCAGTCCAGTGCTGCCTGCTGAGCAGCACTGACCAACACTGCCTGGGCCCAGGCTTTTATCTCTGAGGCCCCATTATGATGTCAGAAAGCTGGCTCTGGCTCCTCAGGGCTCCACTATGACACGTGCAAAGTTCCGTCTGAACTTTATATAAGACGGTGCGGCTCAGTCAGTCACTCAGTGTTGCCTGAGAGGGCAACACTGCAACAGCCGGCCGCCAGGCTGTCTTTTTTTGCACAGCTAGTTGCCTCCAGGAGGCCACAAGAGGGAGACAAGGGACTGCAAAATGGAAAATAAGCATCCACCAACTTTACAGACAACTTCTCCTTGCTCCTACAACCTCCATCCTTGCACAGTTTGTTATTCTTCTAGGTAACATAGTAACAAATCCAAATTGCTGCTCTCTTTGTAGGCAAGCAAGGCTTTGTTGCAACTGCAATTCTTACTCCTTCTTGAAATGTAGGGACGACAGTACATTCCATCACATCCATCTAGTGTACACAGGTAGGTCCATTGTGGCGGGCGGGCGGGCGGGCGGCTTTAATGGCTGTTTGCTGTTCCCCTACTCCACTCCACTATTTGACTGTGGTGCTGCATCAATCAGTGGCTGGCTCAGGTGCAGCTCTTTAACTTACCTAAAAGGGAGGGCGGAGAGAAGACAAGGAAGGTGAATGAGCTGTTCCAATGTGAAATGCCGGAAACACAGACACACAGACGACACAAAACAAGAGGTGGCAATGTATTCATTAATTGCATTTAATCAATTAGCTCATTATCACTCATGCATTGTCCAACAGGTGTTGAAATAATGGGATTAAAAGGGGAGATCCCTTCAGAAAGACAGAAACAATGGCAAACACAAAAAACACTTTTGGAATCTGATTTTAGTCAACACATAAGGAAAGGGTTAACCGGTCCTGGAAATACTGCAATACCAGGTCAATGCGTGGAGTGGACAGAGCAAGCTCTATTTCCATCTCCCTGTTCTAAAAATCCATTTAATATATGGTCCCCAGATAGGGGACGTATCAGATATTAAACTGATAAGAACAGATACTACACTTGATCTTAGCCAAAAGGCCGAGAAGCGATAACCCGAACGGGCCGCGCGTTGCCCGAGCCTGCCCGATACTGCTGTTCAGCCCTTGCAGCGATTCAGCCTACTTCTAGGCAATTCCATGGGGCCCTGCAGGCTCACACACTCACAGCTACACGGGAGGTGAATAAAGGCCGGAGAGGAAGCCAGACAGGATTTGCTTCTTTTGCTTGCACCACAATGCAGTGCTGAAAGAGGAGGAATCTACATAAAAACGCCTTCCTGGCAACGCCCAAATGCCCTGCTGCCATGCAGATAAACACTGGCAGCGGCAGCAAGTGCATGCCCACAGCCACCCCTTGTTCCTTCACACCTTGTATCAGCTGTAATCCAGTCCAGTCCAGTGCTGCCTGCTGGGCAGCACTGACCAACACTGCCTGGGCCCAGGCTTTTATCTCTGAGGCCCCATTATGATGTCAGAAAGCTGGCTCTGGCTCCTCAGGGCTCCACTATGACACGTGCAAAATTCCGTCTGAACTTTATATAAGACGGTGCGGCTCAGTCAGTCACTCAGTGTTGCCTGAGAGGGCAACACTACAACAGCCGGCCGCCAGGCTGTCTTTTTTTGCACAGCTAGTTGCCTCCAGGAGGCCACAAGAGGGAGACAAGGGACTGCAAAATGGAAAATAAGCATCCACCAACTTTACAGACAACTTCTCCTTGCTCCTACAACCTCCATCCTTGCACAGTTTGTTATTCTTCTAGGTAACATAGTAACAAATCCAAATTGCTGCTCTCTTTGTAGGCAAGCAAGGCTTTGTTGCAACTGCAATTCTTACTCCTTCTTGAAATGTAGGGACGACAGTACATTCCATCACATCCATCTAGTGTACACAGGTAGGTCCATTGTGGCGGGCGGGCGGGCGGCTTTAATGGCTGTTTGCTGTTCCCCTACTCCACTCCACTATTTGACTGTGGTGCTGCATCAATCAGTGGCTGGCTCAGGTGCAGCTCTTTAACTTACCTAAAAGGGAGGGCGGAGAGAAGACAAGGAAGGTGAATGAGCTGTTCCAATGTGAAATGCCGGAAACACAGACACACAGACGACACAAAACAAGAGGTGGCAATGTATTCATTAATTGCATTTAATCAATTAGCTCATTATCACTCATGCATTGTCCAACAGGTGTTGAAATAATGGGATTAAAAGGGGAGATCCCTTCAGAAAGACAGAAACAGTGGCAAACACAAAAAACACTTTTGGAATCTGATTTTAGTCAACACATAAGGAAAGGGTGCACCGGTCCTGGAAATACTGCAATACCACGTCAATGCGTGGAGTGGACAGAGCAAGCTCTATTTCCATCTCCCTGTTCTAAAAATCCATTTAATATATGGTCCCCAGATAGGGGACGTATCAGATATTAAACTGATAAGAACAGATACTACACTTGATCTTAGCCAAAAGGCCGAGAAGCGATAACCCGAACGGGCCGCGCGTTGCCCGAGCCTGCCCGATACTGCTGTTCAGCCCTTGCAGCGATTCAGCCTACTTCTAGGCAATTCCATGGGGCCCTGCAGGCTCACACACTCACAGCTACACGGGAGGTGAATAAAGGCCGGAGAGGAAGCCAGACAGGATTTGCTTCTTTTGCTTGCACCACAATGCAGTGCTGAAAGAGGAGGAATCTACATAAAAACGCCTTCCTGGCAACGCCCAAATGCCCTGCTGCCATGCAGATAAACACTGGCAGCGGCAGCAAGTGCATGCCCACAGCCACCCCTTGTTCCTTCACACCTTGTATCAGCTGTAATCCAGTCCAGTCCAGTGCTGCCTGCTGAGCAGCACTGACCAACTCTGCCTGGGCCCAGGCTTTTATCTCTGAGGCCCCATTATGATGTCAGAAAGCTGGCTCTGGCTCCTCAGGGCTCCACTATGACACGTACAAAGTTCCGTCTGAACTTTATATAAGACGGTGCGGCTCAGTCAGTCACTCAGTGTTGCCTGAGAGGGCAACACTGCAACAGCCGGCCGCCAGGCTGTCTTTTTTTGCACAGCTAGTTGCCTCCAGGAGGCAACAAGAGGGAGACAAGGGACTGCAAAATGGAAAATAAGCATCCACCAACTTTACAGACAACTTCTCCTTGCTCCTACAACCTCCATCCTTGCACAGTTTGTTATTCTTCTAGGTAACATAGTAACAAATCCAAATTGCTGCTCTCTTTGTAGGCAAGCAAGGCTTTGTTGCGACTGCAATTCTTACTCCTTCTTGAAATGTAGGGACGACAGTACATTCCATCACATCCATCTAGTGTACACAGGTAGGTCCATTGTGGCGGGCGGGCGGCTTTAATGGCTGTTTGCTGTTCCCCTACT
Source organism: Rhinoderma darwinii (assembly GCF_050947455.1). Lineage (NCBI taxonomy): Eukaryota > Metazoa > Chordata > Amphibia > Anura > Rhinodermatidae > Rhinoderma > Rhinoderma darwinii. The sequence goes on along the minus strand of NW_027461687.1, from coordinate 70,090 downwards.
CCACTCTACTATTTGACTGTGGTGCTGCATCAATCAGTGGCTGGCTCAGGTGCAGCTCTTTAACTTACCTAAAAGGGAGGGCGGAGAGAAGACAAGGAAGGTGAATGAGCTGTTCCAATGTGAAATGCCGGAAACACAGACACACAGACGACACAAAACAAGAGGTGGCAATGTATTCATTAATTGCATTTAATCAATTAGCTCATTATCACTCATGCATTGTCCAACAGGTGTTGAAATAATGGGATTAAAAGGGGAGATCCCTTCAGAAAGGCAGAAACAGTGGCAAACACAAAAAACACTTTTGGAATCTGATTTTAGTCAACACATAAGGAAAGGGTGCACCGGTCCTGGAAATACTGCAATACCAGGGCAATGCGTGGAGTGGACAGAGCAAGCTCTATTTCCATCTCCCTGTTCTAAAAATCCATTTAATATATGGTCCCCAGATAGGGGACGTATCAGATATTAAACTGATAAGAACAGATACTACACTTGATCTTAGCCAAAAGGCCGAGAAGCGATAACCCGAACGGGCCGCGCGTTGCCCGAGCCTGCCCGATACTGCTGTTCAGCCCTTGCAGCGATTCAGCCTACTTCTAGGCAATTCCATGGGGCCCTGCAGGCTCACACACTCACAGCTACACGGGAGGTGAATAAAGGCCGGAGAGGAAGCCAGACAGGATTTGCTTCTTTTGCTTGCACCACAATGCAGTGCTGAAAGAGGAGGAATCTACATAAAAACGCCTTCCTGGCAACGCCCAAATGCCCTGCTGCCATGCAGATAAACACTGGCAGCGGCAGCAAGTGCATGCCCACAGCCACCCCTTGTTCCTTCACACCTTGTATCAGCTGTAATCCAGTCCAGTCCAGTGCTGCCTGCTGAGCAGCACTGACCAACACTGCCTGGGCCCAGGCTTTTATCTCTGAGGCCCCATTATGATGTCAGAAAGCTGGCTCTGGCTCCTCAGGGCTCCACTATGACACGTGCAAAGTTCCGTCTGAACTTTATATAAGACGGTGCGGCTCAGTCAGTCACTCAGTGTTGCCTGAGAGGGCAACACTGCAACAGCCGGCCGCCAGGCTGTCTTTTTTTGCACAGCTAGTTGCCTCCAGGAGGCCACAAGAGGGAGACAAGGGACTGCAAAATGGAAAATAAGCATCCACCAACTTTACAGACAACTTCTCCTTGCTCCTACAACCTCCATCCTTGCACAGTTTGTTATTCTTCTAGGTAACATAGTAACAAATCCAAATTGCTGCTCTCTTTGTAGGCAAGCAAGGCTTTGTTGCAACTGCAATTCTTACTCCTTCTTGAAATGTAGGGACGACAGTACATTCCATCACATCCATCTAGTGTACACAGGTAGGTCCATTGTGGCGGGCGGGCGGGCGGGCGGGCGGCTTTAATGGCTGTTTGCTGTTCCCCTACTCCACTCCACTATTTGACTGTGGTGCTGCATCAATCAGTGGCTGGCTCAGGTGCAGCTCTTTAACTTACCTAAAAGGGAGGGCGGAGAGAAGACAAGGAAGGTGAATGAGCTGTTCCAATGTGAAATGCCGGAAACACAGACACACAGACGACACAAAACAAGAGGTGGCAATGTATTCATTAATTGCATTTAATCAATTAGCTCATTATCACTCATGCATTGTCCAACAGGTGTTGAAATAATGGGATTAAAAGGGGAGATCCCTTCAGAAAGACAGAAACAATGGCAAACACAAAAAACACTTTTGGAATCTGATTTTAGTCAACACATAAGGAAAGGGTGCACCGGTCCTGGAAATACTGCAATACCAGGTCAATGCGTGGAGTGGACAGAGCAAGCTCTATTTCCATCTCCCTGTTCTAAAAATCCATTTAATATATGGTCCCCAGATAGGGGACGTATCAGATATTAAACTGATAAGAACAGATACTACACTTGATCTTAGCCAAAAGGCCGAGAAGCGATAACCCGAACGGGCCGCGCGTTGCCCGAGCCTGCCCGATACTGCTGTTCAGCCCTTGCAGCAATTCAGCCTACTTCTAGGCAATTCCATGGGGCCCTGCAGGCTCACACACTCACAGCTACACGGGAGGTGAATAAAGGCCGGAGAGGAAGCCAGACAGGATTTGCTTCTTTTGCTTGCACCACAATGCAGTGCTGAAAGAGGAGGAATCTACATAAAAACGCCTTCCTGGCAACGCCCAAATGCCCTGCTGCCATGCAGATAAACACTGGCAGCGGCAGCAAGTGCATGCCCACAGCCACCCCTTGTTCCTTCACACCTTGTATCAGCTGTAATCCAGTCCAGTCCAGTGCTGCCTGCTGAGCAGCACTGACCAACACTGCCTGGGCCCAGGCTTTTATCTCTGAGGCCCCATTATGATGTCAGAAAGCTGGCTCTGGCTCCTCAGGGCTCCACTATGACACGTGCAAAGTTCCGTCTGAACTTTATATAAGACGGTGCGGCTCAGTCAGTCACTCAGTGTTGCCTGAGAGGGCAACACTGCAACAGCCGGCCGCCAGGCTGTCTTTTTTTGCACAGCTAGTTGCCTCCAGGAGGCCACAAGAGGGAGACAAGGGACTGCAAAATGGAAAATAAGCATCCACCAACTTTACAGACAACTTCTCCTTGCTCCTACAACCTCCATCCTTGCACAGTTTGTTATTCTTCTAGGTAACATAGTAACAAATCCAAATTGCTGCTCTCTTTGTAGGCAAGCAAGGCTTTGTTGCAACTGCAATTCTTACTCCTTCTTGAAATGTAGGGACGACAGTACATTCCATCACATCCATCTAGTGTACACAGGTAGGTCCATTGTGGCGGGCGGGCGGGCGGGCGGCTTTAATGGCTGTTTGCTGTTCCCCTACTCCACTCCACTATTTGACTGTGGTGCTGCATCAATCAGTGGCTGGCTCAGGTGCAGCTCTTTAACTTACCTAAAAGGGAGGGCGGAGAGAAGACAAGGAAGGTGAATGAGCTGTTCCAATGTGAAATGCCGGAAACACAGACACACAGACGACACAAAACAAGAGGTGGCAATGTATTCATTAATTGCATTTAATCAATTAGCTCATTATCACTCATGCATTGTCCAACAGGTGTTGAAATAATGGGATTAAAAGGGGAGATCCCTTCAGAAAGACAGAAACAATGGCAAACACAAAAAACACTTTTGGAATCTGATTTTAGTCAACACATAAGGAAAGGGTTAACCGGTCCTGGAAATACTGCAATACCAGGTCAATGCGTGGAGTGGACAGAGCAAGCTCTATTTCCATCTCCCTGTTCTAAAAATCCATTTAATATATGGTCCCCAGATAGGGGACGTATCAGATATTAAACTGATAAGAACAGATACTACACTTGATCTTAGCCAAAAGGCCGAGAAGCGATAACCCGAACGGGCCGCGCGTTGCCCGAGCCTGCCCGATACTGCTGTTCAGCCCTTGCAGCGATTCAGCCTACTTCTAGGCAATTCCATGGGGCCCTGCAGGCTCACACACTCACAGCTACACGGGAGGTGAATAAAGGCCGGAGAGGAAGCCAGACAGGATTTGCTTCTTTTGCTTGCACCACAATGCAGTGCTGAAAGAGGAGGAATCTACATAAAAACGCCTTCCTGGCAACGCCCAAATGCCCTGCTGCCATGCAGATAAACACTGGCAGCGGCAGCAAGTGCATGCCCACAGCCACCCCTTGTTCCTTCACACCTTGTATCAGCTGTAATCCAGTCCAGTCCAGTGCTGCCTGCTGGGCAGCACTGACCAACACTGCCTGGGCCCAGGCTTTTATCTCTGAGGCCCCATTATGATGTCAGAAAGCTGGCTCTGGCTCCTCAGGGCTCCACTATGACACGTGCAAAATTCCGTCTGAACTTTATATAAGACGGTGCGGCTCAGTCAGTCACTCAGTGTTGCCTGAGAGGGCAACACTACAACAGCCGGCCGCCAGGCTGTCTTTTTTTGCACAGCTAGTTGCCTCCAGGAGGCCACAAGAGGGAGACAAGGGACTGCAAAATGGAAAATAAGCATCCACCAACTTTACAGACAACTTCTCCTTGCTCCTACAACCTCCATCCTTGCACAGTTTGTTATTCTTCTAGGTAACATAGTAACAAATCCAAATTGCTGCTCTCTTTGTAGGCAAGCAAGGCTTTGTTGCAACTGCAATTCTTACTCCTTCTTGAAATGTAGGGACGACAGTACATTCCATCACATCCATCTAGTGTACACAGGTAGGTCCATTGTGGCGGGCGGGCGGGCGGCTTTAATGGCTGTTTGCTGTTCCCCTACTCCACTCCACTATTTGACTGTGGTGCTGCATCAATCAGTGGCTGGCTCAGGTGCAGCTCTTTAACTTACCTAAAAGGGAGGGCGGAGAGAAGACAAGGAAGGTGAATGAGCTGTTCCAATGTGAAATGCCGGAAACACAGACACACAGACGACACAAAACAAGAGGTGGCAATGTATTCATTAATTGCATTTAATCAATTAGCTCATTATCACTCATGCATTGTCCAACAGGTGTTGAAATAATGGGATTAAAAGGGGAGATCCCTTCAGAAAGACAGAAACAGTGGCAAACACAAAAAACACTTTTGGAATCTGATTTTAGTCAACACATAAGGAAAGGGTGCACCGGTCCTGGAAATACTGCAATACCAGGTCAATGCGTGGAGTGGACAGAGCAAGCTCTATTTCCATCTCCCTGTTCTAAAAATCCATTTAATATATGGTCCCCAGATAGGGGACGTATCAGATATTAAACTGATAAGAACAGATACTACACTTGATCTTAGCCAAAAGGCCGAGAAGCGATAACCCGAACGGGCCGCGCGTTGCCCGAGCCTGCCCGATACTGCTGTTCAGCCCTTGCAGCGATTCAGCCTACTTCTAGGCAATTCCATGGGGCCCTGCAGGCTCACACACTCACAGCTACACGGGAGGTGAATAAAGGCCGGAGAGGAAGCCAGACAGGATTTGCTTCTTTTGCTTGCACCACAATGCAGTGCTGAAAGAGGAGGAATCTACATAAAAACGCCTTCCTGGCAACGCCCAAATGCCCTGCTGCCATGCAGATAAACACTGGCAGCGGCAGCAAGTGCATGCCCACAGCCACCCCTTGTTCCTTCACACCTTGTATCAGCTGTAATCCAGTCCAGTCCAGTGCTGCCTGCTGAGCAGCACTGACCAACACTGCCTGGGCCCAGGCTTTTATCTCTGAGGCCCCATTATGATGTCAGAAAGCTGGCTCTGGCTCCTCAGGGCTCCACTATGACACGTGCAAAGTTCCGTCTGAACTTTATATAAGACGGTGCGGCTCAGTCAGTCACTCAGTGTTGCCTGAGAGTGCAACACTGCAACAGCCGGCCGCCAGGCTGTCTTTTTTTGCACAGCTAGTTGCCTCCAGGAGGCCACAAGAGGGAGACAAGGGACTGCAAAATGGAAAATAAGCATCCACCAACTTTACAGACAACTTCTCCTTGCTCCTACAACCTCCATCCTTGCACAGTTTGTTATTCTTCTAGGTAACATAGTAACAAATCCAAATTGCTGCTCTCTTTGTAGGCAAGCAAGGCTTTGTTGCAACTGCAATTCTTACTCCTTCTTGAAATGTAGGGACGACAGTACATTCCATCACATCCATCTAGTGTACACAGGTAGGTCCATTGTGGCGGGCGGGCGGGCGGGCGGCTTTAATGGCTGTTTGCTGTTCCCCTACTCCACTCCACTATTTGACTGTGGTGCTGCATCAATCAGTGGCTGGCTCAGGTGCAGCTCTTTAACTTACCTAAAAGGGAGGGCGGAGAGAAGACAAGGAAGGTGAATGAGCTGTTCCAATGTGAAATGCCGGAAACACAGACACACAGACGACACAAAACAAGAGGTGGCAATGTATTCATTAATTGCATTTAATCAATTAGCTCATTATCACTCATGCATTGTCCAACAGGTGTTGAAATAATGGGATTAAAAGGGGAGATCCCTTCAGAAAGACAGAAACAATGGCAAACACAAAAAACACTTTTGGAATCTGATTTTAGTCAACACATAAGGAAAGGGTGCACCGGTCCTGGAAATACTGCAATACCAGGTCAATGCGTGGAGTGGACAGAGCAAGCTCTATTTCCATCTCCCTGTTCTAAAAATCCATTTAATATATGGTCCCCAGATAGGGGACGTATCAGATATTAAACTGATAAGAACAGATACTACACTTGATCTTAGCCAAAAGGCCGAGAAGCGATAACCCGAACGGGCCGCGCGTTGCCCGAGCCTGCCCGATACTGCTGTTCAGCCCTTGCAGCAATTCAGCCTACTTCTAGGCAATTCCATGGGGCCCTGCAGGCTCACACACTCACAGCTACACGGGAGGTGAATAAAGGCCGGAGAGGAAGCCAGACAGGATTTGCTTCTTTTGCTTGCACCACAATGCAGTGCTGAAAGAGGAGGAATCTACATAAAAACGCCTTCCTGGCAACGCCCAAATGCCCTGCTGCCATGCAGATAAACACTGGCAGCGGCAGCAAGTGCATGCCCACAGCCACCCCTTGTTCCTTCACACCTTGTATCAGCTGTAATCCAGTCCAGTCCAGTGCTGCCTGCTGAGCAGCACTGACCAACACTGCCTGGGCCCAGGCTTTTATCTCTGAGGCCCCATTATGATGTCAGAAAGCTGGCTCTGGCTCCTCAGGGCTCCACTATGACACGTGCAAAGTTCCGTCTGAACTTTATATAAGACGGTGCGGCTCAGTCAGTCACTCAGTGTTGCCTGAGAGGGCAACACTGCAACAGCCGGCCGCCAGGCTGTCTTTTTTTGCACAGCTAGTTGCCTCCAGGAGGCCACAAGAGGGAGACAAGGGACTGCAAAATGGAAAATAAGCATCCACCAACTTTACAGACAACTTCTCCTTGCTCCTACAACCTCCATCCTTGCACAGTTTGTTATTCTTCTAGGTAACATAGTAACAAATCCAAATTGCTGCTCTCTTTGTAGGCAAGCAAGGCTTTGTTGCAACTGCAATTCTTACTCCTTCTTGAAATGTAGGGACGACAGTACATTCCATCACATCCATCTAGTGTACACAGGTAGGTCCATTGTGGCGGGCGGGCGGGCGGGCGGCTTTAATGGCTGTTTGCTGTTCCCCTACTCCACTCCACTATTTGACTGTGGTGCTGCATCAATCAGTGGCTGGCTCAGGTGCAGCTCTTTAACTTACCTAAAAGGGAGGGCGGAGAGAAGACAAGGAAGGTGAATGAGCTGTTCCAATGTGAAATGCCGGAAACACAGACACACAGACGACACAAAACAAGAGGTGGCAATGTATTCATTAATTGCATTTAATCAATTAGCTCATTATCACTCATGCATTGTCCAACAGGTGTTGAAATAATGGGATTAAAAGGGGAGATCCCTTCAGAAAGACAGAAACAATGGCAAACACAAAAAACACTTTTGGAATCTGATTTTAGTCAACACATAAGGAAAGGGTTAACCGGTCCTGGAAATACTGCAATACCAGGTCAATGCGTGGAGTGGACAGAGCAAGCTCTATTTCCATCTCCCTGTTCTAAAAATCCATTTAATATATGGTCCCCAGATAGGGGACGTATCAGATATTAAACTGATAAGAACAGATACTACACTTGATCTTAGCCAAAAGGCCGAGAAGCGATAACCCGAACGGGCCGCGCGTTGCCCGAGCCTGCCCGATACTGCTGTTCAGCCCTTGCAGCGATTCAGCCTACTTCTAGGCAATTCCATGGGGCCCTGCAGGCTCACACACTCACAGCTACACGGGAGGTGAATAAAGGCCGGAGAGGAAGCCAGACAGGATTTGCTTCTTTTGCTTGCACCACAATGCAGTGCTGAAAGAGGAGGAATCTACATAAAAACGCCTTCCTGGCAACGCCCAAATGCCCTGCTGCCATGCAGATAAACACTGGCAGCGGCAGCAAGTGCATGCCCACAGCCACCCCTTGTTCCTTCACACCTTGTATCAGCTGTAATCCAGTCCAGTCCAGTGCTGCCTGCTGGGCAGCACTGACCAACACTGCCTGGGCCCAGGCTTTTATCTCTGAGGCCCCATTATGATGTCAGAAAGCTGGCTCTGGCTCCTCAGGGCTCCACTATGACACGTGCAAAATTCCGTCTGAACTTTATATAAGACGGTGCGGCTCAGTCAGTCACTCAGTGTTGCCTGAGAGGGCAACACCACAACAGCCGGCCGCCAGGCTGTCTTTTTTTGCACAGCTAGTTGCCTCCAGGAGGCCACAAGAGGGAGACAAGGGACTGCAAAATGGAAAATAAGCATCCACCAACTTTACAGACAACTTCTCCTTGCTCCTACAACCTCCATCCTTGCACAGTTTGTTATTCTTCTAGGTAACATAGTAACAAATCCAAATTGCTGCTCTCTTTGTAGGCAAGCAAGGCTTTGTTGCAACTGCAATTCTTACTCCTTCTTGAAATGTAGGGACGACAGTACATTCCATCACATCCATCTAGTGTACACAGGTAGGTCCATTGTGGCGGGCGGGCGGGCGGCTTTAATGGCTGTTTGCTGTTCCCCTACTCCACTCCACTATTTGACTGTGGTGCTGCATCAATCAGTGGCTGGCTCAGGTGCAGCTCTTTAACTTACCTAAAAGGGAGGGCGGAGAGAAGACAAGGAAGGTGAATGAGCTGTTCCAATGTGAAATGCCGGAAACACAGACACACAGACGACACAAAACAAGAGGTGGCAATGTATTCATTAATTGCATTTAATCAATTAGCTCATTATCACTCATGCATTGTCCAACAGGTGTTGAAATAATGGGATTAAAAGGGGAGATCCCTTCAGAAAGACAGAAACAGTGGCAAACACAAAAAACACTTTTGGAATCTGATTTTAGTCAACACATAAGGAAAGGGTGCACCGGTCCTGGAAATACTGCAATACCAGGTCAATGCGTGGAGTGGACAGAGCAAGCTCTATTTCCATCTCCCTGTTCTAAAAATCCATTTAATATATGGTCCCCAGATAGGGGACGTATCAGATATTAAACTGATAAGAACAGATACTACACTTGATCTTAGCCAAAAGGCCGAGAAGCGATAACCCGAACGGGCCGCGCGTTGCCCGAGCCTGCCCGATACTGCTGTTCAGCCCTTGCAGCGATTCAGCCTACTTCTAGGCAATTCCATGGGGCCCTGCAGGCTCACACACTCACAGCTACACGGGAGGTGAATAAAGGCCGGAGAGGAAGCCAGACAGGATTTGCTTCTTTTGCTTGCACCACAATGCAGTGCTGAAAGAGGAGGAATCTACATAAAAACGCCTTCCTGGCAACGCCCAAATGCCCTGCTGCCATGCAGATAAACACTGGCAGCGGCAGCAAGTGCATGCCCACAGCCACCCCTTGTTCCTTCACACCTTGTATCAGCTGTAATCCAGTCCAGTCCAGTGCTGCCTGCTGAGCAGCACTGACCAACACTGCCTGGGCCCAGGCTTTTATCTCTGAGGCCCCATTATGATGTCAGAAAGCTGGCTCTGGCTCCTCAGGGCTCCACTATGACACGTGCAAAGTTCCGTCTGAACTTTATATAAGACGGTGCGGCTCAGTCAGTCACTCAGTGTTGCCTGAGAGTGCAACACTGCAACAGCCGGCCGCCAGGCTGTCTTTTTTTGCACAGCTAGTTGCCTCCAGGAGGCCACAAGAGGGAGACAAGGGACTGCAAAATGGAAAATAAGCATCCACCAACTTTACAGACAACTTCTCCTTGCTCCTACAACCTCCATCCTTGCACAGTTTGTTATTCTTCTAGGTAACATAGTAACAAATCCAAATTGCTGCTCTCTTTGTAGGCAAGCAAGGCTTTGTTGCAACTGCAATTCTTACTCCTTCTTGAAATGTAGGGACGACAGTACATTCCATCACATCCATCTAGTGTACACAGGTAGGTCCATTGTGGCGGGCGGGCGGGCGGGCGGCTTTAATGGCTGTTTGCTGTTCCCCTACTCCACTCCACTATTTGACTGTGGTGCTGCATCAATCAGTGGCTGGCTCAGGTGCAGCTCTTTAACTTACCTAAAAGGGAGGGCGGAGAGAAGACAAGGAAGGTGAATGAGCTGTTCCAATGTGAAATGCCGGAAACACAGACACACAGACGACACAAAACAAGAGGTGGCAATGTATTCATTAATTGCATTTAATCAATTAGCTCATTATCACTCATGCATTGTCCAACAGGTGTTGAAATAATGGGATTAAAAGGGGAGATCCCTTCAGAAAGACAGAAACAATGGCAAACACAAAAAACACTTTTGGAATCTGATTTTAGTCAACACATAAGGAAAGGGTGCACCGGTCCTGGAAATACTGCAATACCAGGTCAATGCGTGGAGTGGACAGAGCAAGCTCTATTTCCATCTCCCTGTTCTAAAAATCCATTTAATATATGGTCCCCAGATAGGGGACGTATCAGATATTAAACTGATAAGAACAGATACTACACTTGATCTTAGCCAAAAGGCCGAGAAGCGATAACCCGAACGGGCCGCGCGTTGCCCGAGCCTGCCCGATACTGCTGTTCAGCCCTTGCAGCGATTCAGCCTACTTCTAGGCAATTCCATGGGGCCCTGCAGGCTCACACACTCACAGCTACACGGGAGGTGAATAAAGGCCGGAGAGGAAGCCAGACAGGATTTGCTTCTTTTGCTTGCACCACAATGCAGTGCTGAAAGAGGAGGAATCTACATAAAAACGCCTTCCTGGCAACGCCCAAATGCCCTGCTGCCATGCAGATAAACACTGGCAGCGGCAGCAAGTGCATGCCCACAGCCACCCCTTGTTCCTTCACACCTTGTATCAGCTGTAATCCAGTCCAGTCCAGTGCTGCCTGCTGAGCAGCACTGACCAACACTGCCTGGGCCCAGGCTTTTATCTCTGAGGCCCCATTATGATGTCAGAAAGCTGGCTCTGGCTCCTCAGGGCTCCACTATGACACGTGCAAAGTTCCGTCTGAACTTTATATAAGACGGTGCGGCTCAGTCAGTCACTCAGTGTTGCCTGAGAGGGCAACACTGCAACAGCCGGCCGCCAGGCTGTATTTTTTTGCACAGCTAGTTGCCTCCAGGAGGCCACAAGAGGGAGACAAGGGACTGCAAAATGGAAAATAAGTATCCACCAACTTTACAGACAACTTCTCCTTGCTCCTACAACCTCCATCCTTGCACAGTTTGTTATTCTTCTAGGTAACATAGTAACAAATCCAAATTGCTGCTCTCTTTGTAGGCAAGCAAGGCTTTGTTGCAACTGCAATTCTTACTCCTTCTTGAAATGTAGGGACGACAGTACATTCCATCACATCCATCTAGTGTACACAGGTAGGTCCATTGTGGCGGGCGGGCGGCTTTAATGGCTGTTTGCTGTTCCCCTACTCCACTCCACTATTTGACTGTGGTGCTGCATCAATCAGTGGCTGGCTCAGGTGCAGCTCTTTAACTTACCTAAAAGGGAGGGCGGAGAGAAGACAAGGAAGGTGAATGAGCTGTTCCAATGTGAAATGCCGGAAACACAGACACACAGACGACACAAAACAAGAGGTGGCAATGTATTCATTAATTGCATTTAATCAATTAGCTCATTATCACTCATGCATTGTCCAACAGGTGTTGAAATAATGGGATTAAAAGGGGAGATCCCTTCAGAAAGACAGAAACAATGGCAAACACAAAAAACACTTTTGGAATCTGATTTTAGTCAACACATAAGGAAAGGGTGCACCGGTCCTGGAAATACTGCAATACCAGGTCAATGCGTGGAGTGGACAGAGCAAGCTCTATTTCCATCTCCCTGTTCTAAAAATCCATTTAATATATGGTCCCCAGATAGGGGACGTATCAGATATTAAACTGATAAGAACAGATACTACACTTGATCTTAGCCAAAAGGCCGAGAAGCGATAACCCGAACGGGCCGCGCGTTGCCCGAGCCTGCCCGATACTGCTGTTCAGCCCTTGCAGCGATTCAGCCTACTTCTAGGCAATTCCATGGGGCCCTGCAGGCTCACACACTCACAGCTACACGGGAGGTGAATAAAGGCCGGAGAGGAAGCCAGACAGGATTTGCTTCTTTTGCTTGCACCACAATGCAGTGCTGAAAGAGGAGGAATCTACATAAAAACGCCTTCCTGGCAACGCCCAAATGCCCTGCTGCCATGCAGATAAACACTGGCAGCGGCAGCAAGTGCATGCCCACAGCCACCCCTTGTTCCTTCACACCTTGTATCAGCTGTAATCCAGTCCAGTCCAGTGCTGCCTGCTGAGCAGCACTGACCAACACTGCCTGGGCCCAGGCTTTTATCTCTGAGGCCCCATTATGATGTCAGAAAGCTGGCTCTGGCTCCTCAGGGCTCCACTATGACACGTGCAAAGTTCCGTCTGAACTTTATATAAGACGGTGCGGCTCAGTCAGTCACTCAGTGTTGCCTGAGAGGGCAACACTGCAACAGCCGGCCGCCAGGCTGTCTTTTTTTGCACAGCTAGTTGCCTCCAGGAGGCCACAAGAGGGAGACAAGGGACTGCAAAATGGAAAATAAGTATCCACCAACTTTACAGACAACTTCTCCTTGCTCCTACAACCTCCATCCTTGCACAGTTTGTTATTCTTCTAGGTAACATAGTAACAAATCCAAATTGCTGCTCTCTTTGTAGGCAAGCAAGGCTTTGTTGCAACTGCAATTCTTACTCCTTCTTGAAATGTAGGGACGACAGTACATTCCATCACATCCATCTAGTGTACACAGGTAGGTCCATTGTGGCGGGCGGGCGGCTTTAATGGCTGTTTGCTGTTCCCCTACTCCACTCCACTATTTGACTGTGGTGCTGCATCAATCAGTGGCTGGCTCAGGTGCAGCTCTTTAACTTACCTAAAAGGGAGGGCGGAGAGAAGACAAGGAAGGTGAATGAGCTGTTCCAATGTGAAATGCCGGAAACACAGACACACAGACGACACAAAACAAGAGGTGGCAATGTATTCATTAATTGCATTTAATCAATTAGCTCATTATCACTCATGCATTGTCCAACAGGTGTTGAAATAATGGGATTAAAAGGGGAGATCCCTTCAGAAAGACAGAAACAATGGCAAACACAAAAAACACTTTTGGAATCTGATTTTAGTCAACACATAAGGAAAGGGTGCACCGGTCCTGGAAATACTGCAATACCAGGTCAATGCGTGGAGTGGACAGAGCAAGCTCTATTTCCATCTCCCTGTTCTAAAAATCCATTTAATATATGGTCCCCAGATAGGGGACGTATCAGATATTAAACTGATAAGAACAGATACTACACTTGATCTTAGCCAAAAGGCCGAGAAGCGATAACCCGAACGGGCCGCGCGTTGCCCGAGCCTGCCCGATACTGCTGTTCAGCCCTTGCAGCGATTCAGCCTACTTCTAGGCAATTCCATGGGGCCCTGCAGGCTCACACACTCACAGCTACACGGGAGGTGAATAAAGGCCGGAGAGGAAGCCAGACAGGATTTGCTTCTTTTGCTTGCACCACAATGCAGTGCTGAAAGAGGAGGAATCTACATAAAAACGCCTTCCTGGCAACGCCCAAATGCCCTGCTGCCATGCAGATAAACACTGGCAGCGGCAGCAAGTGCATGCCCACAGCCACCCCTTGTTCCTTCACACCTTGTATCAGCTGTAATCCAGTCCAGTCCAGTGCTGCCTGCTGAGCAGCACTGACCAACACTGCCTGGGCCCAGGCTTTTATCTCTGAGGCCCCATTATGATGTCAGAAAGCTGGCTCTGGCTCCTCAGGGCTCCACTATGACACGTGCAAAGTTCCGTCTGAACTTTATATAAGACGGTGCGGCTCAGTCAGTCACTCAGTGTTGCCTGAGAGGGCAACACTGCAACAGCCGGCCGCCAGGCTGTCTTTTTTTGCACAGCTAGTTGCCTCCAGGAGGCCACAAGAGGGAGACAAGGGACTGCAAAATGAAAAATAAGCATCCACCAACTTTACAGACAACTTCTCCTTGCTCCTACAACCTCCATCCTTGCACAGTTTGTTATTCTTCTAGGTAACATAGTAACAAATCCAAATTGCTGCTCTCTTTGTAGGCAAGCAAGGCTTTGTTGCAACTGCAATTCTTACTCCTTCTTGAAATGTAGGGACGACAGTACATTCCATCACATCCATCTAGTGTACACAGGTAGGTCCATTGTGGCGGGCGGGCGGGCGGGCGGCTTTAATGGCTGTTTGCTGTTCCCCTACTCCACTCCACTATTTGACTGTGGTGCTGCATCAATCAGTGGCTGGCTCAGGTGCAGCTCTTTAACTTACCTAAAAGGGAGGGCGGAGAGAAGACAAGGAAGGTGAATGAGCTGTTCCAATGTGAAATGCCGGAAACACAGACACACAGACGACACAAAACAAGAGGTGGCAATGTATTCATTAATTGCATTTAATCAATTAGCTCATTATCACTCATGCATTGTCCAACAGGTGTTGAAATAATGGGATTAAAAGGGGAGATCCCTTCAGAAAGACAGAAACAATGGCAAACACAAAAAACACTTTTGGAATCTGATTTTAGTCAACACATAAGGAAAGGGTGCACCGGTCCTGGAAATACTGCAATACCAGGTCAATGCGTGGAGTGGACAGAGCAAGCTCTATTTCCATCTCCCTGTTCTAAAAATCCATTTAATATATGGTCCCCAGATAGGGGACGTATCAGATATTAAACTGATAAGAACAGATACTACACTTGATCTTAGCCAAAAGGCCGAGAAGCGATAACCCGAACGGGCCGCGCGTTGCCCAAGCCTGCCCGATACTGCTGTTCAGCCCTTGCAGCGATTCAGCCTACTTCTAGGCAATTCCATGGGGCCCTGCAGGCTCACACACTCACAGCTACACGGGAGGTGAATAAAGGCCGGAGAGGAAGCCAGACAGGATTTGCTTCTTTTGCTTGCACCACAATGCAGTGCTGAAAGAGGAGGAATCTACATAAAAACGCCTTCCTGGCAACGCCCAAATGCCCTGCTGCCATGCAGATAAACACTGGCAGCGGCAGCAAGTGCATGCCCACAGCCACCCCTTGTTCCTTCACACCTTGTATCAGCTGTAATCCAGTCCAGTCCAGTGCTGCCTGCTGAGCAGCACTGACCAACACTGCCTGGGCCCAGGCTTTTATCTCTGAGGCCCCATTATGATGTCAGAAAGCTGGCTCTGGCTCCTCAGGGCTCCACTATGACACGTGCAAAGTTCCGTCTGAACTTTATATAAGACGGTGCGGCTCAGTCAGTCACTCAGTGTTGCCTGAGAGGGCAACACTGCAACAGCCGGCCGCCAGGCTGTCTTTTTTTGCACAGCTAGTTGCCTCCAGGAGGCCACAAGAGGGAGACAAGGGACTGCAAAATGGAAAATAAGCATCCACCAACTTTACAGACAACTTCTCCTTGCTCCTACAACCTCCATCCTTGCACAGTTTGTTATTCTTCTAGGTAACATAGTAACAAATCCAAATTGCTGCTCTCTTTGTAGGCAAGCAAGGCTTTGTTGCAACTGCAATTCTTACTCCTTCTTGAAATGTAGGGACGACAGTACATTCCATCACATCCATCTAGTGTACACAGGTAGGTCCATTGTGGCGGGCAAGCGGGCGGCTTTAATGGCTGTTTGCTGTTCCCCTACTCCACTCCACTATTTGACTGTGGTGCTGCATCAATCAGTGGCTGGCTCAGGTGCAGCTCTTTAACTTACCTAAAAGGGAGGGCGGAGAGAAGACAAGGAAGGTGAATGAGCTGTTCCAATGTGAAATGCCGGAAACACAGACACACAGACGACACAAAACAAGAGGTGGCAATGTATTCATTAATTGCATTTAATCAATTAGCTCATTATCACTCATGCATTGTCCAACAGGTGTTGAAATAATGGGATTAAAAGGGGAGATCCCTTCAGAAAGACAGAAACAACGGCAAACACAAAAAACACTTTTGGAATCTGATTTTAGTCAACACATAAGGAAAGGGTGCACCGGTCCTGGAAATACTGCAATACCAGGTCAATGCGTGGAGTGGACAGAGCAAGCTCTATTTCCATCTCCCTGTTCTAAAAATCCATTTAATATATGGTCCCCAGATAGGGCACGTATCAGATATTAAACTGATAAGAAGAGATACTACACTTGATCTTAGCCAAAAGGCCGAGAAGCGATAACCCGAACGGGCCGCGCGTTGCCCGAGCCTGCCCGATACTGCTGTTCAGCCCTTGCAGCGATTCAGCCTACTTCTAGGCAATTCCATGGGGCCCTGCAGGCTCACACACTCACAGCTACACGGGAGGTGAATAAAGGCCGGAGAGGAAGCCAGACAGGATTTGCTTCTTTTGCTTGCACCACAATGCAGTGCTGAAAGAGGAGGAATCTACATAAAAACGCCTTCCTGGCAACGCCCAAATGCCCTGCTGCCATGCAGATAAACACTGGCAGCGGCAGCAAGTGCATGCCCACAGCCACCCCTTGTTCCTTCACACCTTGTATCAGCTGTAATCCAGTCCAGTCCAGTGCTGCCTGCTGAGCAGCACTGACCAACACTGCCTGGGCCCAGGCTTTTATCTCTGAGGCCCCATTATGATGTCAGAAAGCTGGCTCTGGCTCCTCAGGGCTCCACTATGACACGTGCAAAGTTCCGTCTGAACTTTATATAAGACGGTGCGGCTCAGTCAGTCACTCAGTGTTGCCTGAGAGGGCAACACTGCAACAGCCGGCCGCCAGGCTGTCTTTTTTTGCACAGCTAGTTGCCTCCAGGAGGCCACAAGAGGGAGACAAGGGACTGCAAAATGGAAAATAAGCATCCACCAACTTTACAGACAACTTCTCCTTGCTCCTACAACCTCCATCCTTGCACAGTTTGTTATTCTTCTAGGTAACATAGTAACAAATCCAAATTGCTGCTCTCTTTGTAGGCAAGCAAGGCTTTGTTGCAACTGCAATTCTTACTCCTTCTTGAAATGTAGGGACGACAGTACATTCCATCACATCCATCTAGTGTACACAGGTAGGTCCATTGTGGCGGGCGGGCGGGCGGGCGGCTTTAATGGCTGTTTGCTGTTCCCCTACTCCACTCCACTATTTGACTGTGGTGCTGCATCAATCAGTGGCTGGCTCAGGTGCAGCTCTTTAACTTACCTAAAAGGGAGGGCGGAGAGAAGACAAGGAAGGTGAATGAGCTGTTCCAATGTGAAATGCCGGAAACACAGACACACAGACGACACAAAACAAGAGGTGGCAATGTATTCATTAATTGCATTTAATCAATTAGCTCATTATCACTCATGCATTGTCCAACAGGTGTTGAAATAATGGGATTAAAAGGGGAGATCCCTTCAGAAAGACAGAAACAATGGCAAACACAAGAAACACTTTTGGAATCTGATTTTAGTCAACACATAAGGAAAGGGTGCACCGGTCCTGGAAATACTGCAATACCAGGTCAATGCGTGGAGTGGACAGAGCAAGCTCTATTTCCATCTCCCTGTTCTAAAAATCCATTTAATATATGGTCCCCAGATAGGGGACGTATCAGATATTAAACTGATAAGAACAGATACTACACTTGATCTTAGCCAAAAGGCCGAGAAGCGATAACCCGAACGGGCCGCGCGTTGCCCGAGCCTGCCCGATACTGCTGTTCAGCCCTTGCAGCGATTCAGCCTACTTCTAGGCAATTCCATGGGGCCCTGCAGGCTCACACACTCACAGCTACACGGGAGGTGAATAAAGGCCGGAGAGGAAGCCAGACAGGATTTGCTTCTTTTGCTTGCACCACAATGCAGTGCTGAAAGAGGAGGAATCTACATAAAAACGCCTTCCTGGCAACGCCCAAATGCCCTGCTGCCATGCAGATAAACACTGGCAGCGGCAGCAAGTGCATGCCCACAGCCACCCCTTGTTCCTTCACACCTTGTATCAGCTGTAATCCAGTCCAGTCCAGTGCTGCCTGCTGAGCAGCACTGACCAACACTGCCTGGGCCCAGGCTTTTATCTCTGAGGCCCCATTATGATGTCAGAAAGCTGGCTCTGGCTCCTCAGGGCTCCACTATGACACGTGCAAAGTTCCGTCTGAACTTTATATAAGACGGTGCGGCTCAGTCAGTCACTCAGTGTTGCCTGAGAGGGCAACACTGCAACAGCCGGCCGCCAGGCTGTCTTTTGTTGCACAGCTAGTTGCCTCCAGGAGGCCACAAGAGGGAGACAAGGGACTGCAAAATGGAAAATAAGCATCCACCAACTTTACAGACAACTTCTCCTTGCTCCTACAACCTCCATCCTTGCACAGTTTGTTATTCTTCTAGGTAACATAGTAACAAATCCAAATTGCTGCTCTCTTTGTAGGCAAGCAAGGCTTTGTTGCAACTGCAATTCTTACTCCTTCTTGAAATGTAGGGACGACAGTACATTCCATCACATCCATCTAGTGTACACAGGTAGGTCCATTGTGGCGGGCGGGCGGCTTTAATGGCTGTTTGCTGTTCCCCTACTCCACTCCACTATTTGACTGTGGTGCTGCATCAATCAGTGGCTGGCTCAGGTGCAGCTCTTTAACTTACCTAAAAGGGAGGGCGGAGAGAAGACAAGGAAGGTGAATGAGCTGTTCCAATGTGAAATGCCGGAAACACAGACACACAGACGACACAAAACAAGAGGTGGCAATGTATTCATTAATTGCATTTAATCAATTAGCTCATTATCACTCATGCATTGTCCAACAGGTGTTGAAATAATGGGATTAAAAGGGGAGATCCCTTCAGAAAGACAGAAACAGTGGCAAACACAAAAAACACTTTTGGAATCTGATTTTAGTCAACACATAAGGAAAGGGTGCACCGGTCCTGGAAATACTGCAATACCAGGTCAATGCGTGGAGTGGACAGAGCAAGCTCTATTTCCATCTCCCTGTTCTAAAAATCCATTTAATATATGGTCCCCAGATAGGGGACGTATCAGATATTAAACTGATAAGAACAGATACTACACTTGATCTTAGCCAAAAGGCCGAGAAGCGATAACCCGAACGGGCCGCGCGTTGCCCGAGCCTGCCCGATACTGCTGTTCAGCCCTTGCAGCGATTCAGCCTACTTCTAGGCAATTCCATGGGGCCCTGCAGGCTCACACACTCACAGCTACACGGGAGGTGAATAAAGGCCGGAGAGGAAGCCAGACAGGATTTGCTTCTTTTGCTTGCACCACAATGCAGTGCTGAAAGAGGAGGAATCTACATAAAAACGCCTTCCTGGCAACGCCCAAATGCCCTGCTGCCATGCAGATAAACACTGGCAGCGGCAGCAAGTGCATGCCCACAGCCACCCCTTGTTCCTTCACACCTTGTATCAGCTGTAATCCAGTCCAGTCCAGTGCTGCCTGCTGAGCAGCACTAACCAACACTGCCTGGGCCCAGGCTTTTATCTCTGAGGCCCCATTATGATGTCAGAAAGCTGGCTCTGGCTCCTCAAGGCTCCACTATGACACGTGCAAAGTTCCGTCTGAACTTTATATAAGACGGTGCGGCTCAGTCAGTCACTCAGTGTTGCCTGAGAGGGCAACACTGCAACAGCCGGCCGCCAGGCTGTCTTTTTTTGCACAGCTAGTTGCCTCCAGGAGGCCACAAGAGGGAGACAAGAGACTGCAAAATGGAAAATAAGCATCCACCAACTTTACAGACAACTTCTCCTTGCTCCTACAACCTCCATCCTTGCACAGTTTGTTATTCTTCTAGGTTACATAGTAACAAATCCAAATTGCTGCTCTCTTTGTAGGCCAGCAAGGCTTTGTTGCAACTGCAATTCTTACTCCTTCTTGAAATGTAGGGACGACAGTACATTCCATCACATCCATCTAGTGTACACAGGTAGGTTCATTGTGGCGGGCGGGCGGCTTTAATGGCTGTTTGCTGTTCCCCTACTCCACTCCACTATTTGACTGTGGTGCTGCATCAATCAGTGGCTGGCTCAGGTGCAGCTCTTTAACTTACCTAAAAGGGAGGGCGGAGAGAAGACAAGGAAGGTGAATGAGCTGTTCCAATGTGAAATGCCGGAAACACAGACACACAGACGACACAAAACAAGAGGTGGCAATGTATTCATTAACCCCTTAAGGACGCAGCCTAGTTTGGGCCTTAAGGCTCAGAGCCCATTTTTCAAATCTGACATATTTCACTTTATGTGGTAATAACGTCGGAATGCTTAAACCTATCCAAGCGATTCTGAGATTGTTTTCTCGTGACACTTTGGGCTTCATGTTCGTGGTAAAATTTGGTCGATATATTCAGTCTTTATTTGTGAAAAATTGCAAAATTTAGAGAAAATTTACAAAAAATCGCATTTTTCAGAATTTAAATGCATCTGCTTGAAAAACAGACGGTTATACCACCCAAAATAGTTACTAGTTCACATTTCCCATATGTCTACTTTAGATTGGCATCGTTTTTTGAACATTATTTTATTTTTCTTGGACGTTACAAGGCTTAGAACATAAACAGCAATTTCGCATATTCTTTAGAAAATTTCAAAAGCCTTTTTTTGAAGGTGCCAGTTCAGTTCTGAAGTGGATTTGAGGGGCCTATGTATTAGAAACCCCCATAAAACACCCCATTTTAAAAACTAGACCCCTCAAAGTATTCAAAACAGCATATAGAAAGTTTTTTAACCCTTCAGGCATTTCACAGGAATTAAAGCAAAGTGGAAATGAAATTTGCAAATTTCATTTTTTCTGCTGAATTTCAATTTTATTCAATTTTTTTTTAGTAACAGAGAAGGTTTTACCAGAGAAATACTACAAAATATGTATTGTCCAGATTCTGCAGTTTTTAGAAATGTCCCACATGTGTGTCTACTGCGCTCGTGGACTAAAACACAAGCCCTAGAAGCAAAGAAGCACCTAGTGCATTTTGAGGCCTCTTTTTTATTAGAATATATTTTAGGCAGCATGCCAGGTTTGAAGAGGTGTTGAGGTATCAAAACAATGGAAACCCACCAGAAGTGACCCCATTTTGGAAATTACACCCCTCAAGGAATTCATTTATGTTTTTTGTTATCATTTTGACCGCACAGTTTTTTCACAGCACCTATTTGAATTGGGCTGTGAAATGAAAAAAATGATATTTTTTCCAATAAGATGTCATTTTTGATCAAAATTTCTTATTTTCACAGGGAACAACATACCCCATTTTGTTGCCCAATTTGTCCTTAGTGCGGCAATACCCCATTTGTGGTGATAAACTGCCGTTTGGGCCCATGGGAGGGCTCAGAAGGAAAGGAGCGATATGTGTTTGTTGGAGTCCAGATTTTGCTGGATTGGTTTTCGGGTGCCATGTCGCATTTGCAGAGCCCCAGAGGTATCAAAGCAATGGAAACCCACCAAAAGTGACCCTATTTTGGAAACTACACCCCTCAAGGAATTCATTTATGGTTTTTGTTATCATTTTGACCACACAGTTTTTTCACAGCACCTATTTGAATTGGGCTGTGAAATGAAAAAAATGATATTTTTTCCAATAAGATGTCATTTTTGATCAAAATGTCTTATTTTCACAGGGAACAACATACCCCATTTTGTTGCCCAATTTGTCCTTAGTGCGGCAATACCCCATTTGTGGTGATAAACTGCCGTTTGGGCCCATGGGAGGGCTCAGAAGGAAAGGAGCGATATGTGTTTGTTGGAGTCCAGATTTTGCTGGATTGGTTTTCGGGTGCCATGTCGCATTTGCAGAGCCCCAGAGGTATCAAAGCAATGGAAACCCACCAAAAGTGACCCTATTTTGGAAACTACACCCCTCAAGGAATTCATTTATGGTTTTTGTTATCATTTTGACCACACAGTTTTTTCACAGCACCTATTTGAATTGGGCTGTGAAATGAAAAAAATGATATTTTTTCCAATAAGATGTCATTTTTGATCAAAATTTCTTATTTTCACAGGGAACAACATACCCCATTTTGTTGCCCAATTTGTCCTTAGTGTGGCAATACCCCATTTGTGGTGATAAACTGCTGTTTGGGCCCATGGGAGGGCTCAGAAGAAAAGGACCACCATTTGGCCTACTGGAGCTTTTCTGGTGCTAAGTCATGTATGCAGAAGCCCCTGAGGTACCAGTACAGTTGAAACCCCCGAGAAGTGACCCCATTTTAAAAACTACACCCCTTAAGACATTCATCTAGAGGTGTAGTGAGCATTTTGACCCCACAGGTACTGTGTAAAAGATAATGCGCAGCAGATGGTGCAGAGTGAGATTTGCAATTTAATATATATATATGCCATTTCAGTGTCCAATATATTGTGCCCAGCATGCGCCACCGGAGATATACACCCCTTAAATTGTAATGTGGGTTCTCCTGGGTACGGCAATACCCTACATGTGGCTGTTATCAGCTGCCTGGGCATACGGCAGGGCTCAGAAGGGAAAGATGAGGGGGGTAAGCTGTGCGGAGTGCATCAGGGTAAATTAAAAATCAAGGGATGTATGATACATTTTAAAACAATCTTTTATACAGAGCCCTGGTTTTTCGGGACACGTGTCACATTGGTATATTGTGTTCTTCCTTATCCCCCTCTTATAGCAGACTCTGCACCTCTTTTGACTCTTTCCCTTTCCACCGGTTTGCGGAACTTCTCCTGGAAAGTGTTGCCCTGGTACGATGCTGCGTGTGGCCCCGCTTCCAGAAGTACTGGGTGCCACCCCTTCCTGGTCCCTAAAGATTAGATCTTGAAATTCCAGGAAAGTTCCCCTGTGGCCTGCACATCGACGTAGCACGTACGCATTGTACAAAGCCATCTGTATGATGTGCCCGGCCAGCTTCTTATACCACACCGCATGGCGCTGTAGGGCTTCAGGACTTGATTTGACAAGTCCATCCCTCCCATGTACCTATTGTAGTCCAGGATGCAGTCTGGTTTGGGGGTGGCCTTTCCTTCATATATCCTAAATTTGTAGGTATACCCTGATGCACTCTCGCACAGCTTATACATCTTCACGCCATACCTTGCCCTCTTACTTGGCAGGTACTGGCGGAATTGAACCCTCCCTTTAAAATGTACCAGGGACTCATCAATAGAAAAACAATTCTCGGGGGTGTATGCTTGGGAAAACCGGGCACTGAAACGGTCTAATAGGGGTCTCCGTTTATACAAACGGTCAAAACTGGGGTAATCTCGGGGTGGGCACGGCTCATTATCAGTATAATGTAAGAAGCGAAGTATTGCCTCATTTATTTATTTTTTTAGGTTCCAGTTCATTTCTGAAGTTGCTTTGAGGGGCCCATATATTAGAAACCCCTATCAAACACCCCATTTTAGAAACTAGACCCCTCAAAGTATTCACAACAGCATTTAGAAAGTTTATGAACCCTTTAGGTGTTTCACAGAAATTTAGAGCAAAGTAGAGGTGACATTTACTCTTTTTATACCATTTTTTTTATAACACAAAAGGATTTATCAGAGAAACGCAACTTAATACGTATTGCCCAGATTCTGCAGTTTAGAGAAATATCCCACATGTGGCCCTCGGGCGGTAATGGACTGAAGCACCGGCCTCCGAAGCAAAGGAGCACCTAGCGGATTTTGAGCCCTCTTTTTTATTAGGCACCATGTCCGGTTTGAAGAGGTCTTGTGGTGCCAAAACATTGGAAACCCCCCAAAAGTGACCCCAATTTGGAAACTAGACCCCTTGAGGAATCCATTGTAGTTTTCTTGGGGTGCATGCGGCTTTTTGATCAGTTTTTATTCCATTTTTAGGTGGCGTGGTGACTAATAAACAGCAATTCTACTATTGTTTTTGTATACTTTTTTTTTTACAGCGTGCACCATGCGCTATAAATGACATATTCACTTTATTCTGCGGGGCGATACGATCACGTCGATACCAGATGTTTATAGTTTTTTTTTATGTCTTATGGCGTTTGCACAATAAAATACGTTTTGTAAACAATCATTCACTTTTTGTGTTACCTTATTCTAAGAGCCATAACGTTTTTATTTTTCAATCAATAAAGCCGTGCGAGGACTTATTTTTTGCGTAACGAACTGTAGTTTCAATCAATACCATTTTTCGGTACATGCGACTTTTTGATCTCTTTTTATTCCATTTTTTGGGAGGTGAAGTGACCAAACAATTGTGATTGTGGTACGGTTTATTAATATTTTTTTTTACGGCATTCACCGTGCGGGATAAATAACAAAATAATTTTGTAGTTCAGGCCGTTACGGACGCGGCGATACCAATTATGTATAGTTTATTTGTTTGTTTATATATTTTTATTAATAATAAAGGAGTGATAAGGGAAAAAGTGGGACTTTTACTTTTATTACTTTTAAAACTTTTATTTTCTTATTTTTACACATCTTTTTTTAACTTTTTTTTTACTTTATTACTTTGTCCCACTAGGGGACTTGAGGGCAGGAGGCCCTGATCGCTATTCTAATACACTGCACTACATGCGTAGTGCAGTGTATTAGAACTGTCAGCTACTCACTGACAGCAAGCATAGTGGGTCCTGACGTTGTCAGGACCCACTAGGCTTCCGTCTATGGCATAGCCGGACGCCATTGTTTGGTGTCCGGTTGCCATAGTCACCATCGCCGGCCGCTATCGTGTAGCAGGCCGGCGATGGCGGATTAACCCCTAAGAAGCCGCGATCGCTATTGAACGCGGCTTCTGAGGGGTTAATCGGCGGGGGAGCTCCGCGATCGGTCCCGGCACATTGAGCAGTGATAGTCTGCTGTCGGAAACAGCAGCTATCACAGCTCATGAACGCGCCCCGCGCGAACGGCGCCGTGTTTACTCCATGACCTACTATTAGGTCACTGAGCGCGAACGCTACAGTTAGCATGACCTAATAGTAGGTCATGGAGCGTTAAGGGGTTAATTGCATTTAATCAATTAGCTCATTATCACTCATGCATTGTCCAACAGGTGTTGAAATAATGGGATTAAAAGGGGAGATCCCTTCAGAAAGATAGAAACAATGGCAAACACAAAAAACACTTTTGGAATCTGATTTTAGTCAACACATAAGGAAAGGGTGCACCGGTCCTGGAAATACTGCAATACCAGGTCAATGCGTGGAGTGGACAGAGCAAGCTCTATTTCCATCTCCCTGTTCTAAGAATCCATTTAATATATGGTCCCCAGATAGGGGACGTATCAGATATTAAACTGATAAGAACAGATACTACACTTGATCTTAGCCAAAAGGCCGAGAAGCGATAACCCGAACGGGCCGCGCGTTGCCCGAGCCTGCCCGATACTGCTGTTCAGCCCTTGCAGCGATTCAGCCTACTTCTAGGCAATTCCATGGGGCCCTGCAGGCTCACACACTCACAGCTACACGGGAGGTGAATAAAGGCCGGAGAGGAAGCCAGACAGGATTTGCTTCTTTTGCTTGCACCACAATGCAGTGCTGAAAGAGGAGGAATCTACATAAAAACGCCTTCCTGGCAACGCCCAAATGCCCTGCTGCCATGCAGATAAACACTGGCAGCGGCAGCAAGTGCATGCCCACAGCCACCCCTTGTTCCTTCACACCTTGTATCAGCTGTAATCCAGTCCAGTCCAGTGCTGCCTGCTGAGCAGCACTGACCAACACTGCCTGGGCCCAGGCTTTTATCTCTGAGGCCCCATTATGATGTCAGAAAGCTGGCTCTGGCTCCTCAAGGCTCCACTATGACACGTGCAAAGTTCCGTCTGAACTTTATATAAGACGGTGCGGCTCAGTCAGTCACTCAGTGTTGCCTGAGAGGGCAACACTGCAACAGCCGGCCGCCAGGCTGTCTTTTTTTGCACAGCTAGTTGCCTCCAGGAGGCCACAAGAGGGAGACAAGGGACTGCAAAATGGAAAATAAGCATCCACCAACTTTACAGACAACTTCTCCTTGCTCCTACAACCTCCATCCTTGCACAGTTTGTTATTCTTCTAGGTTACATAGTAACAAATCCAAATTGCTGCTCTCTTTGTAGGCCAGCAAGGCTTTGTTGCAACTGCAATTCTTACTCCTTCTTGAAATGTAGGGACGACAGTACATTCCATCACATCCATCTAGTGTACACAGGTAGGTTCATTGTGGCGGGCGGGCGGGCGGCTTTAATGGCTGTTTGCTGTTCCCCTACTCCGCTCCACTATTTGACTGTGGTGCTGCATCAATCAGTGGCTGGCTCAGGTGCAGCTCTTTAACTTACCTAAAAGGGAGGGCGGAGAGAAGACAAGGAAGGTGAATGAGCTGTTCCAATGTGAAATGCCGGAAACACAGACACACAGACGACACAAAACAAGAGGTGGCAATGTATTCATTAATTGCATTTAATCAATTAGCTCATTATCACTCATGCATTGTCCAACAGGTGTTGAAATAATGGGATTAAAAGGGGAGATCCCTTCAGAAAGACAGAAACAATGGCAAACACAAAAAACACTTTTGGAATCTGATTTTAGTCAACACATAAGGAAAGGGTGCACCGGTCCTGGAAATACTGCAATACCAGGTCAATGCGTGGAGTGGACAGAGCAAGCTCTATTTCCATCTCCCTGTTCTAAGAATCCATTTAATATATGGTCCCCAGATAGGGGACGTATCAGATATTAAACTGATAAGAACAGATACTACACTTGATCTTAGCCAAAAGGCCGAGAAGCGATAACCCGAACGGGCCGCGCGTTGCCCGAGCCTGCCCGATACTGCTGTTCAGCCCTTGCAGCGATTCAGCCTACTTCTAGGCAATTCCATGGGGCCCTGCAGGCTCACACACTCACAGCTACACGGGAGGTGAATAAAGGCCGGAGAGGAAGCAAGACAGGATTTGCTTCTTTTGCTTGCACCACAATGCAGTGCTGAAAGAGGAGGAATCTACATAAAAACGCCTTCCTGGCAACGCCCAAATGCCCTGCTGCCATGCAGATAAACACTGGCAGCGGCAGCAAGTGCATGCCCACAGCCACCCCTTGTTCCTTCACACCTTGTATCAGCTGTAATCCAGTCCAGTCCAGTGCTGCCTGCTGAGCAGCACTGACCAACACTGCCTGGGCCCAGGCTTTTATCTCTGAGGCCCCATTATGATGTCAGAAAGCTGGCTCTGGCTCCTCAGGGCTCCACTATGACACGTGCAAAGTTCCGTCTGAACTTTATATAAGACGGTGCGGCTCAGTCAGTCACTCAGTGTTGCCTGAGAGGGCAACACTGCAACAGCCGGCCGCCAGGCTGTCTTTTTTTGCACAGCTAGTTGCCTCCAGGAGGCCACAAGAGGGAGACAAGGGACTGCAAAATGGAAAATAAGCATCCACCAACTTTACAGACAACTTCTCCTTGCTCCTACAACCTCCATCCTTGCACAGTTTGTTATTCTTCTAGGTAACATAGTAACAAATCCAAATTGCTGCTCTCTTTGTAGGCAAGCAAGGCTTTGTTGCAACTGCAATTCTTACTCCTTCTTGAAATGTAGGGACGACAGTAAATTCCATCACATCCATCTAGTGTACACAGGTAGGTCCATTGTGGCGGGCGGGCGGGCGGGCGGCTTTAATGGCTGTTTGCTGTTCCCCTACTCCACTCCAGTATTTGACTGTGGTGCTGCATCAATCAGTGGCTGGCTCAGGTGCAGCTCTTTAACTTACCTAAAAGGGAGGGCGGAGAGAAGACAAGGAAGGTGAATGAGCTGTTCCAATGTGAAATGCCGGAAACACAGACACACAGACGACACAAAACAAGAGGTGGCAATGTATTCATTAATTGCATTTAATCAATTAGCTCATTATCACTCATGCATTGTCCAACAGGTGTTGAAATAATGGATTAAAAGGGGAGATCCCTTCAGAAAGACAGAAACAATGGCAAACACAAAAAACACTTTTGGAATCTGATTTTAGTCAACACATAAGGAAAGGGTGCACCGGTCCTGGAAATACTGCAATACCAGGTCAATGCGTGGAGTGGACAGAGCAAGCTCTATTTCCATCTCCCTGTTCTAAAAATCCATTTAATATATGGTCCCCAGATAGGGGACGTATCAGATATTAAACTGATAAGAACAGATACTACACTTGATCTTAGCCAAAAGGCCGAGAAGCGATAACCCGAACGGGCCGCGCGTTGCCCGAGCCTGCCCGATACTGCTGTTCAGCCCTTGCAGCGAATCAGCCTACTTCTAGGCAATTCCATGGGGCCCTGCAGGCTCACACACTCACAGCTACACGGGAGGTGAATAAAGGCCGGAGAGGAAGCCAGACAGGATTTGCTTCTTTTGCTTGCACCACAATGCAGTGCTGAAAGAGGAGGAATCTACATAAAAACGCCTTCCTGGCAACGCCCAAATGCCCTGCTGCCATGCAGATAAACACTGGCAGCGGCAGCAAGTGCATGCCCACAGCCACCCCTTGTTCCTTCACACCTTGTATCAGCTGTAATCCAGTCCAGTCCAGTGCTGCCTGCTGAGCAGCACTGACCAACACTGCCTGGGCCCAGGCTTTTATCTCTGAGGCCCCATTATGATGTCAGAAAGCTGGCTCTGGCTCCTCAAGGCTCCACTATGACACGTGCAAAGTTCCGACTGAACTTTATATAAGATGGTGCGGCTCAGTCAGTCACTCAGTGTTGCCTGAGAGGGCAACACTGCAACAGCCGGCCGCCAGGCTGTCTTTTTTTGCACAGCTAGTTGCCTCCAGGAGGCCACAAGAGGGAGACAAGGGACTGCAAAATGGAAAATAAGCATCCACCAACTTTACAGACAACTTCTCCTTGCTCCTACAACCTCCATCCTTGCACAGTTTGAAATTCTTCTAGGTAACATAGTAACAAATCCAAATTGCTGCTCTCTTTGTAGGCCAGCAAGGCTTTGTTGCAAATGCAATTCTTACTCCTTCTTGAAATGTAGGGACGACAGTACATTCCATCACATCCATCTAGTGTACACAGGTAGGTTCATTGTGGCGGGCGGGCGGGCGGCTTTAATGGCTGTTTGCTGTTCCCCTACTCCACTCCACTATTTGACTGTGGTGCTGCATCAATCAGTGGCTGGCTCAGGTGCAGCTCTTTAACTTACCTAAAAGGGAGGGCGGAGAGAAGACAAGGAAGGTGAATGAGCTGTTCCAATGTGAAATGCCGGAAACACAGACACACAGACGACACAAAACAAGAGGTGGCAATGTATTCATTAATTGCATTTAATCAATTAGCTCATTATCACTCATGCATTGTCCAACAGGTGTTGAAATAATGGGATTAAAAGGGGAGATCCCTTCAGAAAGACAGAAACAATGGCAAACACAAAAAACACTTTTGGAATCTGATTTTAGTCAACACATAAGGAAAGGGTGCACCGGTCCTGGAAATACTGCAATACCAGGTCAATGCGTGGAGTGGACAGAGCAAGCTCTATTTCCATCTCCCTGTTCTAAGAATCCATTTAATATATGGTCCCCAGATAGGGGACGTATCAGATATTAAACTGATAAGAACAGATACTACACTTGATCTTAGCCAAAAGGCCGAGAAGCGATAACCCGAACGGGCCGCGCGTTGCCCGAGCCTGCCCGATACTGCTGTTCAGCCCTTGCAGCGATTCAGCCTACTTCTAGGCAATTCCATGGGGCCCTGCAGGCTCACACACTCACAGCTACACGGGAGGTGAATAAAGGCCGGAGAGGAAGCCAGACAGGATTTGCTTCTTTTGCTTGCACCACCATGCAGTGCTGAAAGAGGAGGAATCTACATAAAAACGCCTTCCTGGCAACGCCCAAATGCCCTGCTGCCATGCAGATAAACACTGGCAGCGGCAGCAAGTGCATGCCCACAGCCACCCCTTGTTCCTTCACACCTTGTATCAGCTGTAATCCAGTCCAGTCCAGTGCTGCCTGCTGAGCAGCACTGACCAACACTGCCTGGGCCCAGACTTTTATCTCTGAGGCCCCATTATGATGTCAGAAAGCTGGCTCTGGCTCCTCAGGGCTCCACTATGACACGTGCAAAGTTCCGTCTGAACTTTATATAAGACGGTGCGGCTCAGTCAGTCACTCAGTGTTGCCTGAGAGGGCAACACTGCAACAGCCGGCCGCCAGGCTGTCTTTTTTTGCACAGCTAGTTGCCTCCAGGAGGCCACAAGAGGGAGACAAGGGACTGCAAAATGGAAAATAAGCATCCACCAACTTTACAGACAACTTCTCCTTGCTCCTACAACCTCCATCCTTGCACAGTTTGTTATTCTTCTAGGTAACATAGTAACAAATCCAAATTGCTGCTCTCTTTGTAGGCAAGCAAGGCTTTGTTGCAACTGCAATTCTTACTCCTTCTTGAAATGTAGGGACGACAGTACATGCCATCACATCCATCTAGTGTACACAGGTAGGTCCATTGTGGCGGGCGGGCGGGCGGGCGGGCGGGCGGCTTTAATGGCTGTTTGCTGTTCCCCTACTCCACTCCACTATTTGACTGTGGTGCTGCATCAATCAGTGGCTGGCTCAGGTGCAGCTCTTTAACTTACCTAAAAGGGAGGGCGGACAGTAGACAAGGAAGGTGAATGAGCTGTTCCAATGTGAAATGCCGGAAACACAGACACACAGATGACACAAAACAAGAGGTGGCAATGTATTCAATAATTGCATTTAATCAATTAGCTCATTATCACTCATGCATTGTCCAACAGGTGTTGAAATAATGGGATTAAAAGGGGAGATCCCTTCAGAAAGACAGAAACAATGGCAAACACAAAAAACACTTTTGGAATCTGATTTTAGTCAACACATAAGGAAAGGGTGCACCAGTCCTGGAAATACTGCAATACCAGGTCAATGCGTGGAGTGGACAGAGCAAGCTCTATTTCCATCTCCCTGTTCTAAAAATCCATTTAATATATGGTCCCCAGATAGGGGACGTATCAGATATTAAACTGATAAGAACAGATACTACACTTGATCTTAGCCAAAAGGCCGAGAAGCGATAACCCGAACGGGACGCGCGTTGCCCGAGCCTGCCCGATACTGCTGTTCAGCCCTTGCAGCGATTCAGACTAATTCTAGGCAATTCCATGGGGCCCTGCAGGCTCACACACTCACAGTTACACGGGAGGTGAATAAAGGCCGGAGAGGAAGACAGACAGGATTTGCTTCTTTTGCTTGCACCACAATGCAGTGCTGAAAGAGGAGGAATCTACATAAAAACGCCTTCCTGGCAACGCCCAAATGCCCTGCTGCCATGCAGATAAACACTGGCAGCGGCAGCAAGTGCATGCCCACAGCCACCCCTTGTTCCTTCACACCTTGTATCAGCTGTAATCCAGTCCAGTCCAGTGCTGCCTGCTGAGCAGCACTGACCAACACTGCCTGGGCCCAGGCTTTTATCTCTGAGGCCCCATTATGATGTCAGAAAGCTGGCTCTGGCTCCTCAGGGCTCCACTATGACACGTGCAAAGTTCCGTCTGAACTTTATATAAGACGGTGCGGCTCAGTCAGTCACTCAGTGTTGCCTGAGAGGGCAACACTGCAACAGCCGGCCGCCAGGCTGTCTTTTTTTGCACAGCTAGTTGCCTCCAGGAGGCCACAAGAGGGAGACAAGGGACTGCAAAATGGAAAATAAGCATCCACCAACTTTACAGACAACTTCTCCTTGCTCCTACAACCTCCATCCTTGCACAGTTTGTTATTCTTCTAGGTAACATAGTAACAAATCCAAATTGCTGCTCTCTTTGTAGGCAAGCAAGGCTTTGTTGCAACTGCAATTCTTACTCCTTCTTGAAATGTAGGGACGACAGTACATTCCATCACATCCATCTAGTGTACACAGGTAGGTCCATTGTGGCGGGCGGGCGGCTTTAATGGCTGTTTGCTGTTCCCCTACTCCACTCCACTATTTGACTGTGGTGCTGCATCAATCAGTGGCTGGCTCAGGTGCAGCTCTTTAACTTACCTAAAAGGGAGGGCGGAGAGAAGACAAGGAAGGTGAATGAGCTGTTCCAATGTGAAATGCCGGAAACACAGACACACAGACGACACAAAACAAGAGGTGGCAATGTATTCATTAATTGCATTTAATCAATTAGCTCATTATCACTCATGCATTGTCCAACAGGTGTTGAAATAATGGGATTAAAAGGGGAGATCCCTTCAGAAAGACAGAAACAATGGCAAACACAAAAAACACTTTTGGAATCTGATTTTAGTCAACACATAAGGAAAGGGTGCACCAGTCCTGGAAATACTGCAATACCAGGTCAATGCGTGGAGTGGACAGAGCAAGCTCTATTTCCATCTCCCTGTTCTAAAAATCCATTTAATATATGGTCCCCAGATAGGGGACGTATCAGATATTAAACTGATAAGAACAGATACTACACTTGATCTTAGCCAAAAGGCCGAGAAGCGATAACCCGAACGGGCCGCGCGTTGCCCGAGCCTGCCCGATACTGCTGTTCAGCCCTTGCAGCGATTCAGACTAATTCTAGGCAATTCCATGGGGCCCTGCAGGCTCACACACTCACAGTTACACGGGAGGTGAATAAAGGCCGGAGAGGAAGCCAGACAGGATTTGCTTCTTTTGCTTGCACCACAATGCAGTGCTGAAAGAGGAGGAATCTACATAAAAACGCCTTCCTGGCAACGCCCAAATGCCCTGCTGCCATGCAGATAAACACTGGCAGCGGCAGCAAGTGCATGCCCACAGCCACCCCTTGTTCCTTCACACCTTGTATCAGCTGTAATCCAGTCCAGTCCAGTGCTGCCTGCTGAGCAGCACTGACCAACACTGCCTGGGCCCAGGCTTTTATCTCTGAGGCCCCATTATGATGTCAGAAAGCTGGCTCTGGCTCCTCAGGGCTCCACTATGACACGTGCAAAGTTCCGTCTGAACTTTATATAAGACGGTGCGGCTCAGTCAGTCACTCAGTGTTGCCTGAGAGGGCAACACTGCAACAGCCGGCCGCCAGGCTGTCTTTTTTTGCACAGCTAGTTGCCTCCAGGAGGCCACAAGAGGGAGACAAGGGACTGCAAAATGGAAAATAAGCATCCACCAACTTTACAGACAACTTCTCCTTGCTCCTACAACCTCCATCCTTGCACAGTTTGTTATTCTTCTAGGTAACATAGTAACAAATCCAAATTGCTGCTCTCTTTGTAGGCAAGCAAGGCTTTGTTGCAACTGCAATTCTTACTCCTTCTTGAAATGTAGGGACGACAGTACATTCCATCACATCCATCTAGTGTACACAGGTAGGTCCATTGTGGCGGGCGGGCGGCTTTAATGGCTGTTTGCTGTTCCCCTACTCCACTCCACTATTTGACTGTGGTGCTGCATCAATCAGTGGCTGGCTCAGGTGCAGCTCTTTAACTTACCTAAAAGGGAGGGCGGAGAGAAGACAAGGAAGGTGAATGAGCTGTTCCAATGTGAAATGCCGGAAACACAGACACACAGACGACACAAAACAAGAGGTGGCAATGTATTCATTAATTGCATTTAATCAATTACCTCATTATCACTCATGCATTGTCCAACAGGTGTTGAAATAATGGGATTAAAAGGGGAGATCCCTTCAGAAAGACAGAAACAATGGCAAACACAAGAAACACTTTTGGTATCTGATTTTAGTCAACACATAAGGAAAGGGTGCACCGGTCCTGGAAATACTGCAATACCAGGTCAATGCGTGGAGTGGACAGAGCAAGCTCTATTTCCATCTCCCTGTTCTAAAAATCCATTTAATATATGGTCCCCAGATAGGGGACGTATCAGATATTAAACTGATAAGAACAGATACTACACTTGATCTTAGCCAAAAGGCCAAGAAGCGATAACCCGAACGGGCCGCGCGTTGCCCGAGCCTGCCCGATACTGCTGTTCAGCCCTTGCAGCGATTCAGCCTACTTCTAGGCAATTCCATGGGGCCCTGCAGGCTCACACACTCACAGCTACACGGGAGGTGAATAAAGGCCGGAGAGGAAGCCAGACAGGATTTGCTTCTTTTGCTTGCACCACAATGCAGTGCTGAAAGAGGAGGAATCTACATAAAAACGCCTTCCTGGCAACGCCCAAATGCCCTGCTGCCATGCAGATAAACACTGGCAGCGGCAGCAAGTGCATGCCCACAGCCACCCCTTGTTCCTTCACACCTTGTATCAGCTGTAATCCAGTCCAGTCCAGTGCTGCCTGCTGAGCAGCACTGACCAACACTGCCTGGGCCCAGGCTTTTATCTCTGAGGCCCCATTATGATGTCAGAAAGCTGGCTCTGGCTCCTCAGGGCTCCACTATGACACGTGCAAAGTTCCGTCTGAACTTTATATAAGACGGTGCGGCTCAGTCAGTCACTCAGTGTTGCCTGAGAGGGCAACACTGCAACAGCCGGCCGCCAGGCTGTCTTTTTTTGCACAGCTAGTTGCCTCCAGGAGGCCACAAGAGGGAGACAAGGGACTGCAAAATGGAAAATAAGCATCCACCAACTTTACAGACAACTTCTCCTTGCTCCTACAACCTCCATCCTTGCACAGTTTGTTATTCTTCTAGGTAACATAGTAACAAATCCAAATTGCTGCTCTCTTTGTAGGCAAGCAAGGCTTTGTTGCAACTGCAATTCTTACTCCTTCTTGAAATGTAGGGACGACAGTACATTCCATCACATCCATCTAGTGTACACAGGTAGGTCCATTGTTGCGGGCGGGCGGGCGGCTTTAATGGCTGTTTGCTGTTCCCCTACTCCACTCCACTATTTGACTGTGGTGCTGCATCAATCAGTGGCTGGCTCAGGTGCAGCTCTTTAACTTACCTAAAAGGGAGGGCGGAGAGAAGACAAGGAAGGTGAATGAGCTGTTCCAATGTGAAATGCCGGAAACACAGACACACAGACGACACAAAACAAGAGGTGGCAATGTATTCATTAATTGCATTTAATCAATTAGCTCATTATCACTCATGCATTGTCCAACAGGTGTTGAAATAATGGGATTAAAAGGGGAGATCCCTTCAGAAAGACAGAAACAATGGCAAACACAAAAAACACTTTTGGAATCTGATTTTAGTCAACACATAAGGAAAGGGTGCACCGGTCCTGGAAATACTGCAATACCAGGTCAATGCGTGGAGTGGACAGAGCAAGCTCTATTTCCATCTCCCTGTTCTAAAAATCCATTTAATATATGGTCCCCAGATAGGGGACGTATCAGATATTAAACTGATAAGAACAGATACTACACTTGATCTTAGCCAAAAGGCCGAGAAGCGATAACCCGAACGGGCCGCGCGTTGCCCGAGCCTGCCCGATACTGCTGTTCAGCCCTTGCAGCGATTCAGCCTACTTCTAGGCAATTCCATGGGGCCCTGCAGGCTCACACACTCACAGCTACACGGGAGGTGAATAAAGGCCGGAGAGGAAGCCAGACAGGATTTGCTTCTTTTGCTTGCACCACAATGCAGTGCTGAAAGAGGAGGAATCTACATAAAAACGCCTTCCTGGCAACGCCCAAATGCCCTGCTGCCATGCAGATAAACACTGGCAGCGGCAGCAAGTGCATGCCCACAGCCACCCCTTGTTCCTTCACACCTTGTATCAGCTGTAATCCAGTCCAGTCCAGTGCTGCCTGCTGAGCAGCACTGACCAACACTGCCTGGGCCCAGGCTTTTATCTCTGAGGCCCCATTATGATGTCAGAAAGCTGGCTCTGGCTCCTCAGGGCTCCACTATGACACGTGCAAAGTTCCGTCTGAACTTTATATAAGACGGTGCGGCTCAGTCAGTCACTCAGTGTTGCCTGAGAGGGCAACACTGCAACAGCCGGCCGCCAGGCTGTCTTTTTTTGCACAGCTAGTTGCCTCCAGGAGGCCACAAGAGGGAGACAAGGGACTGCAAAATGGAAAATAAGCATCCACCAACTTTACAGACAACTTCTCCTTGCTCCTACAACCTCCATCCTTGCACAGTTTGTTATTCTTCTAGGTAACATAGTAACAAATCCAAATTGCTGCTCTCTTTGTAGGCAAGCAAGGCTTTGTTGCAACTGCAATTCTTACTCCTTCTTGAAATGTAGGGACGACAGTACATTCCATCACATCCATCTAGTGTACACAGGTAGGTCCATTGTTGCGGGCGGGCGGCTTTAATGGCTGTTTGCTGTTCCCCTACTCCACTCCACTATTTGACTGTGGTGCTGCATCAATCAGTGGCTGGCTCAGGTGCAGCTCTTTAACTTACCTAAAAGGGAGGGCGGAGAGAAGACAAGGAAGGTGAATGAGCTGTTCCAATGTGAAATGCCGGAAACACAGACACACAGACGACACAAAACAAGAGGTGGCAATGTATTCATTAATTGCATTTAATCAATTAGCTCATTATCACTCATGCATTGTCCAACAGGTGTTGAAATAATGGGATTAAAAGGGGAGATCCCTTCAGAAAGACAGAAACAATGGCAAACACAAGAAACACTTTTGGAATCTGATTTTAGTCAACACATAAGGAAAGGGTGCACCGGTCCTGGAAATACTGCAATACCAGGTCAATGCGTGGAGTGGACAGAGCAAGCTCTATTTCCATCTCCCTGTTCTAAAAATCCATTTAATATATGGTCCCCAGATAGGGGACGTATAAGATATTAAACTGATAAGAACAGATACTACACTTGATCTTAGCCAAAAGGCCGAGAAGCGATAACCCGAACGGGCCGCGCGTTGCCCGAGCCTGCCCGATACTGCTGTTCAGCCCTTGCAGCGATTCAGCCTACTTCTAGGCAATTCCATGGGGCCCTGCAGGCTCACACACTCACAGCTACACGGGAGGTGAATAAAGGCCGGAGAGGAAGCCAGACAGGATTTGCTTCTTTTGCTTGCACCACAATGCAGTGCTGAAAGAGGAGGAATCTACATAAAAACGCCTTCCTGGCAACGCCCAAATGCCCTGCTGCCATGCAGATAAACACTGGCAGCGGCAGCAAGTGCATGCCCACAGCCACCCCTTGTTCCTTCACACCTTGTATCAGCTGTAATCCAGTCCAGTCCAGTGCTGCCTGCTGAGCAGCACTGACCAACACTGCCTGGGCCCAGGCTTTTATCTCTGAGGCCCCATTATGATGTCAGAAAGCTGGCTCTGGCTCCTCAGGGCTCCACTATGACACGTGCAAAGTTCCGTCTGAACTTTATATAAGACGGTGCGGCTCAGTCAGTCACTCAGTGTTGCCTGAGAGGGCAACACTGCAACAGCCGGCCGCCAGGCTGTCTTTTTTTGCACAGCTAGTTGCCTCCAGGAGGCCACAAGAGGGAGACAAGGGACTGAAAAATGGAAAATAAGCATCCACCAACTTTACAGACAACTTCTCCTTGCTCCTACAACCTCCATCCTTGCACAGTTTGTTATTCTTCTAGGTAACATAGTAACAAATCCAAATTGCTGCTCTCTTTGTAGGCAAGCAAGGCTTTGTTGCAACTGCAATTCTTACTCCTTCTTGAAATGTAGGGACGACAGTACATGCCATCACATCCATCTAGTGTACACAGGTAGGTCCATTGTGGCGGGCGGGCGGGCGGGCGGCTTTAATGGCTGTTTGCTGTTCCCCTACTCCACTCCACTATTTGACTGTGGTGCTGCATCAATCAGTGGCTGGCTCAGGTGCAGCTCTTTAACTTACCTAAAAGGGAGGGCGGAGAGAAGACAAGGAAGGTGAATGAGCTGTTCCAATGTGAAATGCCGGAAACACAGACACACAGACGACACAAAACAAGAGGTGGCAATGTATTCATTAATTGCATTTAATCAATTAGCTCATTATCACTCATGCATTGTCCAACAGGTGTTGAAATAATGGGATTAAAAGGGGAGATCCCTTCAGAAAGACAGAAACAATGGCAAACACAAAAAACACTTTTGGAATCTGATTTTAGTCAACACATAAGGAAAGGGTGCACCGGTCCTGGAAATACTGCAATACCAGGTCAATGCGTGGAGTGGACAGAGCAAGCTCTATTTCCATCTCCCTGTTCTAAAAATCCATTTAATATATGGTCCCCAGATAGGGGACGTATCAGATATTAAACTGATAAGAACAGATACTACACTTGATCTTAGCCAAAAGGCCGAGAAGCGATAACCCGAACGGGCCGCGCGTTGCCCGAGCCTGCCCGATACTGCTGTTCAGCCCTTGCAGCGATTCAGCCTACTTCTAGGCAATTCCATGGGGCCCTGCAGGCTCACACACTCACAGCTACACGGGAGGTGAATAAAGGCCGGAGAGGAAGCCAGACAGGATTTGCTTCTTTTGCTTGCACCACAATGCAGTGCTGAAAGAGGAGGAATCTACATAAAAACGCCTTCCTGGCAACGCCCAAATGCCCTGCTGCCATGCAGATAAACACTGGCAGCGGCAGCAAGTGCATGCCCACAGCCACCCCTTGTTCCTTCACACCTTGTATCAGCTGTAATCCAGTCCAGTCCAGTGCTGCCTGCTGAGCAGCACTGACCAACACTGCCTGGGCCCAGGCTTTTATCTCTGAGGCCCCATTATGATGTCAGAAAGCTGGCTCTGGCTCCTCAGGGCTCCACTATGACACGTGCAAAGTTCCGTCTGAACTTTATATAAGACGGTGCGGCTCAGTCAGTCACTAAGTGCTGCCTGAGAGGGCAACACTGCAACAGCCGGCCGCCAGGCTGTCTTTTTTTGCACAGCTAGTTGCCTCCAGGAGGCCACAAGAGGGAGACAAGGGACTGCAAAATGGAAAATAAGCATCCACCAACTTTACAGACAACTTCTCCTTGCTCCTACAACCTCCATCCTTGCACAGTTTGTTATTCTTCTAGGTAACATAGTAACAAATCCAAATTGCTGCTCTCTTTGTAGTCAAGCAAGGCTTTGTTGCAACTGCAATTCTTACTCCTTCTTGAAATGTAGGGACGACAGTACATTCCATCACATCCATCTAGTGTACACAGGTAGGTCCATTGTGGCGGGCGGGCAGGCGGGCGGCTTTAATGGCTGTTTGCTGTTCCCCTACTCCACTCCACTATTTGACTGTGGTGCTGCATCAATCAGTGGCTGGCTCAGGTGCAGCTCTTTAACTTACCTAAAAGGGAGGGCGGAGAGAAGACAAGGAAGGTGAATGAGCTGTTCCAATGTGAAATGCCGGAAACACAGACACACAGACGACACAAAACAAGAGGTGGCAATGTATTCATTAATTGCATTTAATCAATTAGCTCATTATCACTCATGCATTGTCCAACAGGTGTTGAAATAATGGGATTAAAAGGGGAGATCCCTTCAGAAAGACAGAAACAATGGCAAACACAAGAAACACTTTTGGAA
This sequence comes from Rhinoderma darwinii, assembly GCF_050947455.1. NCBI lineage: Eukaryota > Metazoa > Chordata > Amphibia > Anura > Rhinodermatidae > Rhinoderma > Rhinoderma darwinii. The sequence goes on along the minus strand of NW_027461687.1, from coordinate 30,780 downwards.
TCTGATTTTAGTCAACACATAAGGAAAGGGTGCACCGGTCCTGGAAATACTGCAATACCAGGTCAATGCGTGGAGTGGACAGAGCAAGCTCTATTTCCATCTCCCTGTTCTAAAAATCCATTTAATATATGGTCCCCAGATAGGGGACGTATCAGATATTAAACTGATAAGAACAGATACTACACTTGATCTTAGCCAAAAGGCCGAGAAGCGATAACCCGAACGGGCCGCGCGTTGCCCGAGCCTGCCCGATACTGCTGTTCAGCCCTTGCAGCGATTCAGCCTACTTCTAGGCAATTCCATGGGGCCCTGCAGGCTCACACACTCACAGCTACACGGGAGGTGAATAAAGGCCGGAGAGGAAGCCAGACAGGATTTGCTTCTTTTGCTTGCACCACAATGCAGTGCTGAAAGAGGAGGAATCTACATAAAAACGCCTTCCTGGCAACGCCCAAATGCCCTGCTGCCATGCAGATAAACACTGGCAGCGGCAGCAAGTGCATGCCCACAGCCACCCCTTCTTCCTTCACACCTTGTATCAGCTGTAATCCAGTCCAGTCCAGTGCTGCCTGCTGAGCAGCACTGACCAACACTGCCTGGGCCCAGGCTTTTATCTCTGAGGCCCCATTATGATGTCAGAAAGCTGGCTCTGGCTCCTCAGGGCTCCACTATGACACGTGCAAAGTTCCGTCTGAACTTTATATAAGACGGTGCGGCTCAGTCAGTCACTCAGTGTTGCCTGAGAGGGCAACACTGCAACAGCCGGCCGCCAGGCTGTCTTTTTTTGCACAGCTAGTTGCCTCCAGGAGGCCACAAGAGGGAGACAAGGGACTGCAAAATGGAAAATAAGCATCCACCAACTTTACAGACAACTTCTCCTTGCTCCTACAACCTCCATCCTTGCACAGTTTGTTATTCTTCTAGGTAACATAGTAACAAATCCAAATTGCTGCTCTCTTTGTAGGCAAGCAAGGCTTTGTTGCAACTGCAATTCTTACTCCTTCTTGAAATGTAGGGACGACAGTACATGCCATCACATCCATCTAGTGTACACAGGTAGGTCCATTGTGGCGGGCAGGCGGGCGGGCGGGCGGGCGGGCGGCTTTAATGGCTGTTTGCTGTTCCCCTACTCCACTCCACTATTTGACTGTGGTGCTGCATCAATCAGTGGCTGGCTCAGGTGCAGCTCTTTAACTTACCTAAAAGGGAGGGCGGAGAGAAGACAAGGAAGGTGAATGAGCTGTTCCAATGTGAAATGCCGGAAACACAGACACACAGACGACACAAAACAAGAGGTGGCAATGTATTCAATAATTGCATTTAATCAATTAGCTCATTATCACTCATGCATTGTCCAACAGGTGTTGAAATAATGGGATTAAAAGGGGAGATCCCTTCAGAAAGACAGAAACAATGGCAAACACAAAAAACACTTTTGGAATCTGATTTTAGTCAACACATAAGGAAAGGGTGCACCGGTCCTGGAAATACTGCAATACCAGGTCAATGCGTGGAGTGGACAGAGCAAGCTCTATTTCCATCTCCCTGTTCTAAAAATCCATTTAATATATGGTCCCCAGATAGGGGACGTATCAGATATTAAACTGATAAGAACAGATACTACACTTGATCTTAGCCAAAAGGCCGAGAAGCGATAACCCGAACGGGCCGCGCGTTGCCCGAGCCTGCCCGATACTGCTGTTCAGCCCTTGCAGCGATTCAGCCTACTTCTAGGCAATTCCATGGGGCCCTGCAGGCTCACACACTCACAGCTACACGGGAGGTGAATAAAGGCCGGAGAGGAAGCCAGACAGGATTTGCTTCTTTTGCTTGCACCACAATGCAGTGCTGAAAGAGGAGGAATCTACATAAAAACGCCTTCCTGGCAACGCCCAAATGCCCTGCTGCCATGCAGATAAACACTGGCAGCGGCAGCAAGTGCATGCCCACAGCCACCCCTTGTTCCTTCACACCTTGTATCAGCTGTAATCCAGTCCAGTCCAGTGCTGCCTGCTGAGCAGCACTGACCAACACTGCCTGGGCCCAGGCTTTTATCTCTGAGGCCCCATTATGATGTCAGAAAGCTGGCTCTGGCTCCTCAGGGCTCCACTATGACACGTGCAAAGTTCCGTCTGAACTTTATATAAGACGGTGCGGCTCAGTCAGTCACTCAGTGTTGCCTGAGAGGGCAACACTGCAACAGCCGGCCGCCAGGCTGTCTTTTTTTGCACAGCTAGTTGCCTCCAGGAGGCCACAAGAGGGAGACAAGGGACTGCAAAATGGAAAATAAGCATCCACCAACTTTACAGACAACTTCTCCTTGCTCCTACAACCTCCATCCTTGCACAGTTTGTTATTCTTCTAGGTAACATAGTAACAAATCCAAATTGCTGCTCTCTTTGTAGTCAAGCAAGGCTTTGTTGCAACTGCAATTCTTACTCCTTCTTGAAATGTAGGGACGACAGTACATTCCATCACATCCATCTAGTGTACACAGGTAGGTCCATTGTGGCGGGCGGGCAGGCGGGCGGCTTTAATGGCTGTTTGCTGTTCCCCTACTCCACTCCACTATTTGACTGTGGTGCTGCATCAATCAGTGGCTGGCTCAGGTGCAGCTCTTTAACTTACCTAAAAGGGAGGGCGGAGAGAAGACAAGGAAGGTGAATGAGCTGTTCCAATGTGAAATGCCGGAAACACAGACACACAGACGACACAAAACAAGAGGTGGCAATGTATTCATTAATTGCATTTAATCAATTAGCTCATTATCACTCATGCATTGTCCAACAGGTGTTGAAATAATGGGATTAAAAGGGGAGATCCCTTCAGAAAGACAGAAACAATGGCAAACACAAGAAACACTTTTGGAATCTGATTTTAGTCAACACATAAGGAAAGGGTGCACCGGTCCTGGAAATACTGCAATACCAGGTCAATGCGTGGAGTGGACAGAGCAAGCTCTATTTCCATCTCCCTGTTCTAAAAATCCATTTAATATATGGTCCCCAGATAGGGGACGTATCAGATATTAAACTGATAAGAACAGATACTACACTTGATCTTAGCCAAAAGGCCGAGAAGCGATAACCCGAACGGGCCGCGCGTTGCCCGAGCCTGCCCGATACTGCTGTTCAGCCCTTGCAGCGATTCAGCCTACTTCTAGGCAATTCCATGGGGCCCTGCAGGCTCACACACTCACAGCTACACGGGAGGTGAATAAAGGCCGGAGAGGAAGCCAGACAGGATTTGCTTCTTTTGCTTGCACCACAATGCAGTGCTGAAAGAGGAGGAATCTACATAAAAACGCCTTCCTGGCAACGCCCAAATGCCCTGCTGCCATGCAGATAAACACTGGCAGCGGCAGCAAGTGCATGCCCACAGCCACCCCTTCTTCCTTCACACCTTGTATCAGCTGTAATCCAGTCCAGTCCAGTGCTGCCTGCTGAGCAGCACTGACCAACACTGCCTGGGCCCAGGCTTTTATCTCTGAGGCCCCATTATGATGTCAGAAAGCTGGCTCTGGCTCCTCAGGGCTCCACTATGACACGTGCAAAGTTCCGTCTGAACTTTATATAAGACGGTGCGGCTCAGTCAGTCACTCAGTGTTGCCTGAGAGGGCAACACTGCAACAGCCGGCCGCCAGGCTGTCTTTTTTTGCACAGCTAGTTGCCTCCAGGAGGCCACAAGAGGGAGACAAGGGACTGCAAAATGGAAAATAAGCATCCACCAACTTTACAGACAACTTCTCCTTGCTCCTACAACCTCCATCCTTGCACAGTTTGTTATTCTTCTAGGTAACATAGTAACAAATCCAAATTGCTGCTCTCTTTGTAGGCAAGCAAGGCTTTGTTGCAACTGCAATTCTTACTCCTTCTTGAAATGTAGGGACGACAGTACATGCCATCACATCCATCTAGTGTACACAGGTAGGTCCATTGTGGCGGGCGGGCGGGCGGGCGGGCGGCTTTAATGGCTGTTTGCTGTTCCCCTACTCCACTCCACTATTTGACTGTGGTGCTGCATCAATCAGTGGCTGGCTCAGGTGCAGCTCTTTAACTTACCTAAAAGGGAGGGCGGAGAGAAGACAAGGAAGGTGAATGAGCTGTTCCAATGTGAAATGCCGGAAACACAGACACACAGACGACACAAAACAAGAGGTGGCAATGTATTCAATAATTGCATTTAATCAATTAGCTCATTATCACTCATGCATTGTCCAACAGGTGTTGAAATAATGGGATTAAAAGGGGAGATCCCTTCAGAAAGACAGAAACAATGGCAAACACAAAAAACACTTTTGGAATCTGATTTTAGTCAACACATAAGGAAAGGGTGCACCAGTCCTGGAAATACTGCAATACCAGGTCAATGCGTGGAGTGGACAGAGCAAGCTCTATTTCCATCTCCCTGTTCTAAAAATCCATTTAATATATGGTCCCCAGATAGGGGACGTATCAGATATTAAACTGATAAGAACAGATACTACACTTGATCTTAGCCAAAAGGCCGAGAAGCGATAACCCGAACGGGCCGCGCGTTGCCCGAGCCTGCCCGATACTGCTGTTCAGCCCTTGCAGCGATTCAGCCTACTTCTAGGTAATTCCATGGGGCCCTGCAGGCTCACACACTCACAGCTACACGGGAGGTGAATAAAGGCCGGAGAGGAAGCCAGACAGGATTTGCTTCTTTTGCTTGCACCACAATGCAGTGCTGAAAGAGGAGGAATCTACATAAAAACGCCTTCCTGGCAACGCCCAAATGCCCTGCTGCCATGCAGATAAACACTGGCAGCGGCAGCAAGTGCATGCCCACAGCCACCCCTTGTTCCTTCACACCTTGTATCAGCTGTAATCCAGTCCAGTCCAGTGCTGCCTGCTGAGCAGCACTGACCAACACTGCCTGGGCCCAGGCTTTTATCTCTGAGGCCCCATTATGATGTCAGAAAGCTGGCTCTGGCTCCTCAGGGCTCCACTATGACACGTGCAAAGTTCCGTCTGAACTTTATATAAGACGGTGCGGCTCAGTCAGTCACTCAGTGTTGCCTGAGAGGGCAACACTGCAACAGCCGGCCGCCAGGCTGTCTTTTTTTGCACAGCTAGTTGCCTCCAGGAGGCCACAAGAGGGAGACAAGGGACTGCAAAATGGAAAATAAGCATCCACCAACTTTACAGACAACTTCTCCTTGCTCCTACAACCTCCATCCTTGCACAGTTTGTTATTCTTCTAGGTAACATAGTAACAAATCCAAATTGCTGCTCTCTTTGTAGGCAAGCAAGGCTTTGTTGCAACTGCAATTCTTACTCCTTCTTGAAATGTAGGGACGACAGTACATGCCATCACATCCATCTAGTGTACACAGGTAGGTCCATTGTGGCGGGCGGGCGGGCGGGCGGCTTTAATGGCTGTTTGCTGTTCCCCTACTCCACTCCACTATTTGACTGTGGTGCTGCATCAATCAGTGGCTGGCTCAGGTGCAGCTCTTTAACTTACCTAAAAGGGAGGGCGGAGAGAAGACAAGGAAGGTGAATGAGCTGTTCCAATGTGAAATGCCGGAAACACAGACACACAGACGACACAAAACAAGAGGTGGCAATGTATTCATTAATTGCATTTAATCAATTAGCTCATTATCACTCATGCATTGTCCAACAGGTGTTGAAATAATGGGATTAAAAGGGGAGATCCCTTCAGAAAGACAGAAACAATGGCAAACACAAAAAACACTTTTGGAATCTGATTTTAGTCAACACATAAGGAAAGGGTGCACCGGTCCTGGAAATACTGCAATACCAGGTCAATGCGTGGAGTGGACAGAGCAAGCTCTATTTCCATCTCCCTGTTCTAAAAATCCATTTAATATATGGTCCCCAGATAGGGGACGTATCAGATATTAAACTGATAAGAACAGATACTACACTTGATCTTAGCCAAAAGGCCGAGAAGCGATAACCCGAACGGGCCGCGCGTTGCCCGAGCCTGCCCGATACTGCTGTTCAGCCCTTGCAGCGATTCAGCCTACTTCTAGGCAATTCCATGGGGCCCTGCAGGCTCACACACTCACAGCTACACGGGAGGTGAATAAAGGCCGGAGAGGAAGCCAGACAGGATTTGCTTCTTTTGCTTGCACCACAATGCAGTGCTGAAAGAGGAGGAATCTACATAAAAACGCCTTCCTGGCAACGCCCAAATGCCCTGCTGCCATGCAGATAAACACTGGCAGCGGCAGCAAGTGCATGCCCACAGCCACCCCTTGTTCCTTCACACCTTGTATCAGCTGTAATCCAGTCCAGTCCAGTGCTGCCTGCTGAGCAGCACTGACCAACACTGCCTGGGCCCAGGCTTTTATCTCTGAGGCCCCATTATGATGTCAGAAAGCTGGCTCTGGCTCCTCAGGGCTCCACTATGACACGTGCAAAGTTCCGTCTGAACTTTATATAAGACGGTGCGGCTCAGTCAGTCACTCAGTGTTGCCTGAGAGGGCAACACTGCAACAGCCGGCCGCCAGGCTGTCTTTTTTTGCACAGCTAGTTGCCTCCAGGAGGCCACAAGAGGGAGACAAGGGACTGCAAAATGGAAAATAAGCATCCACCAACTTTACAGACAACTTCTCCTTGCTCCTACAACCTCCATCCTTGCACAGTTTGTTATTCTTCTAGGTAACATAGTAACAAATCCAAATTGCTGCTCTCTTTGTAGTCAAGCAAGGCTTTGTTGCAACTGCAATTCTTACTCCTTCTTGAAATGTAGGGACGACAGTACATTCCATCACATCCATCTAGTGTACACAGGTAGGTCCATTGTGGCGGGCGGGCAGGCGGGCGGCTTTAATGGCTGTTTGCTGTTCCCCTACTCCACTCCACTATTTGACTGTGGTGCTGCATCAATCAGTGGCTGGCTCAGGTGCAGCTCTTTAACTTACCTAAAAGGGAGGGCGGAGAGAAGACAAGGAAGGTGAATGAGCTGTTCCAATGTGAAATGCCGGAAACACAGACACACAGACGACACAAAACAAGAGGTGGCAATGTATTCATTAATTGCATTTAATCAATTAGCTCATTATCACTCATGCATTGTCCAACAGGTGTTGAAATAATGGGATTAAAAGGGGAGATCCCTTCAGAAAGACAGAAACAATGGCAAACACAAGAAACACTTTTGGAATCTGATTTTAGTCAACACATAAGGAAAGGGTGCACCGGTCCTGGAAATACTGCAATACCAGGTCAATGCGTGGAGTGGACAGAGCAAGCTCTATTTCCATCTCCCTGTTCTAAAAATCCATTTAATATATGGTCCCCAGATAGGGGACGTATCAGATATTAAACTGATAAGAACAGATACTACACTTGATCTTAGCCAAAAGGCCGAGAAGTGATAACCCGAACGGGCCGCGCGTTGCCCGAGCCTGCCCGATACTGCTGTTCAGCCCTTGCAGCGATTCAGCCTACTTCTAGGCAATTCCATGGGGCCCTGCAGGCTCACACACTCACAGCTACACGGGAGGTGAATAAAGGCCGGAGAGGAAGCCAGACAGGATTTGCTTCTTTTGCTTGCACCACAATGCAGTGCTGAAAGAGGAGGAATCTACATAAAAACGCCTTCCTGGCAACGCCCAAATGCCCTGCTGCCATGCAGATAAACACTGGCAGCGGCAGCAAGTGCATGCCCACAGCCACCCCTTCTTCCTTCACACCTTGTATCAGCTGTAATCCAGTCCAGTCCAGTGCTGCCTGCTGAGCAGCACTGACCAACACTGCCTGGGCCCAGGCTTTTATCTCTGAGGCCCCATTATGATGTCAGAAAGCTGGCTCTGGCTCCTCAGGGCTCCACTATGACACGTGCAAAGTTCCGTCTGAACTTTATATAAGACGGTGCGGCTCAGTCAGTCACTCAGTGTTGCCTGAGAGGGCAACACTGCAACAGCCGGCCGCCAGGCTGTCTTTTTTTGCACAGCTAGTTGCCTCCAGGAGGCCACAAGAGGGAGACAAGGGACTGCAAAATGGAAAATAAGCATCCACCAACTTTACAGACAACTTCTCCTTGCTCCTACAACCTCCATCCTTGCACAGTTTGTTATTCTTCTAGGTAACATAGTAACAAATCCAAATTGCTGCTCTCTTTGTAGGCAAGCAAGGCTTTGTTGCAACTGCAATTCTTACTCCTTCTTGAAATGTAGGGACGACAGTACATGCCATCACATCCATCTAGTGTACACAGGTAGGTCCATTGTGGCGGGCGGGCGGGCGGGCGGGCGGGCGGGCGGCTTTAATGGCTGTTTGCTGTTCCCCTACTCCACTCCACTATTTGACTGTGGTGCTGCATCAATCAGTGGCTGGCTCAGGTGCAGCTCTTTAACTTACCTAAAAGGGAGGGCGGAGAGAAGACAAGGAAGGTGAATGAGCTGTTCCAATGTGAAATGCCGGAAACACAGACACACAGACGACACAAAACAAGAGGTGGCAATGTATTCAATAATTGCATTTAATCAATTAGCTCATTATCACTCATGCATTGTCCAACAGGTGTTGAAATAATGGGATTAAAAGGGGAGATCCCTTCAGAAAGACAGAAACAATGGCAAACACAAAAAACACTTTTGGAATCTGATTTTAGTCAACACATAAGGAAAGGGTGCACCGGTCCTGGAAATACTGCAATACCAGGTCAATGCGTGGAGTGGACAGAGCAAGCTCTATTTCCATCTCCCTGTTCTAAAAATCCATTTAATATATGGTCCCCAGATAGGGGACGTATCAGATATTAAACTGATAAGAACAGATACTACACTTGATCTTAGCCAAAAGGCCGAGAAGCGATAACCCGAACGGGCCGCGCGTTGCCCGAGCCTGCCCGATACTGCTGTTCAGCCCTTGCAGCGATTCAGCCTACTTCTAGGCAATTCCATGGGGCCCTGCAGGCTCACACACTCACAGCTACACGGGAGGTGAATAAAGGCCGGAGAGGAAGCCAGACAGGATTTGCTTCTTTTGCTTGCACCACAATGCAGTGCTGAAAGAGGAGGAATCTACATAAAAACGCCTTCCTGGCAACGCCCAAATGCCCTGCTGCCATGCAGATAAACACTGGCAGCGGCAGCAAGTGCATGCCCACAGCCACCCCTTGTTCCTTCACACCTTGTATCAGCTGTAATCCAGTCCAGTCCAGTGCTGCCTGCTGAGCAGCACTGACCAACACTGCCTGGGCCCAGGCTTTTATCTCTGAGGCCCCATTATGATGTCAGAAAGCTGGCTCTGGCTCCTCAGGGCTCCACTATGACACGTGCAAAGTTCCGTCTGAACTTTATATAAGACGGTGCGGCTCAGTCAGTCACTCAGTGTTGCCTGAGAGGGCAACACTGCAACAGCCGGCCGCCAGGCTGTCTTTTTTTGCACAGCTAGTTGCCTCCAGGAGGCCACAAGAGGGAGACAAGGGACTGCAAAATGGAAAATAAGCATCCACCAACTTTACAGACAACTTCTCCTTGCTCCTACAACCTCCATCCTTGCACAGTTTGTTATTCTTCTAGGTAACATAGTAACAAATCCAAATTGCTGCTCTCTTTGTAGTCAAGCAAGGCTTTGTTGCAACTGCAATTCTTACTCCTTCTTGAAATGTAGGGACGACAGTACATTCCATCACATCCATCTAGTGTACACAGGTAGGTCCATTGTGGCGGGCGGGCAGGCGGGCGGCTTTAATGGCTGTTTGCTGTTCCCCTACTCCACTCCACTATTTGACTGTGGTGCTGCATCAATCAGTGGCTGGCTCAGGTGCAGCTCTTTAACTTACCTAAAAGGGAGGGCGGAGAGAAGACAAGGAAGGTGAATGAGCTGTTCCAATGTGAAATGCCGGAAACACAGACACACAGACGACACAAAACAAGAGGTGGCAATGTATTCATTAATTGCATTTAATCAATTAGCTCATTATCACTCATGCATTGTCCAACAGGTGTTGAAATAATGGGATTAAAAGGGGAGATCCCTTCAGAAAGACAGAAACAATGGCAAACACAAGAAACACTTTTGGAATCTGATTTTAGTCAACACATAAGGAAAGGGTGCACCGGTCCTGGAAATACTGCAATACCAGGTCAATGCGTGGAGTGGACAGAGCAAGCTCTATTTCCATCTCCCTGTTCTAAAAATCCATTTAATATATGGTCCCCAGATAGGGGACGTATCAGATATTAAACTGATAAGAACAGATACTACACTTGATCTTAGCCAAAAGGCCGAGAAGCGATAACCCGAACGGGCCGCGCGTTGCCCGAGCCTGCCCGATACTGCTGTTCAGCCCTTGCAGCGATTCAGCCTACTTCTAGGCAATTCCATGGGGCCCTGCAGGCTCACACACTCACAGCTACACGGGAGGTGAATAAAGGCCGGAGAGGAAGCCAGACAGGATTTGCTTCTTTTGCTTGCACCACAATGCAGTGCTGAAAGAGGAGGAATCTACATAAAAACGCCTTCCTGGCAACGCCCAAATGCCCTGCTGCCATGCAGATAAACACTGGCAGCGGCAGCAAGTGCATGCCCACAGCCACCCCTTCTTCCTTCACACCTTGTATCAGCTGTAATCCAGTCCAGTCCAGTGCTGCCTGCTGAGCAGCACTGACCAACACTGCCTGGGCCCAGGCTTTTATCTCTGAGGCCCCATTATGATGTCAGAAAGCTGGCTCTGGCTCCTCAGGGCTCCACTATGACACGTGCAAAGTTCCGTCTGAACTTTATATAAGACGGTGCGGCTCAGTCAGTCACTCAGTGTTGCCTGAGAGGGCAACACTGCAACAGCCGGCCGCCAGGCTGTCTTTTTTTGCACAGCTAGTTGCCTCCAGGAGGCCACAAGAGGGAGACAAGGGACTGCAAAATGGAAAATAAGCATCCACCAACTTTACAGACAACTTCTCCTTGCTCCTACAACCTCCATCCTTGCACAGTTTGTTATTCTTCTAGGTAACATAGTAACAAATCCAAATTGCTGCTCTCTTTGTAGGCAAGCAAGGCTTTGTTGCAACTGCAATTCTTACTCCTTCTTGAAATGTAGGGACGACAGTACATGCCATCACATCCATCTAGTGTACACAGGTAGGTCCATTGTGGCGGGCGGGCGGGCGGGCGGGCGGGCGGCTTTAATGGCTGTTTGCTGTTCCCCTACTCCACTCCACTATTTGACTGTGGTGCTGCATCAATCAGTGGCTGGCTCAGGTGCAGCTCTTTAACTTACCTAAAAGGGAGGGCGGAGAGAAGACAAGGAAGGTGAATGAGCTGTTCCAATGTGAAATGCCGGAAACACAGACACACAGACGACACAAAACAAGAGGTGGCAATGTATTCAATAATTGCATTTAATCAATTAGCTCATTATCACTCATGCATTGTCCAACAGGTGTTGAAATAATGGGATTAAAAGGGGAGATCCCTTCAGAAAGACAGAAACAATGGCAAACACAAAAAACACTTTTGGAATCTGATTTTAGTCAACACATAAGGAAAGGGTGCACCAGTCCTGGAAATACTGCAATACCAGGTCAATGCGTGGAGTGGACAGAGCAAGCTCTATTTCCATCTCCCTGTTCTAAAAATCCATTTAATATATGGTCCCCAGATAGGGGACGTATCAGATATTAAACTGATAAGAACAGATACTACACTTGATCTTAGCCAAAAGGCCGAGAAGCGATAACCCGAACGGGCCGCGCGTTGCCCGAGCCTGCCCGATACTGCTGTTCAGCCCTTGCAGCGATTCAGCCTACTTCTAGGTAATTCCATGGGGCCCTGCAGGCTCACACACTCACAGCTACACGGGAGGTGAATAAAGGCCGGAGAGGAAGCCAGACAGGATTTGCTTCTTTTGCTTGCACCACAATGCAGTGCTGAAAGAGGAGGAATCTACATAAAAACGCCTTCCTGGCAACGCCCAAATGCCCTGCTGCCATGCAGATAAACACTGGCAGCGGCAGCAAGTGCATGCCCACAGCCACCCCTTGTTCCTTCACACCTTGTATCAGCTGTAATCCAGTCCAGTCCAGTGCTGCCTGCTGAGCAGCACTGACCAACACTGCCTGGGCCCAGGCTTTTATCTCTGAGGCCCCATTATGATGTCAGAAAGCTGGCTCTGGCTCCTCAGGGCTCCACTATGACACGTGCAAAGTTCCGTCTGAACTTTATATAAGACGGTGCGGCTCAGTCAGTCACTCAGTGTTGCCTGAGAGGGCAACACTGCAACAGCCGGCCGCCAGGCTGTCTTTTTTTGCACAGCTAGTTGCCTCCAGGAGGCCACAAGAGGGAGACAAGGGACTGCAAAATGGAAAATAAGCATCCACCAACTTTACAGACAACTTCTCCTTGCTCCTACAACCTCCATCCTTGCACAGTTTGTTATTCTTCTAGGTAACATAGTAACAAATCCAAATTGCTGCTCTCTTTGTAGGCAAGCAAGGCTTTGTTGCAACTGCAATTCTTTCTCCTTCTTGAAATGTAGGGACGACAGTACATGCCATCACATCCATCTAGTGTACACAGGTGGGTCCATTGTGGCGGGCGGGCGGGCGGGCGGGCGGGCGGCTTTAATGGCTGTTTGCTGTTCCCCTACTCCACTCCACTATTTGACTGTGGTGCTGCATCAATCAGTGGCTGGCTCAGGTGCAGCTCTTTAACTTACCTAAAAGGGAGGGCGGAGAGAAGACAAGGAAGGTGAATGAGCTGTTCCAATGTGAAATGCCGGAAACACAGACACACAGACGACACAAAACAAGAGGTGGCAATGTATTCATTAATTGCATTTAATCAATTAGCTCATTATCACTCATGCATTGTCCAACAGGTGTTGAAATAATGGGATTAAAAGGGGAGATCCCTTCAGAAAGACAGAAACAATGGCAAACACAAGAAACACTTTTGGAATCTGATTTTAGTCAACACATAAGGAAAGGGTGCACCGGTCCTGGAAATACTGCAATACCAGGTCAATGCGTGGAGTGGACAGAGCAAGCTCTATTTCCATCTCCCTGTTCTAAAAATCCATTTAATATATGGTCCCCAGATAGGGGACGTATCAGATATTAAACTGATAAGAACAGATACTACACTTGATCTTAGCCAAAAGGCCGAGAAGCGATAACCCGAACTGGCCGCGCGTTGCCCGAGCCTGCCCGATACTGCTGTTCAGCCCTTGCAGCGATTCAGCCTACTTCTAGGCAATTCCATGGGGCCCTGCAGGCTCACACACTCACAGCTACACGGGAGGTGAATAAAGGCCGGAGAGGAAGCCAGACAGGATTTGCTTCTTTTGCTTGCACCACAATGCAGTGCTGAAAGAGGAGGAATCTACATAAAAACGCCTTCCTGGCAACGCCCAAATGCCCTGCTGCCATGCAGATAAACACTGGCAGCGGCAGCAAGTGCATGCCCACAGCCACCCCTTGTTCCTTCACACCTTGTATCAGCTGTAATCCAGTCCAGTCCAGTGCTGCCTGCTGAGCAGCACTGACCAACACTGCCTGGGCCCAGGCTTTTATCTCTGAGGCCCCATTATGATGTCAGAAAGCTGGCTCTGGCTCCTCAGGGCTCCACTATGACACGTGCAAAGTTCCGTCTGAACTTTATATAAGACGGTGCGGCTCAGTCAGTCACTCAGTGTTGCCTGAGAGGGCAACACTGCAACAGCCGGCCGCCAGGCTGTCTTTTTTTGCACAGCTAGTTGCCTCCAGGAGGCCACAAGAGGGAGACAAGGGACTGCAAAATGGAAAATAAGCATCCACCAACTTTACAGACAACTTCTCCTTGCTCCTACAACCTCCATCCTTGCACAGTTTGTTATTCTTCTAGGTAACATAGTAACAAATCCAAATTGCTGCTCTCTTTGTAGGCAAGCAAGGCTTTGTTGCAACTGCAATTCTTACTCCTTCTTGAAATGTAGGGACGACAGTACATTCCATCACATCCATCTAGTGTACACAGGTAGGTCCATTGTGGCGGGCGGGCGGCTTTAATGGCTGTTTGCTGTTCCCCTACTCCACTCCACTATTTGACTGTGGTGCTGCATCAATCAGTGGCTGGCTCAGGTGCAGCTCTTTAACTTACCTAAAAGGGAGGGCGGAGAGAAGACAAGGAAGGTGAATGAGCTGTTCCAATGTGAAATGCCGGAAACACAGACACACAGACGACACAAAACAAGAGGTGGCAATGTATTCAATAATTGCATTTAATCAATTAGCTCATTATCACTCATGCATTGTCCAACAGGTGTTGAAATAATGGGATTAAAAGGGGAGATCCCTTCAGAAAGACAGAAACAATGGCAAACACAAAAAACACTTTTGGAATCTGATTTTAGTCAACACATAAGGAAAGGGTGCACCGGTCCTGGAAATACTGCAATACCAGGTCAATGCGTGGAGTGGACAGAGCAAGCTCTATTTCCATCTCCCTGTTCTAAAAATCCATTTAATATATGGTCCCCAGATAGGGGACGTATCAGATATTAAACTGATAAGAACAGATACTACACTTGATCTTAGCCAAAAGGCCGAGAAGCGATAACCCGAACGGGCCGCGCGTTGCCCGAGCCTGCCCGATACTGCTGTTCAGCCCTTGCAGCGATTCAGCCTACTTCTAGGGAATTCCATGGGGCCCTGCAGGCTCACACACTCACAGCTACACGGGAGGTGAATAAAGGCCGGAGAGGAAGCCAGACAGGATTTGCTTCTTTTGCTTGCACCACAATGCAGTGCTGAAAGAGGAGGAATCTACATAAAAACGCCTTCCTGGCAACGCCCAAATGCCCTGCTGCCATGCAGATAAACACTGGCAGCGGCAGCAAGTGCATGCCCACAGCCACCCCTTGTTCCTTCACACCTTGTATCAGCTGTAATCCAGTCCAGTCCAGTGCTGCCTGCTGAGCAGCACTGACCAACACTGCCTGGGCCCAGGCTTTTATCTCTGAGGCCCCATTATGATGTCAGAAAGCTGGCTCTGGCTCCTCAGGGCTCCACTATGACACGTGCAAAGTTCCGTCTGAACTTTATATAAGACGGTGCGGCTCAGTCAGTCACTCAGTGTTGCCTGAGAGGGCAACACTGCAACAGCCGGCCGCCAGGCTGTCTTTTTTTGCACAGCTAGTTGCCTCCAGGAGGCCACAAGAGGGAGACAAGGGACTGCAAAATGGAAAATAAGCATCCACCAACTTTACAGACAACTTCTCCTTGCTCCTACAACCTCCATCCTTGCACAGTTTGTTATTCTTCTAGGTAACATAGCAACAAATCCAAATTGCTGCTCTCTTTGTAGGCAAGCAAGGCTTTGTTGCAACTGCAATTCTTACTCCTTCTTGAAATGTAGGGACGACAGTACATTCCATCACATCCATCTAGTGTACACAGGTAGGTCCATTGTGGCGGGCGGGCGGCTTTAATGGCTGTTTGCTGTTCCCCTACTCCACTCCACTATTTGACTGTGGTGCTGCATCAATCAGTGGCTGGCTCAGGTGCAGCTCTTTAACTTACCTAAAAGGGAGGGCGGAGAGAAGACAAGGAAGGTGAATGAGCTGTTCCAATGTGAAATGCCGGAAACACAGACACACAGACGACACAAAACAAGAGGTGGCAATGTATTCATTAATTACATTTAATCAATTAGCTCATTATCACTCATGCATTGTCCAACAGGTGTTGAAATAATGGGATTAAAAGGGGAGATCCCTTCAGAAAGACAGAAACAATGGCAAACACAAGAAACACTTTTGGAATCTGATTTTAGTCAACACATAAGGAAAGGGTGCACCGGTCCTGGAAATACTGCAATACCAGGTCAATGCGTGGAGTGGACAGAGCAAGCTCTATTTCCATCTCCCTGTTCTAAAAATCCATTTAATATATGGTCCCCAGATAGGGGACGTATCAGATATTAAACTGATAAGAACAGATACTACACTTGATCTTAGCCAAAAGGCCGAGAAGCGATAACCCGAACGGGCCGCGCGTTGCCCGAGCCTGCCCGATACTGCTGTTCAGCCCTTGCAGCGATTCAGCCTACTTCTAGGCAATTCCATGGGGCCCTGCAGGCTCACACACTCACAGCTACACGGGAGGTGAATAAAGGCCGGAGAGGAAGCCAGACAGGATTTGCTTCTTTTGCTTGCACCACAATGCAGTGCTGAAAGAGGAGGAATCTACATAAAAACGCCTTCCTGGCAACGCCCAAATGCCCTCTGCCATGCAGATAAACACTGGCAGCGGCAGCAAGTGCATGCCCACAGCCACCCCTTGTTCCTTCACACCTTGTATCAGCTGTAATCCAGTCCAGTCCAGTGCTGCCTGCTGAGCAGCACTGACCAACACTGCCTGGGCCCAGGCTTTTATCTCTGAGGCCCCATTATGATGTCAGAAAGCTGGCTCTGGCTCCTCAGGGCTCCACTATGACACGTGCAAAGTTCCGTCTGAACTTTATATAAGACGGTGCGGCTCAGTCAGTCACTCAGTGTTGCCTGAGAGGGCAACACTGCAACAGCCGGCCGCCAGGCTGTCTTTTTTTGCACAGCTAGTTGCCTCCAGGAGGCCACAAGAGGGAGACAAGGGACTGCAAAATGGAAAATAAGCATCCACCAACTTTACAGACAACTTCTCCTTGCTCCTACAACCTCCATCCTTGCACAGTTTGTTATTCTTCTAGGTAACATAGTAACAAATCCAAATTGCTGCTCTCTTTGTAGGCAAGCAAGGCTTTGTTGCAACTGCAATTCTTACTCCTTCTTGAAATGTAGGGACGACAGTACATTCCATCACATCCATCTAGTGTACACAGGTAGGTCCATTGTGGCGGGCGGGCGGGCGGGCGGCTTTAATGGCTGTTTGCTGTTCCCCTACTCCACTCCACTATTTGACTGTGGTGCTGCATCAATCAGTGGCTGGCTCAGGTGCAGCTCTTTAACTTACCTAAAAGGGAGGGCGGAGAGAAGACAAGGAAGGTGAATGAGCTGTTCCAATGTGAAATGCCGGAAACACAGACACACAGACGACACAAAACAAGAGGTGGCAATGTATTCATTAATTGCATTTAATCAATTAGCTCATTATCACTCATGCATTGTCCAACAGGTGTTGAAATAATGGGATTAAAAGGGGAGATCCCTTCAGAAAGACAGAAACAATGGCAAACACAAAAAACACTTTTGGAATCTGATTTTAGTCAACACATAAGGAAAGGGTGCACCGGTCCTGGAAATACTGCAATACCAGGTCAATGTGTGGAGTGGACAGAGCAAGCTCTATTTCCATCTCCCTGTTCTAAAAATCCATTTAATATATGGTCCCCAGATAGGGGACGTATCAGATATTAAACTGATAAGAACAGATACTACACTTGATCTTAGCCAAAAGGCCGAGAAGCGATAACCCGAACGGGCCGCGCGTTGCCCGAGCCTGCCCGATACTGCTGTTCAGCCCTTGCAGCGATTCAGCCTACTTCTAGGCAATTCCATGGGGCCCTGCAGGCTCACACACTCACAGCTACACGGGAGGTGAATAAAGGCCGGAGAGGAAGCCAGACAGGATTTGCTTCTTTTGCTTGCACCACAATGCAGTGCTGAAAGAGGAGGAATCTACATAAAAACGCCTTCCTGGCAACGCCCAAATGCCCTGCTGCCATGCAGATAAACACTGGCAGCGGCAGCAAGTGCATGCCCACAGCCACCCCTTGTTCCTTCACACCTTGTATCAGCTGTAATCCAGTCCAGTCCAGTGCTGCCTGCTGAGCAGCACTGACCAACACTGCCTGGGCCCAGGCTTTTATCTCTGAGGCCCCATTATGATGTCAGAAAGCTGGCTCTGGCTCCTCAGGGCTCCACTATGACACGTGCAAAGTTCCGTCTGAACTTTATATAAGACGGTGCGGCTCAGTCAGTCACTCAGTGTTGCCTGAGAGGGCAACACTGCAACAGCCGGCCGCCAGGCTGTCTTTTTTTGCACAGCTAGTTGCCTCCAGGAGGCCACAAGAGGGAGACAAGGGACTGCAAAATGGAAAATAAGCATCCACCAACTTTACAGACAACTTCTCCTTGCTCCTACAACCTCCATCCTTGCACAGTTTGTTATTCTTCTAGGTAACATAGTAACAAATCCAAATTGCTGCTCTCTTTGTAGGCAAGCAAGGCTTTGTTGCAACTGCAATTCTTACTCCTTCTTGAAATGTAGGGACGACAGTACATTCCATCACATCCATCTAGTGTACACAGGTAGGTCCATTGTGGCGGGCGGGCGGGCGGGCGGCTTTAATGGCTGTTTGCTGTTCCCCTACTCCACTCCACTATTTGACTGTGGTGCTGCATCAATCAGTGGCTGGCTCAGGTGCAGCTCTTTAACTTACCTAAAAGGGAGGGCGGAGAGAAGACAAGGAAGGTGAATGAGCTGTTCCAATGTGAAATGCCGGAAACACAGACACACAGACGACACAAAACAAGAGGTGGCAATGTATTCATTAATTGCATTTAATCAATTAGCTCATTATCACTCATGCATTGTCCAACAGGTGTTGAAATAATGGGATTAAAAGGGGAGATCCCTTCAGAAAGACAGAAACAATGGCAAACACAAAAAACACTTTTGGAATCTGATTTTAGTCAACACATAAGGAAAGGGTGCACCGGTCCTGGAAATACTGCAATACCAGGTCAATGTGTGGAGTGGACAGAGCAAGCTCTATTTCCATCTCCCTGTTCTAAAAATCCATTTAATATATGGTCCCCAGATAGGGGACGTATCAGATATTAAACTGATAAGAACAGATTTTTTTTTTTTTTTTTTTTTTTTTTTTTAAAACCTTCAGGTTTGGATTGATTATTTTTAAAAACACTCGTTCATATCCTGTCGATACTTACTATCAGTATCCAAGACATTCTGAACGATTCCATCCAATCATCATCAGGCTTTTTCATTTTAGTTTTTTAAATTTTCATATAACACAAAGCAAATACAGAAACAATATCAAAAATTCCACCCCTCCACTACACTCTCACCATATACCTCCACTTCAAAACCTTCCAAATCCCTTCTGCATCCACCTCCCCCAACCTTTCCTTATCTACCAAATACACTGTATACATCCTATCCAATACCATTCTCAAACATCCTTCCACAGTTACATCTTTCTTTCTAAACACATACAGGTTCCTAACATCCCACAAAACCTCTTTTATAATTGCTAACATGACAAATAATACCCTTTGATTTTTCTGACTTACACTCGCAAGCCCAAACAAAACTATTTCCATACATAACCTATTAATCCCAACCAACTCCTTAAGTAACGGACCCATACCCCTCCAAACTCCCTGTGCCACCCCACAATTCCAAAACAGATGAACTATACTTTCACTCCCACCACAATTCTCTCTCGGACACAAATCACTCCTCACAACTCCACGATTTTTCTGAAACTCTCTAACTGACAACCCACCATGCAAACTCTGCCATACAATCTCTCTCTGTCTATTTGTAATACCATCTGTCCTCAACCCCTTCCACACCTTACCAACACACTGACCTCTTACCATATTTATATTACATTGGACTTCCATATCTTTTATACACTTAAACACACTCTTCTTATCTTTCAAACATTCTTTCTTCACCGCTGTCAATCCAAACTTCCTCATAAAATTCTCAATAAACTCATACCATTTAGGACTCACAAACGCATACGGCTTCCTTAAATCTCTTTTCATCCATCCTATTTTTCCCAACACCTTCCCACCCAAAAATCTCACCATGCATGCAAATTTCCAATCACCTCCCAGCATCCTCTTCACTGCAAACATCACATTCACCCCTAAATACACTTCAATATTAGGAAAATTCATACCCCCATTCACCCAGTCCTTCAACACAGTCTCTCTTTTCACTCTCTCCATTGTCGTTCCCCAAAAAAACACAAACACAATTCTATTCAATTTCCTTACAACCATATACCCCGGAGGAAACACCACAGCAAGATACAGAAAAATCGGCAAAATCACACTTTTTATCACCATTATCTTTCCTTCAAACGTCAACTCTCTCAAACTCCAAAATCTCAACTTCCTACTCACTCTTTTCTCCACATCTACCCAACTCTCACTTCCATCCAATTTTTCATCCATTTTAACCCCCAAAATTTGAATCGCTCCGTCCACTCTTTTCACACCCAAGTCCTCATTCATACCTGAACTTCCAAACCTCTTATACTCACTTTTCTTCCAATTTACCCTAAAAGCTGACGCACCACAAAACAAAGACACCAATAATTTCGCCCTCCTCAAAACTGCAAAAGAATCACACAGCACACACACATCGTCCATATACGCCAACACTTTCAGCTCTTTCCCACCACTCCCTGGAATCTGCACCCCTCTCATACACTTATCCTTCCTAATCATCTCTAATAATGGTTCTAAAGCACACACAAAGACTATAGGGGACAAAGGGCATCCCTGTCTTACACCCGAACACACCTTCACTTCTTCGCTCACCCATCCGTTTATCAAAACCTTACTGCCCACACCCTTATACAACATCCTCACTATATTCACAAACTCTCCAGGAAACCCCATCCTCACCAACACTTTAAACAGAAAATCATGCGACAACCTATCAAATGCTTTTTCAAAATCAATAGACAACACACTAACCTCTTGCTTTCTCTCCCTTGCATCCCACAACACATCTCTCAACAAACAAAGATTCTCCCCAATCCTTCTCCCAGGAATTCCACACACTTGATCCTCCCCAATCACCTGATCTATCACATCTCTCATTCTATTGGCAATCATTTTAGCAAAAATCTTATAATCCACATTCAACAAAGTTATAGGTCTCCAATTCCTTACATCCTTCTCATCCCCTTTCTTATAAATCAGCACAACCACTCCACTCTTCATACTCTCCGCCAATCTACACTTTTCCCGCATAAAAACATATATCTCAATCATATCCAGCTTAATCACATCCCACATTCTCTTATAAAACTCCACTGGCAACCCATCCTCTCCCGGTGTTCTATTCACTGACATGCTTTCAATAGCTGATTTAACCTCTTCCTCCCCAACTCCTCTCATCAGCCTATCACACTCCATTCTCTCCACCTGCTTCTCAATCACAGCCACCACCTCAGACTCCAAATCTCTATCACACTCCTTTACTGCATACAATTCTCTGTAAAACTCTTCAACCACTCCTAACACCACTTTCCCTTTTACCAGATTCCCATCCTTATCATACACACATACCAAATCCTCTTTCTTCCCAATCACTTTTTTAAAAAAATATCTCGAACATTTCTCATTCTTTTCTAACTTATCCAATCTTGCTTGATACATAATTTCCTTACCCTTTTTCACCATCCATTCTTTCATATTCTTCTTAACTTCCTCAATCTTCTCATCCACCTCCCAACCATTCTTCTTCAAACTTCTCAAAAACCCCAATCTTTTATACAAGCACTCATACTTTCTCCTTCTACCAGCCGCTCTTCTATAACCAGCTTTCTTAAAATATACTTTTGTCTTTTCCTTCACCCAATCCCACCACTCTAACACATCTACAAACTCATTCTTCCTTCTACACCAACTCCCATACAAATTAACATATTTCCCATACACCTCCTCATCTTCTAACAAATTAACATTTAATTTCCATAAACCCCTCCCACTTATACATTCCACATCCAAAACCAGTTCACACATCACACACTCATGATCTGAATATATTACCCTCATTTGCATATAGTTTTTACCCATCACACCTTTCGACACAAAACACATATCTAGTCTTGAACTATAAATACCCCTGTCTGAAAAATATGTATCTTGGGGGTCTACCCCACATAATTTTATCACATCCTTCAACTGAAAATCAAACAATATATTTTTAACCACATTACCAGACACATCCACATTTTTTCCATCAATCTCACAATTAAAGTCCCCTATCCACACAACCGGATCCTTCCCAGGCAAAAACATTTTCACTTTTTCAAACAGTTCCACTCTTTCATTCTTATTAACTGGAGCATATATATTAATTATACGAACATTCACTCTATTAAATCTCACCACCACCATCACACACCTTCCCTCCTCAATAACAGTATGACTACAAATTTCTATTTTTTTGTTTTTGAATAAAATCCCCACACCATCATTTCTATTTTTGTTTGACACTGACCATATTGCAGGCCCGTGCACCCACTCCTCCTGCCCCACCACAAAATCCAATCCACACTCTTGAACACAAATGACATCAACATTTTGATTTGCTAATATGTCTAGTATAAGAGCTCTTCTGGCTCTACTCCTAAACATACGCACATTGGATGACAAAAACTTCAAAGACATAATCTAAAACAACCCAAAGGAAGAAAATTTAGCAACGCCATTATTTTAAGATTTTCCTCTGGAGTACTTTGGAAGAACTTTCTCCGCCAGAGCCTGTATCCATATGGGCCTCAAATAAAGATTCGAATGGGTTCTCCAACGAAATCGCCTCTTCTTCCACCTTCTCAAAACGTGGCTTTTTTGCCGTTTTCCTGGGGGGACGAAAACATTCTGCACCTGTGACAGTCACTTCCCCCCCAGGAGGTTCATCTTCCTCAGAGAGAGACCAGTCTATTCTTGCTGACTCATCCATCAAAAGGCTCATGGGAGATTCCACAGCTGGGCTAATCAACCCCTCCCCCATCTCCACCTGCTGCTGGTCTTGCACAGCTTCATTTTGTCTTTTTTCAGCCTCCTCAGACATCCTCAAGATTCTTGCTCCTTCCTCCCTCTTCCTATCAAGATCCATTTGATTCCTTTGCTTCCTAGCCTCCTCCTGCTTCTTCCTTTCTTCCCTCCTCTTTACCACTTCAGGACAGTCTCTGTACATATGTCCAGTCAATCCACATAAATCACAGGCTCTAGGCTGTGGACACGCCCCAGCCTCATGTCCAGGATTTTTACAGTTCCTGCACAGTTTAACCCCTGGGCAATCCTCCTTTAAATGGCCAAATTTAAAACAGTTCCTGCAAAAGGATGGCTGTCCTTGGTAATACAGGTAGCCTCTGTTTCCAGCCACAGAAAAATTGGCAGGTGGGTGTCTCACTCCCCCAATACAGCCTTCATCAGGTCTTAGCTTTACCCAGAATTTGTATGTTCCATTAAATATGTTAAGGATACTTTTCTGCCTTACCCCTCCTTTCACACTTAAACAGTACTGTCCAAGAAAGTTCTTTAGGATATTAACATCCGTGAAAGGGTTAAACACATGGATAAAGACAGTTTTTTCCTCTAGTTCAAACAACGGAACAAATGTGACATTCCTCAGTACCTGGTTTGCTGCATTAGTCTTCAGGCATTCATAGAAAAGCAGGCAGGTCCCATCCACATAAAAGGAAATGTCATAGATACCTTGTTTCTTTGATTCTTGAATACAAAAAACATCATCTTCCAGGGAAATACCAGCCATCTTCTCCACAATTTCGTGTCCAACATATGAGATGCTGTTCTTCACGCTGTCTGAGATCTCCACCTTCAGCCGGACTGTCTTCTGGATACCTGAGGAAAATTCCATACCTGCCATCTTTCAGCCTATCGGTCCAGGACCATAGGAGGATCGCCACTCAAAAGGTCTCCTGCTACCACAGGAACACTCGCACCCCCAACCCGGACCAGAGCAATAAACTCTGATCTGAGCCAAAAGGCCGAGAAGCGATAACCCGAACGGGCCGCGCGTTGCCCGAGCCTGCCCGATACTGCTGTTCAGCCCTTGCAGCGATTCAGCCTACTTCTAGGCAATTCCATGGGGCCCTGCAGGCTCACACACTCACAGCTACACGGGAGGTGAATAAAGGCCGGAGAGGAAGCCAGACAGGATTTGCTTCTTTTGCTTGCACCACAATGCAGTGCTGAAAGAGGAGGAATCTACATAAAAACGCCTTCCTGGCAACGCCCAAATGCCCTGCTGCCATGCAGATAAACACTGGCAGCGGCAGCAAGTGCATGCCCACAGCCACCCCTTGTTCCTTCACACCTTGTATCAGCTGTAATCCAGTCCAGTCCAGTGCTGCCTGCTGAGCAGCACTGACCAACACTGCCTGGGCCCAGGCTTTTATCTCTGAGGCCCCATTATGATGTCAGAAAGCTGGCTCTGGCTCCTCAGGGCTCCACTATGACACGTGCAAAGTTCCGTCTGAACTTTATATAAGACGGTGCGGCTCAGTCAGTCACTCAGTGTTGCCTGAGAGGGCAACACTGCAACAGCCGGCCGCCAGGCTGTCTTTTTTTGCACAGCTAGTTGCCTCCAGGAGGCCACAAGAGGGAGACAAGGGACTGCAAAATGGAAAATAAGCATCCACCAACTTTACAGACAACTTCTCCTTGCTCCTACAACCTCCATCCTTGCACAGTTTGTTATTCTTCTAGGTAACATAGTAACAAATCCAAATTGCTGCTCTCTTTGTAGGCAAGCAAGGCTTTGTTGCAACTGCAATTCTTACTCCTTCTTGAAATGCAGGGACGACAGTACATTCCATCACATCCATCTAGTGTACACAGATAGGTCCATTGTGGCGGGCGGGCGGGCGGCTTTAATGGCTGTTTGCTGTTCCCCTACTCCACTCCACTATTTGACTGTGGTGCTGCATCAATCAGTGGCTGGCTCAGGTGCAGCTCCAAGTAAATCCTAGACGCTCGATCTTGGTTATTTTCGCTTGACCTGCCTAGGTAGAGTCGTGTGTTAACCTTAAACCATACTATCCCCCATCCCCATTTAGTAACGACACATGACACCGAGGTTGGATGTGAAATGGCCACAGCAGCCGTTTATTAATTTCACAGTTTTATAAAAACAATTTAAATCCGAAACATTCGGATAACTAGTTAGGAATCCACCAGAGAATTCCTCCTAATAATTCACATGACCCAACATGGGTCATAACATTAACCCGAGCAGAGGAAGTCCTTGAAGCCCCCTCAGATAGTCCTTTTTAAAGAACACACCGAATTAGCCATCTGCAAACCACCAATTACCTCCAGCCGTAAACCAGCTCGGAAGCACCGTTCACCTCTGCAGATGGCTCCAACCACTAGAAGTCCACTTCAAGGGGATAACACCCGATGAAGCCCTCCAGTGATATACCGACCACTAGAAGTCCACTTCAAGGGGATAACACCCGATGAAGCCCTCAAGTGATATACCGACCACTAGAAGTCCACTTCAAAGGGATAACACCCGATGAAGCCTTCAAGTGATATACCTTCTACCAGAAGACCACTTCAAAGGGATACCACCCGATGAAGTCTTCAACCATGTACCTTTTTTGGGGGACGCATACCCCCGATGCGACCCCCCCACCATTTTGTACTGACTGGCCTCAAGGACTCCCCCCGCCAGCTGCCATGACAACAGAACCTACTCCGGAAAAAAGAAAAACATGTTAAATAAGCACACAAAATAAAAACACAACGCTCATAGCCAGACGTACATAAGACCTAAAGAGTAACAAAACAAGGGTGGGAGGGTGGGAGCTTTGCTTACTGTGTGTTACTCCTCCCGCTGCTTCCGGCTCAATGCCGAGAAACAGCGGGAAGCACAGCAACGGCCCCCCCCGCCCCCCTTAACTCCTCCCCGTCCCCCCTTCAGCTCCTTCAACTTTCCCTGACCTCGTAACATTAACCCTTTCCCTACCAGGACGGTCATGTCGGCTTCCCTTAAGCCTGCAGCTGCGTCCAGCCTCTTCTTG
This sequence comes from Rhinoderma darwinii, assembly GCF_050947455.1. Classification (NCBI taxonomy): domain Eukaryota; kingdom Metazoa; phylum Chordata; class Amphibia; order Anura; family Rhinodermatidae; genus Rhinoderma; species Rhinoderma darwinii. The sequence goes on along the minus strand of NW_027461687.1, from coordinate 5,032 downwards.
ACCTGCCTAGGTAGAGTCGTGTGTTAACCTTAAACCATACTATCCCCCATCCCCATTTAGTAACGACACATGACACCGAGGTTGGATGTGAAATGGCCACAGCAGCCGTTTATTAATTTCACAGTTTTATAAAAACAATTTAAATCCGAAACATTCGGATAACTAGTTAGGAATCCACCAGAGAATTCCTCCTAATAATTCACATGACCCAACATGGGTCATAACATTAACCCGAGCAGAGGAAGTCCTTGAAGCCCCCTCAGATAGTCCTTTTTAAAGAACACACCGAATTAGCCATCTGCAAACCACCAATTACCTCCAGCCGTAAACCAGCTCGGAAGCACCGTTCACCTCTGCAGATGGCTCCAACCACTAGAAGTCCACTTCAAGGGGATAACACCCGATGAAGCCCTCCAGTGATATACCGACCACTAGAAGTCCACTTCAAGGGGATAACACCCGATGAAGCCCTCAAGTGATATACCGACCACTAGAAGTCCACTTCAAAGGGATAACACCCGATGAAGCCTTCAAGTGATATACCTTCTACCAGAAGACCACTTCAAAGGGATACCACCCGATGAAGTCTTCAACCATGTACCTTTTTTGGGGGACGCATACCCCCGATGCGACCCCCCCACCATTTTGTACTGACTGGCCTCAAGGACTCCCCCCGCCACAGCGAAACAGGCCTTGACCACCTTAAGCCTGTGAGTTCCTCCACACCACCACCGCCCTTTCTATTCCTTCTGCTATCGCCAAGCTCCAAAGATCAATGCCAACCTCGGTCAGATGAACCCCGTCACTCCTCCAGAAATTCCCCACTCCTGACTCCAAATCCCTATGCCTCACGCAAATGCCCCCGTTTTTTGCCACAAAACGGGACACCGCCCGATTAACTTTAATGCGAGCCTTATTGACTCTCTCCACAGATCTAGCTAACCGCCAATGCTTTCTTGGGACTATGTCCGACCACACTATCACCAACTTGGGATAAGATACCCACAAACACAACATATCATGTTTGGTATCCCGCACCAACTCACGAAAGGGCGGACTCCTAAGTCATTCCCACCCACGTGCAACACTAAGACCTCCGGAACCCTATCAAGCCGAGCATATGTCTGGAATTCCGCCAACACCCTGCTCCACGACATACCTCTAAAACCCAGCCAATGCACAACCGCATCCTGTCGCGGAATGCGCAACTGGCGACCATTCGGGCGGACGTCCGCCCTCAAAGCCCCCCAGTGCACGTAAGAATGACCCATCAACCACACCAAACACGGAGGCGAATCTGAAACTGAAAAAACAATTAGGCACCACCATATAACATTTGTAAAGCGTTAACAGCAAAATTCATAACATATGGGGGCGGACATAGGACTTAAACCTGTTGGACTCCCAACGACCAATACGCCTCACCCCCTCATCATCCAACCCCCAGCGCCCCGCTTCTGTTGCTGCGCCAATCCTGAAGGAATGAGATGAATATGAGCCTGCCGCGACACCAACCGCCGTCAAACATTTTTTAAATACAGCTCCAAACTGAAACCTGGACAAAAACGACCCGTCCACATGACGTAACAAAGGCAAATCTGGAGACCCCCTGTTTGGCGTAAAACCCCGCATGCACTCTACTGGGCCCATAACCGACCCCGGGGCGCAACCCCTTCAAAGCCTGCGATACCAGAAATTCCTTCGATACATCCTGAAAGCCCCGCAACTTAAACCCAAACGCCACCGCAGACATGAACCGGTTCACCTTCGCCACTGAAAACCCCGCCTCCCAGGCGTCCCCTAACCAGTACAAAAGTGCCACCAACCTGTCTCTATCCGTATTGACGTCACCCAACTCTCTTACCCACTCCTCCCACTGCCTCCAACAAGCAGCATAAGCACTCCACGTCGTGCGCGCCAAAGACCTTTGTACCAATTGTTCTACAGGACCGAGACCAGATCCCAAAGATGCTGCGGACAAGCCAAACCGAGACGTTCCGCTCCCGGTGCCAATTGCCGAAACCGGTCCCACTGCGAGCGAGAAAGAGCATCAGCGATACAATTCCGTACACCCGGGACATGCACCGCCACCACCCACGCGTTCAACGACAAACATACCAACACTAAATGTCGCAACAATTGAACTACCGGAGGAAAGGACGCCGTGATGTTATTAATGGCAAGCACCACCCCCATGTTGTCGCAGTAAAAAACGGACCTTCTTATCCCTGAGCCTGTCCCCCCAAATGGTAGCCGCCACCCCGATGTGAAACAGCTCGAGCAGGGCCAGATTCCGCGTGAGTCCACTGGACACCCAGCTAGCCGGCCATTGACCTGCGCACCACGGACCTCCCCCGTAAGCTCCAAAACCACCCGCCCCAGCCGCATCCGTGAAAATATTCAAAACACTCGTATCCTGCGCTGGGGCCATCCATAGCGAGCGACCATTGAACTGGCCCAAGAAGTCATTCCAAACCTGAAGATCAGCACGGTACTCCTCCTTGAGCCGCACAAAATGATGCGGCGCACGCACTCCCACCGTTGCCGCCGCCAACCTCCTACCAAACACCCTCCCCATCGGCATAATCCGGCAGGCGAAATTCAACTTCCCCAGCAGCGACTGAAGCTCCCTCAGCGTCACTTTCTTCATTCTACAAGCCCGTTGAACCTCCAGCCTCAAAGCACCCAACTTATCCGCCGGGAGACGACACTCCATTGCCACCGAGTCTATTTCGATTCCCAAAAACAAATCGTCGCTACCGGGCCCTCCGTTTTTTTGTTTTTTTTTTTTTTCGGCGCCAAAGGAATCCCAAAATCCCTCGCCACCTTCTGTAGAGCATGAAGCAAATTACCGCAAACCGGCGAACCCCCCGGGCCAACGCATAACAAATCATCTAAGTAATGGATCAACGAGTCGACCCCGGATACTCCCCTCTTTACCCACTCCACGAAGCTACTAAACGCCTCGAAGTATGCACAAGAAAGGGAACACCCCATCGGAAGGCACTGATCCACGTAAAAGGCCCCATTCCAAAAACAACCCAACAGCCGTTGCTTTCTGTATGGACCGGCAACAACCTGAACGCCGCCTCGATGTCAGTTTTTGCTAGCAGCGCCCCAGGACCCGCAGCCCGCACTAACCCCACCGCCTTATCGAATGAGGTATAAACTACGGAGCACAACTCGTGATCAATCCCGTCATTTACCGACGAACCTTTGGGATACGATAAATGTTGAATCAAACGAAACTTTCCGGGCTCGCGTTTAGGGACAATACCCAAAGGGGACACAACTAAATCTTTCACCGGCGACTCCACAAATGGCCCCGACATGCGCCCCAACGAAACTTCTTTTAACAACTTTTCCGACACGACTTCCACATGCAAGTAAGCCGATTTTAAATTTCTCCCCGTAACCGGAACCTCATAAGGAGGCGGAGGAATAACAAAACCAACACTAAACCCTTCATAAAGCAACCTAGCTGCCGCCCTATCCGGATACTCATTTAGATAAAGGGCCATCCTTTCCACCCTCACCGGCGACACCCCCTTGACCAGCCCCGTGCTGGTTCCCGGACCTCTTTTTTCGCAGACATTTTGCCGCCCCGTGTGATGCACCATTACACTCGGAGCACACGTGCTTGAACTTGCACGTGGCCCCAAACTTGCACTGGCCTTCATTGAATTGCCAGCAAAACCCCGCCTTTCCCCCGCCGCTTGGTCCACTCTGACTAGACTGGCCTCCCTGGCCACCGCTCCCGGGAAAGGGCTGCCTAACCGGAGCCGTAACCCGTAACCAGAGAGCAATATCCTTCTGGTCCCACCGAATCGCCGGCCGAACCGCCTTCCGCTGACGGAATTGCTCATCATATCGCAGCCACGCCTGACCCCCATACGCCCTATGAGCCTCCCCAATAGCATCAACATAACAAAATAACGCCGAACAATTTTCCGGCGCCTTTTCCCCTATCACACTAGCCAATATGGCGAACGCCTGCGACCAATTAACGAACGTCTGCGGGATAAGCCTATACCGCCGCCGTTCCTCCTCGTCCTTTTTACTCTCATCCCGCTTGCTCTTATCCAAATTGAATTTAGCCAGCGGCAAGAGAGAAAAAATTTCAACGTATTCATCTTTCCAGATCCGATCACGCACCTCCTGCTTTAAATGCGCCCCCAACGGACCCTCAAAACAAACATACACCTCCCCCCGAGCACGATCGTCCATGCGCACTCGATCGCCGTCCTTCTGTGCCTCAGTCTGCACCGACACCGCGACCGCCTCTCTAACCGCCACCACAGGACGCGCCTGCAACGATCCCACGTCCCTGGGGCCTTCCCAAACTACCGCAGGGGACACTTCCGTTACTACCGGCGCCGCGGCCCTATCAAGGCGCCCCACCAGCTCCCGTAAGCAACCCACTAAATCTGCCAAACCCGCTCCGTCGCGTCCGCCCGCGCCACTACCGGCCCCCGATGCTATGCTAGCAGCCCCCCCGCCGACACCCGACATAAAAATCGCTGGATAAGACAATAATGGAGTTATACACTCACCGGGCTGCACAGGCGCTGTGTTCCCGTCAGCCGGACCATCCTGACCTCGACGATAGACGTCCAGTTCACCTTCCTCCAGTTCTTCTCTCGCCGACGACTGTCCCTCCCAACGACATCTTCGGAAAGGGGATGAGGACGCGCTGACCGATGGGCCGGCAACCTGCCGCCCGACCGCCGGGACCCAGACTTCCGACCGGACCTGTTGCCTCGACGTCGCTGCAGATCTAGTCGTCCGTCTAGACGATCCTGACGAAGCCTGCCCCCTGGCCGGAACATCACCATGCGGGGCGGCCGTACCTTGCTCTCGACATCTTCCATCTGATGGGGGAGGGGTGACAGGGAGCCCAGCCTGCGACTCCCTGCTTACCGCCGGACCCCGTCGCGGCCTGGGATTCCTGCCAGGACGCAGGGCCTGGGAAGGGGCGGTCCTCCCAGCTGCCTGGCCTGCAGCGTCCGGGATCGGGCTCCCTCTGCGACGC